>NC_135824.1:19279083-19610102 GCF_964213995.1 Mustelus asterias | reverse complement strand
CCTACTTATTTTGCTTCCTTTACATTTCTACATCAAGGCCGGAATTCGCCAGATGTTCACCCCCCCCCCCCCCGCCCCGCCGCTGTCAGCGAGAATGGAGAATTTGACACTTAGCCAAATCTCTGTTCACTGCAGCGGAACTGTGAATCCAGTGTTTGCAGTAAAAGTTTCCTTGCATATCAAATTGTATTGTCCTTAAACATTAGATCCATATGGGTCTCTGTTTCCCAAAGGTTCTGTGTTTCCCTGCCTAGCCCCGGTGACTCTTGTCCATCATAAAGACGTCAGCAAGCACAGAATCATACAGCGTAGAAGAGGCCCTTCAGCCCATCCAGTCTGCACTGACACATGAGAATCACCTAATCTACCTATCTAATCCCATTTACCAGCATTTGGCCTATAGCCTTCAATGTGAACAGTAATGCTATGATTATGTAAAGATAAGTTTTGGGAGAATATTTATTTGTAATGAGTCACCTTCTTGTTCAGAGAAATGGAATGGGATTCTATCTATCACTTTCCAGTTGAATATAGCTTCATAATTTATTTTGTTAATATCATCCCGTGTTAATGCTAATTTTGAATCCGTCAGGATTTAATTACTGATATTGCCCAAAGAAATGATCTATGTATCCAAATAAATGAATTATGTGCCGTGGAATTTCTGTTGCAAACTCTATTGAGGGGAGGATCTTGTTATTCTCTGTAATTTTAAAACTTGGTCTATGTGTATTTTGTTGTATAATTTAAATTAGCACACTCACCTGTGATTCAGAATCTCCCAAGGAAAATATCAATTGTGCATTGTTTCATGTTCTCTGCACGCTGGCACCTCTTCCAAGTCCTGCCAGGTATATGTCCATTCTGTAATGCCTTGCATCAGATCTTACATAACTGTGACAAAGTTTATTCGAGTTAAAATAGTTCCAGTAAAAACCAGGACCTCAGAAACAGACACTGTGGACATAATAGTGTAGGCAAGCTAAGTCAGGATAATACCTACTGCTCTTACAATGTTGCTCTGGAGTGTATAATGAATATTCCCATTCCAGTTCACTGTCAGAAAATTTTCCAGCAAATACAAACCCTATTTGATTCGCTTCTGCAGCATTTCGCAAAATAACAACTGTTCGTCTGGTTAATTCTGTAGCTAATACTATGAAGTTCAAGTTAAAGAAGGGTTGCAGGCATATTACAGTTGACCTTTCCTGATAATATTCTCCCAATTACAGACTCTATAAGGTATATTTAGTTATTTTCCATATAGGTTCTGTATCAAAGGGAGATGGTGGCATAGTGCTAATGTCATAATCATAAAGGTCTACAGCACAGAAAAAGGCCCTTCGGCCCATTGCATCTGCACTGGTCAAAGTCAATACACCCAACTATTTTAATTCCATTTTCCAGCACTTGGTCCATCGTCTTGTATGCCTCGGCATCGCAGGTGCACATCTAAACATTTCTTAAATTTCTTTTTTTATTCATTCATGGGACATAGGCGTCGCTGGCTGGCCAGCATTTATTGCCCATCTCTAATTGTCTGAGGGCAGCTGAGAGTTAACCACATAGAGTCACATGTAGGCCAGATGAGGTAAGGATAGCAGATTTCCTTCCCTGAAGGATATTAGTGAACCAGATGGGTTTTTCCAACAATCAACGCTGGTTTCATGGTCATCAGTAAATTCTTAATTCCAGATATTTTTTATTGAATTCAAATTCAATCCCGCTGTGGCAGGACTCGAACCCAAGTCCCCAACACATTAGCTGAGTTTCTGGGTTAATAGTCTAGCAATAATACCACTAGGCCATCGTCTTCCCCCGGGTCTCTACTTCCATCACCCTTTCAGAGAATGAGTTCTAGACTCCCACCACCCTCTGAAAAGGTTTTTCCTCACATCCCCTCTAAAACTCCTGCCCCTTACGTTAAATCTAAGGTTGGTCATTGATCCCTCCATCAAGGGAAAACTGGACTAGTAATCTAGGGACCCAGGCTATGCCTCAAAGGATATGAGTTCAAATCCCACCATGGCAGCTGTGAAATTAAAATTCAATTAATAAAATCTGGAATGAAAGCTAGTCTCAGAAATGATGGCCATGAAACTATCATCAATTGTCGTAAAAACCCATCTGGTTCACAACGTCCTTAAGGGAAGGAAATCATAGAAACCCTACAGCGCAGAAGGAGGCCATTTGGCCCATTGAGTCTGCACCGACCACAAACAACCCCCGCCCAGGCCATATTCCCATAACCCCTCACATTTACCCTGCTAATCCTCCTGGCACAAGGGTTAATTTAGCATGGCCAATCAACCTAACCCGCACATCTTTGGACTGTGGGAGGAAACTGGAGCACCCGGAGGAAACCCACGCAGACACGGGGAGAATGTGCAAACTCCAGACCGGCAGTGACCCGAGGCCAGAATTGAACCCGGGTCCCTGGCACTGTGAGGCAGCAGTGCTAACCACTGTGCCACTGTAAAATCTGCTGTCCTTACCCGTCTGGCCTTCATGTGACTCCAGACTCATGGCAATGTGGTTGGCTCTTAAATGCCTTCTGAAGTGGCTTAGCAAGCCACTCAATTCAAGGGCAATTAGGGGTGGGCAACAAAGGCATGGCTTTGCCTGTCATGCTCTCATCCCAGCAAAGATTCAAAAAAGTAAATGGAAAATCTTGTAATTTCTCTGAAATTAATTCTTCCCACATTAATCTATTTATATATCCAAACTGAAAACTAATTTTAGATGTCTTAAATGTTCTGTCCTACATAAGGGATGAATTGAATCTCCAGCTACGTATAAGGATGGCAACATTTAAAAAGCAATGGCATAGTATGGATACAATAGCAACATTTAAAAAACATTTGGATAAGTACATGAATGAGAAAAGATTAGAGGGATATGGGCCAAATGTGGGCAATTGGGACTAGCTAGGAGGGCACCATGGACTGGTTGGGCCGAAGGGCCTGTTTCTGTGCTGTATTGCTCTATGACTCTATGCACAGTGCTATGGATGGTGCTTTGATTGATACCGGGTTGATTTGAGATCTGAATGTTGTTTAGCTTAGCCTCTGGTTTTCCTCCTACTCATTGATAGTATTTTTGATTTTGAAGGGAGGGCTCAAGTGGGATGACGGGGAAAAGCAATATTTCTTCATTACATCTGTCAAGAACCAAATCATGCAGCTGCAGGAATTGATAGAATCAGTGTGTAATAGCTGGCAGTAATTCTACAGCTGTTGAAACAAACCAAGGTATCTTCTTAGGAATAGGACTGCAAAGATTGATTCCCTTAGTTTTTCTCATGCACTGAACTGAATATCCTCTTCAGAGTGTGTCAAATTGGGAGGGGGTGGGGGAGCGGTGTTGGGAATAGATAGAGGTAATTATTCTGAAACTTTCTTCACTATATGTGAGACAAATATTGTGTGGCTCAGGAGGGAATCGGTCCCGGAAGACGAGACTATGAGGGGGTGAAATTTGGTCTGTGCCTGAAGTATGAAGGGGCTGGTAGTAAACGGGCACTCGATCTTTCACCACAACCAACCTTCTTCCTACTGAAGTTCACAATGATAGTCCCAGTCTCTTTCTAAAGACTCTTTCCTGGTCTTACTCTCGCCTTTACTTGGTCTAAGATTAAAAGTGTTGACAATATTTGTAAACAAAAGGGAGATAAAAACTGGCCAAGTGAAAATCTAGCTGCCCATTTTGCACTGCTGGCATAGATTAGTTTCACCCCTTTTTGTTTATATCCCCACAATAGACTCAATTCAAGTCTTAGCAGAGGCGTGGAATGAAACAACTTCCACAATGCTCAACAAACATGCCTTAACTTTGGCTCCAACCTCAGTGTGGCTGAAACATTCTCTACTACAATGATGTAAAATTTTCATTTTCCACCTCGTGGTGAATGAGAGACTGCCGGTTTATAAAAAGAAAAGCTTGCATTTGTATAGCACCTTTCACCACCATTGGGCATCCCAAAGCACCTTACAGCCAATGATATACTTTCTAAAAGATAGTCACTGTTGTAAGAAACGTGGCAGCCAATTTGTGTCGGACTTACTCCCACACATTGCTTTGTGATATTGAGCAGATAACCTGTTTTTTTGTGATGTTGACTGAGGGATAAATCTTGGCAGAGTACCTGGGAAAACTCCCCTGTTCCTCTTCGAAATAATATCATTGGATCTTTTACATTCACCTGAGATTTAATGCAGCCTGTAACAGCGGGAAACCAGCCTGGCGGCTGGGCCCACATAATGCGGGAGAGGCCCTGCGTCAGTTTCCTAGTTACGGTAGAACCTTACCTCGATTATATCGGAGGGCGGAAGGGACTGACGGGGAATTCTTAGCTGTCAGTGTTGATTACGCTCATTAATAAGCCAATTATCCCTGAACCCAGCACAATTTAGCGGGTTTGCCAGCAATCCCGCACGGGCATCCTCAATATCCGGCACTCAGGGAAAGGCGTGTGCTGCTGACAACCATCACCATGTCCCCGCCTGACCCTGCAATCCCCAAGCTGCCTTCGCTCACCTTTAGTCTGGGGTCCCACAATGATCCAAGGCTCCAGGAGGTTAGTGCTCCAGTTGGCACTGGTGGCATGAGGAGTTACTTATTTCTCATTGGCTGACAGCTCTCACCAAGCAGGACATCCACTGCTGGGGACCTCAATTGCGAGGGAAGCCCTGACAGTGGACACCTAAGTGCCTGAAAGGCATTTGACTCTGTCGGGCCTTTCCCATGGAGCTGACCTCGGGTAACCTGACTGGTGTGTAAGACCCCCATTGGCCCAAGAGAACTCTGGTCATTATCCCTCCCTTTGGTTTTTGTGCCATGAAACCTTTTATCATTTGACCTCTCTTGCCCTCCACCCTATCACAGACCTCCCCTTTTGTTCTTCACAACCTTTCCTGTCACCCTCTCCCCTTTCGCTTGCTCTGAATCTACTATACAACCATAGAATCCCTACAGTGCAGGAGGAGGCTATTCGGCCCAGTCTGCACCGACTCTCTGAAAGAGCATCTTACCCAGGCCCATGAAGTCAATTGCACCGACAGAGAGCCCACACAAGCACGATGGGCCAAATGGCCTCACTCTGTGATTCCGCAATTCGATCAATTAAAGGAAACTGATTCAAGTGGACCATTTAGAATCCATGCAGTCAAAGTCAGTTGAGAGAACATATTGCAGCAAAGTCTTCCTGCTCCAGCTTAGTATTTGAGAGGAGATATTGAAGATTCACAATTTTCAATGCATTTAGTTATGGGAGAGCCGGATGCAGTGAACAGAGATTTGGCTAGCCGCCAAGTTTTCCGACTTCGCTGCAGCGGGAGCGTGGCCTGAACGGCCAGTGAGATCGCGCCCCTGGAATTTCATTTGCAAACCTGCAAGGCTTCTCTGGGTGGCTTCCATGTACTTTGCAGGACGTCAGTCCACAGTGCAGTTTTACAGTAATCTTTCTTGTTACAGTTTATCCAGTAACGAGAAAGATTAGCATTAAGTGTGCAGGATTTTAAACCTTTCAGGGTTACAGCCAGGTTGATCTCACCAGGTGATTTGGCCACATTGCTGCCCTGAAAGTCACAACAGGAGAATGTTTGTAATAACTTGAACGGGATTCATCTGTTCTAATTGTTTGGTATTTGTGGTGATAGCAACTCAAGACAATAGAACATTTCATGTAACACAGAAACCATTCTACCATCTGACTGGAGGGTAGAAAACACAAGTGTCCTGGGAGCAGAGACAACTAGGCTATATCTCCACCTGCAATCTGTCCAGATCCCTGCACTTTTAACCGCTTTTTTGGCAGTACAGTGGTTAGCACTGCTGCCTCACAACGCTAGGGACCCGGGTTTGATTCTGGCCTTGGGTGACTGTCTGTGTGGAGTCTGCACGATTTCCCCGTGTCTGCGTGGGTTTCCTCCGGGTGCTCTGGTTTCCTCCCACAGTCTAAAGATGGGCAGGTTAGGTGGATTGGCCATGCTAAATTGCCCCTTCGTGTCTCCAGATATGTAGGCCAGTGGGATTAGCGGGGTAACTAACATGGTGAGGAGGTGATTCTCCCATCCTGCTGCGCTGATTTTTTAGTGCAGCAGAATGGGAGATTTCAGCAGGGCTGGGTTAGCACGATCCACGCTGGGCGTCCAACCCCGAGCGCATCTCCCAGTGCAGATTTCCGGCATCATCAGCTCCACGTCGGATGTAGACGTCGAGCTGCATAATTTATGTTAATTTGAATTTCAATGTAATTTAAATGCTATTAGCGGGCCCGGGGCTGAAACCTCCAGGCTGGCTAGCATCTTCGCCATCCTGACTTGGAAATGTACCACCGTTCCTTCAGGCTTAAAATCTTGGAACTCCCTCCCTAACAGCACTGTGGGAGTACCTACACCTCAGGAATTGCAACTGTTCAGAAAAGTGGCTCACTCCTGCCTTCTCGAGGGCAATTAGGGATGGGAAATAAATGCTTGCCTAGCCAGCGACACCCACATCCTGTGAAATAATTATTTTTTTAAATAAAGCAAAATACTGCGGATGCTGGAATCTGAAACAAAAACAGAAAATGCTGGAAAATCTCAGCAGGTCTGGCAGCATCTGTGGAGAGAGAATAGAGCCAACATTTTGAGTCTGGATGACCCTTCGTCAGAATTTAAAAGAACTTAGCAACATACTTCTATTGTATTTTCAACAATCTTCAGCCTTCATGGTTTTCTTTGAAACATCTAGAGTTTCAGAATTCTTAATAAAATATCTCTGCACCAAATTCTTCCTGGTTTCCATTCTCACATTCAGGAAACCTCCTCCATGCCAACTGCTGGTGTTATTCCTTTCTTTAAAGTTAAAGTTTATTTATTAGTCACAAGTAGGCTTACACCAATACTGCAATGAAGTTACTGTGAAAATCCCCTAGTCGCCACACTCCGGCACCTGTTCGGGTACACGGAGGGAGAATTTAGCATGACCAATGCACCTAACCAGCATGTCTTTCGGACTGTGGGAGGAAACCGGAGCACCCGGAGGAAACCCACGCAGACACGGGGAGAACGTGCAAACTCCACACACACGCAGTCACCCGAGGCTGGAATTGAACCCGAGCCTCTGGCGCTGTGAGGCAGCAGTGCTAACCATTGTGCCACCGTGCCACCCATGTGGGGTCCCCGTGGTTTCTTCACAGATCCAGGCTTGGTTCCTCTGGGCTGCAATGTGTAACACGTAGCAAACCGCCAAATAAGTGCGCACATTTAGCAATCAATCCACCTCTGCTCGTGTTATTAAGAGTTTCAGCATCCGCAATGTGATTTTTTTTTTCTATCTCTCCCTATGTCATTGCCGTCACAGCTTCTTACGTCTCATTAGAAGAACACCCTATTGGAGTTCATGGATAATACATGCACCAAGAGTCAGGATTTTAGAGTCCAGCTGTGTTAACTCAGAAACTCAACAATGGTGTCAATCAGTTATTTGAAAACACGTGTAATATGGATTGGCTGAAAATGAAAGCGTCACGCTTTGACTCTGCAAAATCACCGTTAAAAAAACAGGTCATATTTATTTATCCGGTTTCCTCCCACAATCCAAAGATGTGCTGGTGAGGTTGATTGGCCATACTAAATTGCCCCTTAGTGTAAGGGGATTAGCAGGGTAAATAAGTGGGGTTATGGGGATAAGGCCTGGGTGGCATTGTGATCAGTGCAGACTCAATGGGCCAAATGGGCTCTTTCTGCACTGTAGGGATTCTATGATTCTATGAAAGCATCACGTTTTCACTCTGAAAAATCACCGTTAAATCACCGTTGGTATTGTATATCGTCTACATGTTCATGAAATGTTGGCAGCTGTGAATTGATGGTGCCAACATTGTATTAGGCTACATAAATCTCTGTGAGTGCAGTTCACACCCTCAAATAACGCCCAGAATCACCTAAAACAATTGGGGTGTAACTTCCTGTTCCTCAAACTCTAGAGAAGGCACGAGGCCGGAGGCCCTAATTAGCCATGCGTCCCTGACCTCCCAGTTGTAGTTTATCATGGAGCACTCCAGTGCACTCGCCCTTGGTGACTGAAATGAACCTGTCATACGGAGATTCATGGCTGGAGTTATTTTCACGGCTACAGGTAATGCAGTGGGTATCAAAGAAGGTGATTCCAGGGCAGGGTGTAACAGACGATAGGTTATCAGCGCGGGCACTCCGGTGCTGAGGTGAAAGCAACACCGGCACTGCTGCCCAGTCTGTGCCACCTTGTTACTTCTTGTTTTTGGATGCCTAGCCAAAGGTTTGCTGGATCAATGCATCCCTCGTGTACCTGGCCCCCGAATGTTCATATCGTTCACCTCAAAGTCCTCACCTCGTGTGATCCCAGACTCAGACTCATCACTGGAGTCATCCTCCCTGGCCTGTGGTCCTGCCTCAATCTCCACTGGGTCGCCCCTTTTCAGAGTTAGATTGTGCAAAGCGCAGCATGTGATAACTGTGTGGAGACGCACTATGGTGAATATTGCAGTGATCGCCTAGATCAGTCAGGGCATCAGAAGCACATCTTGAACAGTCTGATGATCCTTTCCACCACCACTCTTGTAGATACGTGACTCCTGTTGAATCTCTCCTCTGCCTCAGTTCTTGAGTGATGGAGTGAGGTCATCAGCCACCTCTTCAAGGGGTAACCTGGGTCACCCAGGAGCCACCCATCCAATCCTGTAGGAGCCAGAAACAGCCTTGGTACCTGAGAGTGCCACAGGATGTATGAATCGTGTGAGCTCCCTGGGTGACCAGGCACATACTTGCAGAATCTGTGTCTTGTGATCACAGGGAATCTGCACGTTCATTGAGTGGTGCCCCTTCCTGTTGCTGAAAGCTCCCAGCTTTCCTGCTGGTGCCCTGATGGCCACCTTTGGCCAGGCATCCAAAAACATGGAAGCCGAATCAATCCAATGACAATGTCTCACTCAGAATAAAACTTTCCTAAAGGGCCCAACCCAGAAATGCTGCACCACACAAAGCCCTCAGCTTACAAAGCTGTACAACATCTGGCCAATATACAAAGCTGTACAACATCTGGCCAATGTACAAAGCTGTACAACATCTGGCCAATGTACAAAGCTAAGTCAAGAGCACCCTGGATATGAGCGAACCCAGCCATCACCATGAACCCTCATGCTCTCTCCGTCTGACCACCCCCATCTGTCCAGTAGTTGATGAAAGTGTAGCCAAGTCTGAAGATAGCATTGGTTACTCGTGACACAACTGTGTGTGGCTGATTGAGAGATGCCACACAGATCTCCCACTGAGCCCTGAAATGAACCGGATATGTAGACATTGAGGCCCCTCTGACCTTGAACGCCACTGGCAGGGAGTGACCCCCACGCCGTTGGAGGCGATTTTGGGACTTATCATGTCACAACCTGATGTCACTGTGTCCCTGGACTTGTGGAGCCTCTTGTGGTACTGGACCCTGGACATCAGGAGGTAGATGGTGCGCTGCCTGTGTACACATACTAGCTTCTGGATAGTGGTATCTTCAGCATCCCCTCTCGCCTTCGCCACTCACCTTGGCTCTGCACCAAATGAGCCCATGCCTCTCCTCTTACAGGTATCTGTCTACACACACCTTGCCTCCTCTCCCTCCTGCCCCTCTCTTCCTTATCAGAGGGGGTGCCACCAGCAGAGTAAGCTATCTCCACTGGAGCAGATACAGAGGATCAGTGCCTTCCAAATGATGGGACAAATGAGGGAATCGCGCGCATGATGATGCTGGAAAACGCTCCCAGCATCCTTTCGTGAGATTTTACACAATTCCGTCACGCATCCAGCCCAGACATATAAAAATCAGGCCGTGGATTTAAGATAAGGTGGGAAATGTCTGGTTAAAGTCGTTTCCTCGTGTCTGCCCATGACCAGTTTTAATTTATATCACAGCTGGTTTTTTTATTCATTCATGGGCGTCGCTGGATGGTCAGCATTTATTGCCCATCCCTAGTTTCTCACAGAGGGCAGTTGCAAGTCAACCACTTTGCTGTGGGTCTGGAATCACATGTAGGCCAGACCAGGTAAGGAAGGCAGATTCCCTTCCCTAAAGGACTTTATTGAACCAGATGGGTTTTTCCGACAATCGTTTCATGGTCATCAATAGATTCTTAATTCCAGATATTTTCTTTTTAATTAAATTCAAATTCCACCATCTGCTGTGGTGGGATTCAAACCCGGGTGCCCAGAACATTAGTTGATTTTCTGGATTAATAGTCTAGCGATTATTCCACTAGGCCATCACCTTCCACGTGGGGAATGCAGTTGGCCAGTCATGCCACAGAAGAATCCACACCATAGTACATGATTTGATTTGATTTATTATTGTCACATGTATTAGTATACAGTGAAAAATATTGTTCCTTGCGCACTATACAGACAAGGCATACCGTTAATAGAGAAGGAAAGGAGAGAGTGTAGAATGTAGTGTTACAGTCATAGCTAAGTTGTAGAGAAAGATCAACTTAGTGCGAGGTAGGTCCATTCAAAAGTCTGACGGCAGCAGGGAAGAAGCTGTTCTTGAGTTGGTTGGTATGTGACCTCAGACTTCTGGATCTTTTTCCCAACGGAAGAAGGTGGAAGAAAGTATGTCCGGGGTGTGTGGGGCCCTTGATTATGCTGGCTGCTTTTCCTGAGGCAGCAGGGCAAGCGTAGACAGAGTCAATGGATGTGGTAAACGTACAGTCACGTGACTACTATGTACGTGACTGGGGAGAGCACTTCCTCAATTGTGTTAAAATCTGTACGCTGGTCTTGCTTAAACATTAAGATCTCATCAGTAGTTTATTGTCCCCTGTGTGAGTTTACGTGGTACTGTATTTATCTCGAAGACACCACTGAGGCCAGAACCCAAACATGATCTGTATATTTATTTTCCAAACAAGAATTGAATATGGCCCCAATTGCCCATTACATAAGTATCTAACAATAGCGACCTCTGCGCTATATGAAGTAATTCAATTCATTTTTAAACCCAGAAGCAGCTGTAGTGAGATAAAATGGCTCTTTGAATAAGATGTATTACTGGACAGATAACATTCATCTCACTGTATTCACTGACAGTCAGTAGAAAATACCAGTGTGATTGCAGCCCCGATATCACACTTGGATTTGAAAGACTCCTGTTGATTTAAGTTTTATAATGACTGTACATGGCTTCCACAGCCTTCAAACCACACTAATGTGGCCCCTTTTACATCGTCCAAAGTATTTATATCTGTGTAGCCAAATAGGTTAAGAAGTTTTATACATTTCTGAAATAGGAATGATTATTTGTAGCATTAGCCTGTTCAGACACCAACCCACTGCTGGCACATTCTTCCTGCTTGAATCGAGGGACAGACAATGAAGACAATTTTAATGGTGATGTTTGCTAGTGAGTTACTGCCTCCATTAAAATATGGGGCAGAGAATGTCACACAAACATATGAAGCTCACAAGACAGTCATTTCTAGGTTTGCTCTCTTTGTTTAATGCCTTACAGATTCAATTTATCAGGTGATTGTGCAAACTGTCAGACACCAAATGAATGTAGAAAGGGCAATAGATATGTTGCCTGTCATCTTGTACTAAGTGTGACATAAAATACACAAATTTAAGAAAATTCAGCGTGGAAAATTGATAAGCACGTGGAAGTCGCTCATGAAAAATAAACACACTGATTCCCTGTATTCTGTGGTGTTGCACTGTGAGCTAGCCCTATGTTTTATGCACTTTTAGTCTCCATTAAGCTACAAAATCTTAAAGAATAGTATTAAAGGTCTTTTGTGGTCCAGTCGAAGGTGTGGATACTCAAGCCACAAACAGCCGTTGCTTAATGGAATCAGACATTCTGATAAACACACACTTCGAAGTAGTTCATGAAAATAAACACACTGATCACCTCAACGTGACAGATATAGAATGAAACCAGCCTTAAGGGCGCCTGTATAGAGCGACTACCTGTCTATAGTGACAATATATGGTGACAGTCTCACCCGTTTATTAATTATTCAGTTTCGGACCTGCATTAGGAAGCCACCTGTCTATAAAAGCCACCTGAAGTCAGTCCCAGAGGTGGTCATTATAGACAGTTTTTGCTGTACTGTCAGCGCAAGATCAATTTGCTCAACCACAAAAGTGTGATAACATATTGACTCCCCGCAGCAGCAACAAAGCCGGGAGAGTCCTCTTTGGAGCAAGACCAAAGAACCTTCCATTCATTGGCAGCAATGAACTTCATTTATAGGACAGCAGGTAATACTGAACTGGAACCATTTTCCAAAAGATTGACTGTGTAACTAGCTGTTAATAGTTGTGCAATGACAATCAAAAACATACTGGTTGTAATGGCTGTAAGAAGTCTAATCGCTAAGATGGAAACTGGCACCATACAATAAAGGGTGCAAACAATTCTATACAGTGTGATCACGACAGCAAGTTTAGCATTATGAAGCTGATCTTATCTGATTACAATGTTATTTTCTGGGCCTAAGTTTCCAACTTGATAAGTAGTAGTGATTACAATGTTGCTTGTCATTCTTATCTCCAATATCTACCATTGTCCTTAGCACTTGCAGTGCATTGAGGTTTCAGGTGCGCTGGTGGTGTTTACAGCTGTCAATATGGGCTCCTGTCACAAACAGGGAACATACCATTAAGAGATCACTCTGCTTTGTCTGACATGTCAGTGATGTGATTCGAGTTTTCCAAATAATCTGACAAATTGCAGTTTCAGTTTCTACCCATTAGAGTTGTCGTTGTGGCTGTAGTAATAGGGTGTTTGGGACTGTAAGGGTTAATGTGGGACTGGGGAAACAGCACCACCTACATCATGATGTAGAGAGTCACATGACGGTAGCAGTGAGTCTAGTAGAGGTCAGCATGTAGATAGCATCTAGTCAGTTTTTTTAAATTCATTCATGGGACATGGGCACCACTGGCTGGGCCAACCTATTGCCCATCCCTAGTCATTGCTGAACTGAGTGGCTTGCTAGGCCATTTCAAAGGACAGTTGAGAATCAACCACATTACTGTGGATCTGAGTCACATGTAGGCCAGACCAGGTAAGGATGGCAAATTTCCTTCCCTTAAGGACAGTAGTGAACCAGGTGAGTTTTTCCAATAATCAACAATGGTTTCATAGTCATCAACAGATTCTTAATTTCAGATTTATTTTATTGAATTCAAATTCCACCATCTGCCATGGTGGGATTTGAACCCGGGTCACCAGAGTATTAGCTGAGTTTCTGGACTTAATTGTCCAGTGACAATATCACTAGGCCATCGCCTCCCATAACCATGTTCAACCATACACACCTCTGGATCGCTTCATGAGACAACATACAACCTTACACCAGTGGCCCCTCTCAATTGGAGCAAGCCAATATGAATTGAAGCACATTAACCAGCGGTCTGTCCATGTGTTTGAATATCCATTCATCTAGTTCTGCTGCCCCCATCCACCACCTCCCTCCCATACCACTATAAATGGAGAATGTAACTATGCTTCCTGTTCACGTTGCGGTTGAACCACTATCAAAGCTACACCAACTCAGAGTCTGGAGTAGGAATGGCAAATGGAGAACGAACAGCTCAGGCATTTCTGAGAATTGCTGTGCTCTTTCTCACTGAATAGTGTTATTGGCAGATTCACATGCAAATTCGTAATGCACAAATTCACAACCTTGACTAATGAGTGAGATATGATAGCGTGAGGTATTATGATGTTGCAAGGCAAGTTGGAGCATTTAATAAAGTTATAGCTTGGAATCAGTACCCGGAGGTCTTAGTGAACGGCAACCTCAGCCTGGAGTCAAACCTTTGACATTGCTGTAAATGAGCTAAAAATACTTTGGCTTTTCCCACTTTTCTTCAATGATAGTAAAGTTTCAATGCAATCCAAGTGTATGACAAATCGATCATCTTCAATTCCTTTGTTCCGAACTCCTGGATCCACGTGCAAATTCCTGAACAAAGTTATGAACTGGATTGCTTGCATAAAGAGGAAATGATTGAATGAAAGTTTATATGCCTGAGTATCTAGGGGCGGGAGACAGTCTCGTACTGATGCGCGATTAAATCACTCGGGAGGCTGGATCGTACCCGGGAAATAAAGGCTTTTATTAGTAACAAGAATAGAGCATACTATATAACAATACAATCCCAGACTAAAGGCTCACCCGGCAATGCAGTGACCTTTATACTCCTACAGGTAGGCGGAGCCAACCGGAGTGTACCACAGAACAATACCAACAGGTAGAACACCCCAACAGTGACAACAGTAACATATGTACAAGTACCCATAGTGCTAACCATCTATGGTTCAGTACCCATAGTGGTAACCGTCTATGGTTCACCACACGTACCAGGCAAGTATTTTTGCCAAAGGCATTGACAAGGTCTTGGATTAAGCAGCTCATACATGGCATTGGATCTGGAGACCTGGAACTTTAAGGTGGCTGGAAAATTCCAAACTATCTGGAATAAGAACACCCATCATACCAAAGACAAATGAATATTCAAAGGAAAATAGGAGGAAACTCCAAAACTTAGGATGCTTGGCATGAGAGGAGGCTGACATGTTCATAATTCAGTACATACTGGGATAAGTTTCAGAGAAATCAAAGATGCTAATAAAGGTTACCAATTTGATTGAAATAATGTAACCATGTTCTGATCTGGAGGACGCAGCAATGCAGTTCTACATTTTATTGTGAGTTATGCTGTTCACCGTATGTTTCTGAGAGCCTCCTGCTTCTAGCTGTCCGCCTGACAACACTTAAATCCATGCTTGTCAGTTGCCCCGTGGCCATCTTCACAGGGGAGTGATACGTGGAGAGGGATGATCTCTATACCAAAGAGGTCTCCAGCCTGGCACACTAATGGGACAGACCTTTCACTCCCTCTCTCACCCTTATTGTCTGAGAGTTGCTAATCATTGCTTATGCCATGATATCACAAGGTGAGGAGGCTGGCCACAAGGACAGCAAGGTTGGAATATTGCTCCCTGTATCTATAAATTTGAAATATGTAATTGCGTTCCTTCTGAGTGCTTCAGTGTGTAATCCATCCCCTCAAAATTACCATCTTCTGCAACGTGCACGTGGGATTGTGTCTGGAGGGAACATGATAAGCTGTGGTGCTCACCTAAATTGTATAACCAGTGCCTCCCTAACTCCCATAATCCGAACCACAGACAAGGTCATGTTTTTGTACCACCTCGTCCTTCTTATAGAATCATAGAATCCTACAGTGTAGAAGGAGGCCATTTGGCCCTTCGAGTCTGCACTGACCACAATCCCACCCAGGCCCTATCCCCATAACTCCATGCTTTTACCCTAGTTAGTCCCCCTGACACTAAGGGGCAATGTTTTAGCATGGCCAATCCACCTAACACACATATCTTTGGACTGTGGGAGGAAACTGGAGCACCTGGAGGAAACCCACGCAGACACGGGGAGAACGTGTAAACTCCACACAGACAGTGACCCAAGCTGGGAATCAAACCCAAGTCCTTGGCGCTGTGAGGAAGCAGTGTTAACCAAACCCACATTCTCTGCCCCCTGAACAAAACAAGTTGCTTACAATGGTATTTTTAGGGTGCCTTTGTCTCTATGTGTCCATTGTTCCCGCAGCCGATGATCTGCTTGACTATTTCCTCTTCTCCACCTTGTTCCCAGTAAAACCCATCCTGGTTATTTCTCCTGCTGTGTTTCCCTTCTTTGCTCCCTCAAATCCAAGGCTCAAACATATCTGAGCTCTACTGCTCAATCACCAGGTCTGGCTGGATCACATCATCTCTATTGCATCTCGCTCTGCTCTGCTAAAGTCATTTACAACCCAATCACTCTGGAGAGCAAAGATTACCCCACGGGCATCTTTCTGTCACTTTGAACCATTCCTTTAAACTCTTCTTTTCCACTTGTTCTGCCCTCAACAATGTGAGTTCATAGACTTTATTGGTCCAGCTGCTTCAGCTACTTTGATGCTCGCTGGGGTCAGGGCCAGAAAATCCTGGACCATAGCTTCATGTTGCTGTTCAACAAATTATAGCATACTTGTGAGGAGGTGTAGAATAAAGGATTAACAAATGGGACATTCTACTGAGTGAATCAGTGGCGGACAATATGCAGCCCAGGGATCACGTGTGACCCATTTGGATTCTGAGTGTGCCCACAAACAATTGTGTTGACCGTTGCCCATGCGCAGGATTGCCACATTACACTGATTTCCATCTGCGTAGTTTTTTCCCCAGTGGCGTGACTGAAGCGAGACGCACGTAAAGCAAGGACAAGTGAAGTGAGGTGCGGGCTGATTGCTCACAACATTGACTGTGAGAGCCGTGTGCTCCCGCTGCGTCCAAAGCTAAAATATTCATTTTGTTTTTACCATTTGAAGTTGATGGTGGTTGTTTCTATAAATATATGAATGTTTAAGCATTTTCTATAACTCGTGATGAAATATTTGGCGTGAATTCAATTTTATTCACAGGGCCATGGTTAGTCAACAAGCCCGATTTCAATCTTGCGGCCCACTAAGATAAAGGAGGACCACTCATGAGGCCCATTCACTAGCCTAGGTTGTCCACTACTGATGTAGAAGATGGTGTACCACTGACATTAATTAGCCATGTGTTAGGCTTGTGAGAGAACAAGAGAAAAATTGGAATAACTCCTAAGAGTTAAGTGCCTACTCTGTAACCTGTTTAGAAATAGCACCAATAAATAAGTGTTATGCAGATACCAGAATGTGCCTACAGTCTGTCTAGGAACCCAATCACATGCGGCACGGTGACACAGTGGTTAGCATTGCTGCCTCACAGCTCCAGGGACCCGAGTTCAATTCCAACCTTGGGTGACTGTCTGTGTGGAGTTTGTACATTCTCCCTGTGTCTGCAGCAGGTACTCCAGTTTCCTCCCACAGTCCAAAGATGTGTGGGTTAGGTGGATTGGCCATGGCAAATTGCTCCTTAGTGTCAGGGGGATTAGCAGGGTAAATACATGGGGTTATAGGGATAGGGCTTGGGTGGGATTGTTGTCGGTGCAGACTCAATGGGCCGAATGGTCTCCTTCTGCACTGTAGGGGTGTTTTCTATGATTCTATTCTATTCTATTCTATACCTAGAGTCCAAGACAGAATGACCCAATCTCAGAACAAAGCGCATTATAGAGACTTCCTTAATAACAGATTCCCAGCATTTTTCTGTTGACTGATGTCAGGCTAACTGGCCTGTCATTCTGTTTTCTCTCTCCCTCCCTTCTTTCTTTAATAGCAGTGTTACACTTGCTAACTTCCAACCAACTAGAACCATCCTAGAATCTCGGGATTTTTGGAACATCATAACCAGTGCATCCATGATCTCTGCAGCTACTTCTTTTAGAAACCTAGGCCATTAGCCCCTGGGAATTTGTCCGTTTTTAGTCCCGTAAGTTTCTCCAAAGTGTTTTCCCTGCTGATATCAATTACTTTATATTCCTCACTCTTGTTTGCCTCTTGGTTATTCTCTATTTCCGATTAGTAATTTGTGCTTTTTTCTGTGAAGACACACCGGACCAGATTTTTAAATTAGTGTGTGGTCCGGATCAGAGGTGGGCTAGTGAGCAATTTCATAGAATCATAGAATCCTACAGTGCAGAAGGAGGCCATTGAGCCCATCAAGTCTGCACCGACCACAATCCCACCCAGGCCCTATCCCCATAACACCAGGCATTTACCCTAGCTAGTCTCATTGACACTAAGAGCAATTTAACATGGCCAATCAACCTAACCCGCACATCTTTGAAGAGTGCTAGGAAACCAGAGCATCCGGAGGAAACCCACGCAGACACGGGGAGAACATACAAACCCCACACAGACAGTGACCTGAGGCCGGGGATCGAATCCAGGTCACTGGCGCTGTGAGGCAGCAGTGTTAACCACTGTGCCACCGTGCCAACCCTTGCCAGTTCACCATCACAATCCCAATCCCAACCCAGTTTCAATTGAGGATCACTTTGGGTTTGATTGGCTGCCCAACACCTGCCGTGAACAGCCGACTGAGGGCAATTATTCTGAATTGATGGACCTATTAAAGTCCTGTTCCCGTCCTGACTGCAGTCAGCAAACTGGGCAACCGACATCGACCTGGACAATGGCCAGGCCAAGGTGTTGGATTGAGGAAAACATGCGGTTGGGGATGGTCAACAGATCACCTGAGGGTCTCACATCTGACCCTCGATGTCAGATGTGCCAAAGATGTGGCCATTGGCCATCCCCTGGAGGAACTGCCCCTCCAGGATCAAGGCCGGGCAGCTGTGCCTTTTTCCCACAAATGAAAAGAACCTTTGCTGCCCTCATCACTCACAATCTTCATTCAGATCAGCAGCTCCCATCCCGATTGGTCAAACTGGAATCACTGAGTGCTCCCATTGGCCCACCAGCCAGCCCTGATAGAATGGCAAGCCCATTCCCTGGCCTTTCATTGGCTGCAGCTTTCCAAGTCCCAGTTGATTTGCCTAAAGCCGTGCAGGATCATGAGCTGGAACTCGCTCCCATTTCCAATTCCTGACTCCCGGAAATCCAGCCCAAAATATTTATTTCACATCTCTACCATCTCCTCATTGTACCTGGAGGCATCCCAAAGATCTGTGCTAGGGCCCCAACTGTTCACATTATATATTAATGATTTGGAAGAGGGAACGGAATGTATTATCTCCAAATTTGCAGATGATACAACGTTGGGTGGGAGGGTGAGCTGCGAGGAGGATGCAGAGATGCTTCAACGTGATTTGGACAGGCTGAGTGTGTGGGCATGTGTATGGCAGATCAGTATAATGTGTATAAATGAGGTTATCCACTTTGGTAACATAATAGGAGGACAGATTATTACTTGAATGGATGTAAATTGAAAGAGGTGGATACTCAATGAGACCTTGGAGTCCTCGTGCATCAGTCGCTGAAAGTAAGCATGCAGGTACAGCAGTCAATAAAGAAGACAAATGGTATGTTGGCCTTCATAGCGAGAGGATTTGAGCAGAGAGATAGGGATGTTTTGCTGCAATTGTACAGGGCGTTGGTGAGGCCACACCTGAAGTATTATGTGCAGTTTTGGTGTCCTTATCTGAGGAAGGATGTCCTTGCTATTGAGGGAGTACAGCGAAGGTTTACCAGGCTGATGCCTGGGATGGCAGGTCTGTCATATGAGGAACGACTAAGTCGGTTAGGATTATATTCACTGGAGTTTAGAAGAGTGAGAGCGATCTCATAGAAACTTATAAAATTCTAACAGGGTTAGACACGTTAGATTCATAAAGAATGTTCCCAATGATGGGGGAGTCCAGAACTAGGAGTCATAGTTTGAAGATAAGGGGTAAACCTTTTAGAACTGAGGTGAGGAGAAATTTCTTCACCCAGAGAGCGGTGAATGTGTGGAATTCACTGCCACAGAAAGTAGTTGAGGCTAAAGCGTCTAATTTTAAGGAGAAATTAGATATAGTTCTTGGGGCTAAAGAGATCAAGGGATATGCGAGGAAGAGGGATCAGGATATTGAATTCGATGATCAGCCATGATCAAGATGAATGGTGGAGCAGGCTTGAAGGGCCGAATGGCCTACTCCTGCTTCTAGATTCTATATTTCTAAAGATGCATTTTGGGACTTGCCCCCAGAATTCTGTACATAAGGATTGCATGGCAATTTCCCAGGGAGTTCAAACTTCCCATTGGGCAATTGCCCTGCACTCCAATTTAATCTCAATTTTCAGATGATTCTGACTGTTTTGCAAATAGTTACCCAGGAAGAGTTAGAAGAATTAGAACTACTTCTAAATCCTGGGAAACTGATTTACTGACGTCCCAACCACCTCCCCCTCCCCCCCTGCCTTCAACTCCTCCGACTACTCCCAGCCCTACTACTACGCCACCAACTCTCCAAATACCCTTCTGACACCCCTTGGGGAACCCCCAATCACCCCCATTTCCTGAACCACCCCTTGACCTCCTCCACCCCTTTCCATGCTACCCACTTACCTTACACAATTACCTTCTCCCTGGCTTCTCAAAATGGCTGAACCTTTAAACCTTGCTGCTTTGTGGCAGCTAGTACCATAAAAAAGAAATGGGATGTGTCTTCCTTTCCTCCAACTCGATTCCCCTGGACTGAAGACCCTCAGGAACCCACTGCATCTTTCTCACCCAGCCTGAGTATGAAGGTCGGGTGAGAAGTGTGCGGCTGCATTTTAGGGTAAGTAAATAGGAGCACAGTGGCAATGCAATTGTGATTGGCACTCTATGCAAGTTATGGGTTCCTTGTCTCCATCTTAAACTCACTCCTAATAGGCTGTAAATTCATAGTGTACAGCACAATTCGTATGACGGGGAAGGGGAAAGAATCCAGTTCTTGAATTAAGGCCACACTGAATTTTTGTACCATGTATCGTTCTTTGAAAAAATCAGATCAACAATTCAATCTACATTTCTCCCGTGCTGCTAGTAGATGTTTGATTGACAAATCCTGGGGATAGTGTCACTAACGTAAATGTCATTTATGGTATATTGTGGGCTGGTGCCAGAGAAGTCAGAATGGTAAGGTTGTATTAGCTACAGAGTTGAATTGTTTTATAAATGTAGTGATTTCTTTGTAATCACTTTCCTAATATCCATTGATTGCTCTGTGATTAATTATCCTGAGAGAATCAGCATTGGGTCTCCAATTTCACCATTGTTACAGTCACTCTGTCTACCTCATGCTGATGTAATGAAAGAAAGACAAAACCTACATTTATACAGCACCTTTCACATTTTCCCAAATCACTTTACAACTTTTGAGTTGTAGTCACTGATATACTTAGACAATCTAATCCAGTGGCAGAGTAGGCTTCAGGGGCCAAATGGTCTACTCCTGCTCATAACAGGCGCAATCTTATTGGCTCATCATACCAGTCAATCAGTGTGGCAAGCCAGTAAGATCATGAGACAGGCAAGAAAACGGGTTCGCGCCCAGTTTCTTGCCCCTCGCCATGTCACCAGCACTGCATTGCCGGCGCGATCAGCCTCATGCCCGAAAATATTTAAATATGCATGATCTGGTTTTAATAATATTAGTGAGCCCAGGACGCAATCGTCCAGGCTCACTACCTTAACGGCCTTGCTGGTGAATGTCCTCACTGGTGAAGTTCATTATTGATCCCCAGCAATGGGGACCAGACGTGGTGGCCTCGCTGGTGGAACTGGAGACCATTGAGGCCCCCTGGGTGGTTGGGGGCAGGGGGCAGTGCCCAGCAGGCAGCCTGGCACTGCCAGCTTGGCAGTCTCGCAATGCTCATGGTGAACCCTGGCACTGCATACTGAGCACCGGGCAATGCCAAGGACCGGGCCTAAGGGGAGGGGTGAGGCCTTAGGGGAGGGGCAGGGCCTGAAGGAGAGGCAGTGCCTGGAGAGCTGTGCATGCGGCAATCGGGGATCACTGGGTCAGCAATCAACCGCTGGAGGGCTGGGGGGCAGTGAAAGGGGACAGCGATTGACTGGGGTTGGATGAATGGGGGCATGGGAGCCGTGATGAACAGGGGCATGAATGGAGGCTGCGATCAACCAGGGGAGACTGCGATCGGTGGGTGGGAGGGGGAGTGTCAGATTCTCAGTGCACTAACAGTGTACACTTTACACAGTGCACTGGGAGATCATGTGCAATGGCACCCTCTAGCAGCCACCAGCCAGCTTCCTGCCAAGAAGAGACTCCATCCACTCCCCCTATTGCGCAAATCACACTTTGCCTCATATTTTTCACTAAGTGGCGTAAGATATGAATTTTTCTCTCGCTGAAAAAATGGAGGTGATTCTCTCCCATTTTCATGCTCATTTAAGACTCAGAATTATTTTTGGTAAGATCTGATTATTTCGTTGCTAAGGAAATTTTACCGTGAGCAGGTTTTGTGTGGTATAATTGCCAGGACAAGAATGTGTTATGGGCTTGTAATGAATCAATAACCTGTCTTACACTGCATATAATTCTCAAGAATCTTTTCCATTGATTTCAATCTTGTCCTTTTATTTACTTACCTATTATCCCACTCTATCTTGGTGCTTTCATGAGTTTTTTGAGGTATTGAAATGTTGTAATAAAGTTGCGTTGCATAGTAGATATTGAAAATAAGTTGTTGTGAAAAGCAGCAATCAGCAGAGTCTTTGGACTTACTGATCCAGAAAACTGTGGGCCATTCAGTTTTTGTCTTCTTAAAGGTTGTGCCACACAGAGACACCTGAGGGCTCCAATTCTTCTTACTGACTCTATTTTGTTGCCCAGGAGTCATTTGATCTTTCTATCCTGCGAGGTTACTGATAAAATAGAATCCAATTACACTCCTTGTATGAAATAAGTATATTGAATAACATCATGCTCCCAAGTAGGAGAAAGACCTTGCGCAGTTTATCTGGATTGCAAGCATTGAATCCTTCCCCCAAATATGAATTTTGTTGTCACTGCATTTAAAGTTTTAAAGTTTATTTATTCGTGTCACAAGTAGGCTTACATTAACACTGCAATGAAGTTACTGTGAAAATCCCCTAGTCGTCACATTCCGGCGCCTCTTCGGATACACTGAGGGAGAATTTAGCATGGCCAATGCTCCTAACCAGCACATCTTTCGGACTGTGGGAGGAAACTGCAGCACCCGGAGGAAACCCACGCAGACACAGGGAGAACATGCAAACTCCACATAGTCACCCAAGCCGGGAATCGAACCCTGGTCCCTGGCGCTGTGAGGCAGCAGTGCTAACCACTGTGCCACCATGCCGCCCCATTTATTTATATGCATTTATATAGTACAGTGTGGGGAATATGGTAATGAGGGCTGAGGTAGTAACCAAATCAGTGTTATCATCTGCACAGTGTTATAAATAACCAATGGGATATTTTTCTGTCAAATTAGCAATAATGCATGTTAAAGTAAAACTTGTACTCTGTTGTTGGATTAATAGTTACAGTGGGATCACCTGTAGGACACACACAGACTAACATGGTATTATATTGTTACTGGTCTTAGTGTCTATGACCCATGCTGCATTCATATCGGGTGATATCCATAACCGGATACCAACGATGGGCTTTATCATTTTACTCGGAATTTTCTGTGATTGTTTGGTGAATTGATTGGTGAATCTTGAAAAGGAAAAAGGTATCATGTATGGTGAAAGGCAGGGGCGGGGGGATAAGGGACTCAGAAACAGGAAAAGCACCAAGACCCAGGATTCTTCTCCCTGGTCTTGGTGATGTTTCACCTTTCTGCACCCAGTCATCACCCAAATGCATGACGCTTGGCCGTCAGTCAAACTGCCACCTTTCCCATTTCAGATACTATTCCTTACTGTTAGCCAGGGAGTTCAAAGAAAGACAGAGGCCGGAATTCTCCCACCCCGCCCGCCACTGCAATTGTAGCGGGTGGGTTGCGGACAATGTGAAGGCCCATTGACAGCCGGGTGGGAATCTCCGGTTTTTAGAGCAGCGTGGCCGGAGAATTCTGCCCACAATTTTTAACGCTCCGAAATGGTATCCTGGGGATCGGTCTTTAATTCCTGAAGATCCAGGGCAATCCTGCGGGATTGGCAACCTTAATTCTCATACACACTCATTGTGATTTCCACCTGAAAATTCCAATGCTCTCCTGGCTAGCCTGTAATCCTTTACCCTCTGTAAACTTGTTGCCAATATCGCATCCCACACTAAGTCCAAATTGCTCATCAGTCACTTCTGTGCTCAATTACATATAATGTTTTCCTGTCTTCTCATCTTTAAATTTCATCATGTTTTTGACCCTCCTGTCACCTCCTCCAGTCTCTACCACCTGAACCAAAATCAGCATCCTCCAACTCTGGCCTCTTGTGCACCCTCTGTCCCTTCAGCCCATCACTGAGGGCTGCGCCTTCAGCCACTTAAATCCTAGGTTCAGGAGTCTTCTCCTTAAACTTCTCTCTCCCTAAGACCCTCCAAAGCAAATATCTTATACAAAGCTTTGAACATCCCTTCCAGCATTTCTTCTTTAGGGTAATATCCATTTTTGTTTGACTATGCTTCTGTGAAATGTCTTGGAATGTTTTCTGGCACTATATAACTGAGTGCTATTGTTCCTTGTGTGGCAGCTGATATAGTGGTATTTTTAGTTGTTATTTTTATATTAGTTAATACTCGGTCTATAACTTGCTGCAATGCTGGATGTTTCCTTATTGTTCTTTCACTGCCTGTTGGTCTACTTTGGCAAGAACAGAAAAGAAGCCACAGAATAATTGAAGAGTGGAGATACTTCTGAAGCACTATGGTTTGCCCTGACACTAAAGCTGTTGAGTATTAGTTAGAATGCTCTTAAGAAACAGCATATTCTTATTACGATTATTATTGGCTATCCCTCGCTAGCAAGGATAGCTGTCTTCCATGAGACTAAAGATGGGCGTCACGGTGGCACAGTGGTTAGCACTGCTGCCCCACAGCGCAAGGGAGCTGTTTTCAATTCCTGGTTTGGGTCACTGTCTGTGTGGAGTCTGCACGTTCTCCCTGTGTCTGCATGAATTTCCTCTGGGTGCTCCGGTTTCCTCCCACAATCCGAAAGACATGCTGGTTAGGTGCATTGGCCATGCTAAATTTTCCCTCAGTGTACCTGAACAGGCGCCGGGGTGTGGTGACTCGGGGATTTTCACAGTAACTTCATTGCAGTGTTAATGTAAGCCTACTTGTGACACTAATAAATAAAATAATGTCGGATGAAACCAATTCGGGAACTGCACATTTAATGGCACTTAGGACAATTGTTGTCGTGTGGGATGTCTGGTCGTGTGTTATCAGTCTGGGTCATGACTTGATCTTTTCGGCACTTTCCCTTTTCCTCTTCATTTTGTTGCCATTGGGTCTGAAGATGCTGGGATCCTTCCCACACACTCTGCTGCTGTCTGGTTGAGTGCAAGGCGATAATTTCCCAGGAGTTGATGTCAATGTTTCATTTTTTCACGTTGGCTTTAGGCAGGTCCTTGAAGTGCTTTTTCTGTCCTTCTCTGGTGCTTCTGCCCCAACTGAGCTGGGAGAAGAGACCTGCTTTAGGAAGTTTAGGAAGAATAGACAGGAAGGAAAAGGTGGTGGGGTCGCGCTATTAATAAGAGATAATATCAGGGTAGTACTGAGGGATGACATAGGCTCTGAGGAACAAAACGTGGAATCATTATGGGTAGAGATGAGGAATAGTAGAGGGAGAAAGACACTAGTAGGTGTGGTATATAGGCCCCCGAATAATAATGTTGAGGTAGGGAGGGCTATAAACAAGCAGATAAGGGATGCGTGTAAAAACGGAACGGCAATAATCATGGGGGACTTCAACATGCACATTGACTGGCAGACTCAAGTCGGTAAGGGTGGAATGGAAAAAGAGTTCTTAGAATGCTGTCGGGATAGTTTCCTTGAACAGCATGTTACGGAACCGACGAGGGAACGAGCTATTTTGGATCTGGTATTGTGTAACGAGGTAGGTAGAATTAAGGATCTTATTGTGAAGGACCCTCTTGGGTCTAGTGACCACAATATGGTCGAATTTCTGATTCAGATGGAAGAGGAGAAAGTTTGGTCCCAAACCAGTGTCCTCTGTTTGAACAGAGGGAAATATGATAGGATGAGGGATGAATTGGCTAAGGTAGACTGGGAGAGCAGGCTGGCAGGTAGGATAGCTGAGGAACAGTGGAGGATTTTTAAGGAGATCCTTTTCAGTTCTCAGCAAAAATATATTCCAGCAAAAAACAAGGATTGTAAGAAAAGGGAGAACCAGCCGTGGATAACGAAGGAAATAAAGGAGAGTATTAAAATAAAAACAGCTGCGTACAGAGTGGCCAAAAATAGTGGAGAAACAAGTGATTGGGAAAAATTTAAGAAACAACAAAGAGAGACTAAGAAAGCGATAAAGAAAGGAAGGATAGACTATGAAGCTAGGCTAGCAATTAATATAAAAAATGATAGTAAAAGTTTTTATAAATATATAAAAAGGAATAGAGTGGCTAGAGTGAATGTTGGACCCTTGGAGGACGAGAGGGGGGAGTTAATAGTGGGAAATGAGGATATGGCTGAGTCTTTAAATAAGTTTTTTGTGTCGGTCTTCACGGTGGAGGACACAAATAGTTTGCCAAATATTAACGATAGAGGGTTGGCAGCAGGAGAAATACTTAATACAATTAATGTTACCAGAGAGGCAGTGCTGGGTAGACTAATGGGACTGAAGGTGGACAAGTCCCCGGGTCCGGATGGAATGCATCCCAGGGTATTGAAAGAAATGTCAGAGGTAATAGTGGATGCGTTAGTGATTATTTATCAAAACTCGTTGCATTCTGGGGTAGTGCCGGTTGATTGGAAAACGGCTAATGTTACGCCGCTGTTTAAAAAAGGAAGGAGACAAAAGGCGGGTAACTATAGGCCGGTCAGCTTAACGTCTGTAGTAGGGAAAATGCTGGAATCCATTATTAAAGAGGAGATAGCAGGGCATCTGGATAGAAATGGTTCGATCAATCAGACGCAGCATGGATTCATGAGGGGAAAGTCGTGCTTGACGAACATGTTGGATTTTTATGAAGATGTGACTAGGGCGGTTGATGGAGGAGAACCGGTGGATGCGGTGTTTTTGGATTTCCAAAAGGCGTTTGATAAGGTGCCCCATAAAAGGCTGCTGAAGAAGATTAGGGCACACGGAGTTGGGGGTAGTGTGTTAAAGTGGATTGGGGACTGGCTATCCGACAGGAAGCAAAGAGTCGGAATAAATGGGTGTTTTTCCGGTTGGAGGAAGGTAACTAGTGGCGTGCCGCAGGGATCGGTACTCGGGCCGCAACTGTTTACCATTTATATAGATGATCTGGAGGAGGGGACGGAGTGTAGGGTAACGAAGTTTGCAGACGACACAAAGATAAGTGGAAAAGTGAATCGTGTGGAGGACGGAGAAGATCTGCAGAGAGATTTGGACAGGCTGAGTGAGTGGGCGAGGATATGGCAAATGGAGTATAACGTTGAGAAATGCGAGGTTATACACTTTGGAGGAAATAATAACAAATGGGATTATTATCTCAATGGAAACAAATTAAAACATGCTACCGTGCAAAGGGACCTGGGGGTCCTTGTGCATGAGATGCAAAAGCCCAGTCTGCAGGTACAACAGGTGATCAAGAAGGCAAATGGGATGTTGGCCTATATTGCGAGGGGGATAGAATATAAAAGCAGGGATGTCTTGATGCACCTGTACAGGGCATTGTTGAGGCCGCAGCTGGAATACTGTGTGCCGTATTGGTCCCCTTGTATGAGGAAGGATATATTGGCATTGGAGGGAGTGCAGAGAAGGTTCACCAGGTTGATACCGGAGATGAGGGGTTTGGATTATGAGGAGAGGCTGAGGAGATTGGGTTTGTACTCGTTGGAGTTTAGAAGGATGAGGGGGGATCTTATGGAGACTTATAAGATAATGCGGGGGCTGGATAGGGTGGAGGCGGAGAGATTCTTTCCACTTAGTAAGGAAGATAAAACTAGAGGACACAGCCTCAAAATAAAGGGGGGTCGGTTTAAGACAGAGTTGAGGAGGAACTTCTTCTCCCAGAGGGTGGTGAATCTCTGGAATTCTCTGCCCACTGAGGTGGTGGAGGCTACCTCGCTGAATATGTTTAAAGCGCGGATGGATGGATTCCTGATCGGTAAGGGAATTAAGGGTTATGGGGATCAGGCGGGTAAGTGGTACTGATCCACGTCAGATCAGCCATGATCTTGTTGAATGGCGGGGCAGGCTCAAGGGGCTAGATGGCCTACTCCTGCTCCTATTTCTTATGTTCTTATGTTCTTATGCTTTGGGAGCCTAGTATCGGGCATCCAAACAATATGATCAACCCAACAAAGATGATGGCGGATGATCATCATCTCGATGCTCATGGTGTCTGGCCTGTGAGAAGACACATCTGTCCAAGTCTGAGATCACCTACCAACCGACCCAAAAACAGCTTCTTCCCTGCTGCCAACAGACTTTTGAATGGACCGACCTCACATTAAGTTGATCTTTCTCTACACCCTAGCTATGACTGTAACACTACATTCTGCATTCTCTCCTTTTGTTCTCTATGAATGGTATACTTTGTCTGTATAGTGCACAAAAAACAGGACTTTTCATTGTATACTAATACATGTGACAATAATAAATCAAAAACTTAATGTATAAGATCTTCCACGGGCAGCGTTGATAGTATGATTCAAGTCGTTTGAGGTGCCTATTAGCCTGAATCTAGTGCCAGGGCTCAGAATGATCAGCAACTCAACAGAGAGTGATTAGAACTCTTCAGTCCCTCATTCTAATGACATTTTATAATAGTAGTTTTAATATATATAACATGAAATAACTCCTCAGAGGCCGATATCCCTTCACCAGATTCCCTTTATTTACAAACTCTATTCCACTCCTAAGAGTGCTTTAGGTACAAAGTCAGTATCCAGAGTGCCAGTAGGTCTGACACTCCCCATTATATATGCAGGTGAGACTCCCTGACTGGGCAGGCAATCATTACCTCAATCAGGGAGCTCATACTCCAAGAGGCTCACGCATGGGCCTCATTGAGGTCATTACAATATGTATGAACAATACACCAATAAAAAGTTGTCCTTATCACTGCTCTTTAGCAGCAAAGAGTTTTGAATTATAAAAGGGAAAATTACTGCTGAGCAATTCCTATTTTACCAGCAGAATCGGTGATGATAAACTTGATTCTACACCAAACAGTTGGTGTAATACTGAAGTCAAAATATTTCCCAATAAATCTTTGTATTTGTATTGTTTTCACCGAAACAATCAATTAAAAGACCCTCACCCTCATGTTGGGAAAGTGAGAATTATATTCATTCCAACTTTTCTTTTGTTCAGAAGGCAGGAAAGTCTTGAAAGATTAACCTGGGAAAATTTGCCCATTATCTAATTCTGTTGGAAGTTGTGATCTGTGGAGCTTTCAAAGCTGTAAACATTGACTCTGTCTACACTTCCCGCTGCCTCGGAAAAGCAGCCAGCATTCTCTCTTCTACCTTCTTCTGTCGGGAAAAAGATATGAAAGTCTGAGATCATGTACGAATTGACTCAAAAACAGCTTCTTCCCTGCTGCCATCACACTTTTGAATGGACCTACATCATATTAAGTTGATCTTTCTCCATCCCCTAACTATGACTGTAACTCTACATTCTGCATTCCTTCTCTATGTACGGTATGCTTTGTATGTACAGCGCGCAAGAAACAATACTTTTCACTATATACTAATAGACGTGACAATAATAAATCAAATCAAAGGTGAATGGTTCAGCGAACCATAAACCCGGACTCGAAACGTTGACCCTATTCCATCCCCACAGATGCTGTCAGACCTACTGCAATTTTCCAGCATTTTCTGTTTTTGTTTCAGATTCCAGCATCTGCAGTATTTTGCTTTTATCTTAATGGTTCAGTGAAGCCTGCCTCATCATTCCAGCTATTCGAGGTGTGTTTTCACACCCTCGTCTGAAGCCCATCGCCTAATGTGCACAGCAGGTAACTGCAAGCAAAGTAGATATGGAACACAGCAGCTTTAGAGTCCAAATAAGGAATGTAATGATTTTGTTACAACATGCCAGCCTTAACCTTTTGTCTTCCCAAAGTCCAATTTTACAAATTGGATATTAACTGAGTACAACACTGTAAGGAAAAGCAGTCCTGATATGATCTACCAATTTGTGAATGTCTGTATTCAGTGTTAACTTTGCATAGAATCCTAATTTCATTAGGGATCTATCTGCAGCAAAAGACTCCTGATTGAATTATAGTGTAATTATGAAGCAGTTTTTGTGTGCTGGCAGACTGGGCAGCTCGCCACATTGTTCCAAACCCTATCGTTTGATGCACTCACTGAGAAGCTTGACATCATTGCCAACCACCACCCTCCCCAGTACACTCTCAATTAAACATTTCATCCAACTGATAGATTGGACGAGTCTCCCTCATAAAATCACAAGTCGGTAATAAAAAGTTGAAATAAACAAATGACTATTTCCATAGTGACTAAATTACCTGTGAGACCCTTCCTGTGGACAGTCAATGGATTTCACACAGGGTATATTAATTAACACCAAGAAACAGAACCTGTACAAACAAAGTTAAGGTCACTATTTCAAAATGTTTGCAGCAATTGTACCATATGTCCTTTTAATTATCTTGGTCCGGTAGCATACGGCACAACACTAGGTGCACTTGTCATAAATTACATTTAATTATCTCCCATTTGAGCGGTTGTTTCCACGAGTTAACCTAAGGTGGCAAAAGTACCCACATCAAATGATTTTCCAGATGTTTATTATATTTTCTCCTCGCAAATTTCGCTACTTTGCTGTGAGCAAGCGTGAAGTTATTTAATGTCGAATATTCTATCTTTTTCTTTTGCAGATGGTATTAAAGGCATAAAGTATCCATCAGGTGAATTGCTGCGATTGGACTGCTGAGAAGCCAGGGTGATTTGACTTTGTACAAAAGGGTCATTGAACAGAAGGTCAGGCAGCTGGGCATTTCCATTTGAAAGATGCGATCAAAAGGCCAAGAGGCAGTTGATCCAGCAGCCGTAGCAAACAAGATTTTCTCCCATTATTTATGATTTTTTTTTTATATATACTAAAATAGTTTATGGGCTTACACTGGAAGGTCTTACATTCATTTCCCCTGAACAAAACTGGACTAATGGGAAAAGATTTTGGTTATAGAGAACGAAGGAGCTTTGAGTAATGAGGAGCCATTTGGTGACCAGTTATCAGCAGACAGGCAGCAGGGCAATAAATCATTACTGGGACTCTCCACTTCAGCAGAAGACAATTGAGGAAGGTTATTACAAATTATTTCTTATCACGTCTCAAATGACAGGCCTCAGCTTCCACAAATACTTAAAATTACTGTGTACCTGTTCGCCACGCACAGTGCAATGTCTAGCCCTGCTTTGATTTAATTTCAGTTCAATGATTTTGTACATGATCTTAAATTTTAACACTGTAGTCAGCAACACTCTTAAAATATAGCATTGATTTTTTTTTAGATGACATTATGATTTATAAATTAAAAATACTTCTGGCCATTTGTTACTAAAAACCTGGCACACAATATTTATATTTATTGAAAATTCAAATCTCACATCCTTTCCAATTCGTATGTTTTCTTTCAAAAGATGTTCTACGCACCAGTTTACCTTTTTAAATGACTGCTGCACTATTCCCTGTTTTTTTCAATATATGCATTATTAATTGCAGACTTAAGCTGAATTTGCCAATTGCCAAAAGCACCCATGTGTAGGACGATTCCGTAGTCAGGCCTCTGCAGGCCAGAGATCTATTTGTCCCATCACCCCAGTCATTTAAACCTTTCCCATGTTGACAGCTTTGAAAAGACAGATATGTAAAGATGATGCGTCACCGTCACGACCTGTTACTGATGAGTTTACTGCAGCCAGCCCGGTATTCACATCAACATGTGTCAAGGGGTGACAGAGCTACATCACAGTAACTCTGGCACTTTAATTTGGTGTCAGCTATTAGTGTACACTGTGATGCCTCCGCCACTGAATGCTTGTGCCAGTAAGATTAAATACTATCACTGATTACCACTGTAATTCCCAGCAATGCCTCGAATTTAAAATTCTCCTCCTTCTGTTCAAATCCCTTAATGGCTTTGCCGCAACCGATCTCTCTAACTTCCTGCAGTCCTGCAATTCTCTGAGATATCTCGGCTCCTCCAATTCTGGTCTCCAATCACCCCATCACTGGCAGCTCTGACTTCAGCAGACTTGAAGCTCTGAATTTCCCTCCCCAGACCTCACCTCAGGGGTGGCACGCTGGCACAGTGGTTAGCACTGCTGCCTCTCAGCACCCGGGACTCGGGTTCAATTCCTGCCTTGGGTCACTGTCTGTGCAGAGTCTCCCGTTCTCCCTGTGTCTGCGTGGGTTCCCTCCGGGTGCTCCGGTTTCCTCCCACATTCCAAAAGACGTGCTGGTTAGGTGCATTGGCCATACTAAATTCTCCCTCAGTGTACCTGAACAGGTGCCGGGAGGATTTTCACAGTAACTTCATTGCAGTATTAATGTAAGCCCACTTGTGACACTGGTATATACACTAAACTAAGAAACACTTCTCTTTTCTTCTTTTGAACCCTCTTGAAAACCGACCTCTTTGATGGACCTTTGCTCACGTGTCCTAATATATCCTTACACAGCTCACCATCCTGTGAAGCACCTTAGGATGTTACTGCGTTAAAGGTGATATATAAATGCAGGCTGTTGTTGCCTTTTTTTAAAATGGGCATCTGCCAACGGCAGTCTTAATATTAACATTTCTACATTGAAATAATGAACCGAGGTTCACAGTCTTTATCTGACAAATATAAAGCATAATAATTATTCAAGACAAAGTCATTGTGCGGGAAATCTGCAGACATATTTCTCTGTAATCCGTGTTGAAGGAGACAGTGGTCAGTAGATTAGGTTCCAGTCTGTGAGGGTTCAGGAACGTACAGATTCCACATTTTTGTATATCTTTGCTTCTCCTGCCTGAAGTTAGATAAGAAAATCTATTAATCATTATTCATCGTTCTGCTGGTCAATAGCCCATCGGCTCAGAATACCAGCAGGAATTTTCTAGGTTACCAGGAAACTGCAGCTCCTCAGCCAATGATGCATTTTGGAAAGTGGAGTGTGTGATATATCAATTACTATTGCATTTGAGCAAATGTACTTTACAACCTGGCAGTGATTAGCAATAGAGGCTGAAATCCTCTATTGCTAATAGACCAAAGGCAGCTACGATAGGAGTGGCAGAAGACTATAAACAGTTGATGCAAAAACTCTACATGTACTTGATGTTTCACTGTCCTTGAGTTAATTTAAGCTGAAATTTTGAGTTCTCTGCAAATGCTTTTCTTATTTTGTTGAATAATCAACACTGTTACAATTCAGACTGAAAATGTTGTATTAAGTCGGTTATGTTCAATTGTGAAGGAAGAAATGTGCTATTTTGTTTAAAGTTTATTTATTAAGGTCACAAGTTGGCTTACATTAACACTGCAATGAAGTTACTGTGAAAATCCCCGAGTCGCCACACTCCGGTGCCTGTTCGGGTACACTGAGGAAGAATTTAGCATGGCCAATGCACCTAACCAGTACGTCTTTTGGAATGTGGGAGGAAACCGGAACACCCGGAGGAAACCCACGCAGAAAAGGGGAGAACGTGCAGACTCCGCACATACAGTAATCCAAGCCAGGAATCGAACCCAGGTGCCTGGCACTGTGAGGCAGCAGTGCTAACCACTGTGCCACCATGCCGCCCCCAACGAAGTACAGGAAGTAGTATTTGAGGAAGTAGATTGTAAAAAAATTTTTCCCAATTATGCTGAATGTTTGACATCAATTCAGTGTGTATTAGTATCCCAATTGATATGAATTGAGTGTTAACAGTAGCAACTATAGATGAAGGTATTTTTGCACACATCCGTCCCAATGTGAGAGATGGCATGGAATGATAACATTGATATCCTCCAGACAAGCTTACCCCACACTCGTTGCCAAGAAGTTGCCAGTCTATAAAGAGACCCTTCATTATTGCAATGAGAAATATTTTGAAAGATGAGAATAGGACATCGCAATCCAGGCCAAGTCAAAATAATATTAAATAATTCTATAGCCAAACAAAATTGTTTAAGAAAGTAATGCATTGAATATCATCTCTTCAGATTGTATTCTCTCAATTAATTTCCAACCATTCTGTTTTACTTTAACACCACCTACATAGGGACATAAAAAGGACAAGTCTATAATTGTGCACAGTAAGCCTGAGAAACAAATCTATGGAATGGCCACAGTGGAATCAAGGCAAAACCACAATGAAAGAAGTTAAATCGCCAACATTAATTTCCCCTGATTTTAGGTCAGTTTCATTTAGTTCCAATTAACAATGAATAAAATCTCTGCAAATTGGTTAATTAGGGGGAATAAGATCCCAAAATAAATGAACGAAAATTATTTATATATTCTAATCCCAACTACCCAGAGTGGAAACTGTGGTATTTGATAAATAGCTTTAAATTTGTCAACAAAAATGCTGGAAGTAAGATCCACGCAGTTCCGCCCATCCATGTTTATTTCTCAGAATTCAAAGTGTTTGATATCTGTAGAAGAATGATTGGAAAAGGTGACAGTGCATTGGAATTTTGAAGGTTACATTAAAAGGATCTGGCATAGATTCCCTTTGAATTGGAAACATAAGGCTTGGTAAAAATGTTAAAAGAATTTGAGAATGTTATTACAGAGAAAATATTTCCCTTGACTGGGCAAAATCAAGAATGGAACATAATCTGAAAATTAGAAATTGGCCATTCAGGAGCTGTGGTCAGGCCACACCTGGAGTGATGTGAGCAGCACTGGGCAGCACACCTTAGAAAGGATTTATTGACCATTGAGGGAGTGTGGACTTTAGCAAGGCCTTTGACAAGGTCCTGCATGGCAGGCTAGTCTGGAAAGTTAGGTCGCATGGGATCCAGAGAGAGCTTGTTAATTGGATTCAAAGTTGACTCAATGGTAGGAAGCAGAACGTGATGGTTGAAGGTTGTTCCCAGGCTGATATGGTAATGTGTGGTAATGGGATTACATTACATCATTGGTGGGGGTGGGGACAATGGGAAATCCCAGCAGCATGAAATCCATTTGGGAACTCCCATTGGATTCTCCACCCCCACCCACCGAAAACAGAGGCAGGGAATCCCAGCCATAATGTTTTGTTTGCTGAGGATATCCAGAGATATGAGGCAAAATTGGATAAGTTGAGCTTACATGTGGAGTAACTGTGATCTAATTGAATAGTGGAGCAATCTAAGGGCTGAATGGCCTACTTCTGTTCCAAAAGCCCCAATGTTCCTTACTAGAAAATCACATCTAATGCACATCAAACTCAAACCTAATCAATATTTTAGTTGATTTATTAGTGTCGCAAGTAGGCTTACATTAGCACTGCAATGAAGTCACTGTGAAAATCCCCTAGTTGCCACACTCTTTAGGTACACTGAGGAAGAATTTAGTATGGCCAATGCACCTAACCAGCACATCTTTCGGACTGTGGGAGGAAACCAGAGCACACAGAGGAAACCCACGCAGACACAGGGGGAACATGCAAACTCCGCACAGTCACCCAAGCCAGGAATCGAACCTGGGTCCCTGGCACTGTGAGGTAGCAGTGCTAACAACTGTGCCACCGTGCCATTCCTATGTTCCTTATGCTTCTAATGATAGAAACGAATGATAGTCTCATCACCTCTTTTCAATCACTAGCGGATTTCCCATGGCACAGAGCATGATAGGTTGAAGGTTATGTTGTTTAAGATGGATAGGAACATTATACCATGTAACCCACAATATATGATTCTATGTTTAAAATGTTGCTGTTTACAGCCGTGTGTGTCCTTCTAAGGCTATGAGATATAGTTGCTGTGTTCCTTCAGGTCAATTAAAGGATCTCTGCAGATGCTAAGGTCAATTTGACATCAGGCTGACATTTTTTTAACACATATTTCAATGCGCCACCTGGAATGTGACAGGTTTAAATAAGGATTAGATCCACCATATAGCATATATTTCACCGGCAGATTGAGATCTGTGAGCATAGACTAATTGATGTGCTTAATGATATATCCATGGAACTGCTATCATCTCATCAGGAGTGGTGCAATCAGGCAAAATGTCTGTCCGTTCACATAATCCACCTGACACTGAACTACTTGGTGAAGTCCAACTGGTGCATCAGTGGGCTCTGACCTTGCAGTCCCAGAAGCAAATACTGCACCTACTCATTTAGTAGAAAGGAGGCAATCTTATCTATAACATGTAAATTGTAACTTGTTCAAATTTAATTCCATTGTTCAAATCTCACTTCAGGATTGCAAATGGTTAAAAACCAGCCTTTAGAACATCGTATTGTACCCACAAGCTGCCTCAAAATCGGAAGTTTTAGAATCAGACATTTAATAATTTTAATGATTTTTGATTACACAAAGAGGATTAGATGGGTTTTGCCAATCATGAGAAATCTCATGGAAAATTGACAATAATTATGAATGTCTGCACTTACCCCAAGATAGGTTCTTCCTCCTTACAACTTAATTTTGTAAAACTAGGAGAAACAATTAATAAAGGAAAAACAATTTGGAGAATGGAACAAGTATCTTAATGAGAATTTCGGCAGCGCTGCTCTCAGATACAACAATAGCATAGCGTAAGGAATAGCATAGCACTTCTCTGCAAGTTCCAATGTTTCTGCACAAGTCTTTGGGATAATTGTCTTCAAAATCATTTATTTTTATCACATGGTCTGTATTGTCTATAAATCTTACCCTGCAAAAAAGGCATTGATTTTCCCTATAGACTTTTAGAAATCTTATAAGTATTGAATAGTTTATCCAATTGAAACCCGACTCCAATTTGTTAATGGCCTTTATAATGCTTAATGTAAGGTATCGTTGTTTTGCGATAGATTATATAAGTTTAAACGTTCAAACGTTGGCACTCAGTAGCATAAGTCGACTGGTTAAATGTACAGCAGTTTGATGTGATGGCTGGTCACAACTTAAAATGCCTTTACTGAATTGAATGAAGTACTGATTATAAAAGATGAGAGAATATGTTCCATTAATTACTTTTGAATGTCATGTTGTGCATTAAGTTAGTTTATCAGGGGAACTTCATTAAGCAGGGTCCCTTTTAGAAATTACTATTAATTTTAATATGTTAACTTGTATCTTTTTATCATAGATTCTGGATTGAAATATTTACTGATTGTGACAGATTAAGCAATTGGTTTAACAGCAATTGATATCTTCCTTGAGCAAGGGCAAGACTTTTCTGGTGGCGTGATTTCCCATCCCACCACTCAGCATCTCAGGGAAAGGATTCCAGCTGATACCAGATGCCTCACGGCTATTTAATGTTCGACTTGGCATTAATTGGCTAAGGGCAAGACTTCCACCCCCATCAAAAGAGGAAGTCTGGCCCGCCAGCCAATTGAATGTCCAACAGCCCCCCAGTAGCGCCAGGTTCCAGTGATGGGCACTGCTGGGATTACCACCTGTCCCTGAAGAAGAGATGCTAATAGCGGCTGGACTAAAGGTAAGTTTGGAGTATCAGCAGTGCCTGGCTAGCAGACAGAGCCCAGTGAGAGGAGTGAGAAGGGTTGGGAGGTTCGGTTTGAGGGGCCTTGGGAGGTGGAAGAGTTAAAGAGGATTTGACCTAGGGGTGGTGCATCTGATGGGGCACAGGGGACCACTATAGGTGGTGCATCCCCGCCTTTGCCCAACACCAGTCTGAGCAGGTAAAGCCAACTGGCTAACTGCTTAGCCTCTCCCGGCCATGGGTAAATCAGGGGCAGGATGAGGCACTTATGTGACTATGAGTTGTCCACTTAAAGGCCCCAATAGGCCCAAGGGCAGGTGGGCCATCTGATGCCTCCATCGTCCCTCAGAAAAAGGAAGGCAGGTCAGGGCGGGTCTGTAGGCCGTAGACAGCTCACAGTGCTGCATTTTACGAACCCTCCTGTCGTTAGATCTTTTGTGCGTGTCAGTACAATTCCACCCCAAAAGAATTTCAGCTTCAACTCTGTGGAAACAAAATTAGTTTTCCAGTTAAACTGAATCAGTTCTCCAAGGTGCCCGTTCAAGCTATGCCCTGAATCTTTGCCAATTTAAAAATATTTTATCAAAGATGGAGGGAGTACAGGGAAGGTTTACCAGGCTGATTCCCGGGATGTCAGGTCTGTCATATAAGGAGAGATTAAGTCGGTTAGGATTATATTCACTGGAATTTAGAAGAGTGAGAGGGGATCCCATAGAAACTTATAAAATTCTAATAGGGCGAGACAGGGTAGATTCAGAAAGAATTTTCCCAATGGTGGGGTAGTCCAGAACTAGGGGTCGTAGGGTTGAGGATAAGGGGTAAACCTTTTAGAACTGACATGAGGAGAAATTTATTCATCCAGAGGGTGGTGAATGTGTAGAATTCACTATCACAGAAAGTGGTTGAGGCCAAAACGTCCGATTTCAAGAAGAAATTAGATATAGCGCTTGGGCTAAAGGAATCAAGGGATATGGGGGGAAGGGGGGAATCGGGATATTGAATTCGATGATCAGCCATGATCAAGATGAATGGCAGAGCAGGCTCGAAGGGCTGAATGGTCTTCTAGTTTCTATGTTTCTATGTCAAACTTGCTACTAACCCTTTCAATTGGTTGTTTTTAAAGGTGTCTTAATGGCAAGACTCCATGAATATCATGATTCTGTGTATCATGAGATGCGTAGGTTAGAGGGATTAGTGGGTAAAATATGTAGGGATATGGGAGGAATGTCTGGGTGGGATTGTGGTCGGTGCAGACTCGATGGGCCGAATAGCCTCTTTCTGTACTGTAGGGTTTCTATGATCTATGATTACATAATCAGTAATACTGCCTTTACATTCTTGCACAATGTATTTCTTTTAAATTGTCATATGTAAGGAAAAATTAATAAAGCTCAATACATGTAAAGGCCTAAGTGTTAAATAGCCACAATGTTGTGCAGTATAGTTAAGCGCAAAAATGTAGAATTTTGCATTCAGAACTAACTTCTATTGATGCATCACAAACTGAAAATTAATCAGTTATCCAAAAAATAATGAGCGTGTTTTATGTTCCATTTGCTTATTTGAATCTTGTGCACCTTTGAATGCTTATTTTGTGCCATTAATTGATGTATAAATCAATTTGCATGGCATTAAAAGGCTTCAGTCACCTCGGGTTATGGTTGTAGTACCACAATGACAACCAGAATGCCTACAACATGTAACAGAATATATCCAAGGTATCAAGTGCAATGAAATGGATTATAACATATCGAGACAGGTTTACACAAACACAGTTGCAACAGTGAAGATAAGTTATTGCTGTCAAGTCCAAACAAGTAAATGTAATTGTATATGTTGTACTTGCTACTTTTTACAGTGGAATCTGTAGGCCGGTATGAATGGACACACATTATTAATAACATGCACTCTAAAAACAAACTTGATAAATCATTTTTGAAAGCTTTTGACTGTCTACGCACAGAGTTAATGGAAACCTGAGAAAGGACACATAAATGCACTTTTGGTGGATCTGGATTCTCATTCTTCGCCGCACTTTACTAGATTCTTAGCATGAAAAATTGACTCTAAGTTTAAATGTATAAAGGAAACCCAAAGACAGGTCTGAGGTTGTAGCATGTTTTGCTAATGAGGCTAATGACTGTCATCAGAAAGCTGTTAACTTGTGGATCTTTGAGCCCAGTTTGCAATGAGCTATATTTGTATCTGAGGTAAACTGAAATATATGTATACAATATATATTAAAAAACCCTCTTCATTTTCTGGTGTGGTGTATATATATTATGTGTATAGGTGAGCATATATACATTCCTTTCCCCATCATTATCTCCAGTTTTACAGAATTTACATGAATACACCTCTTAATTTACAGGTAGACAGTGCAAACAGTCATTAGATTTCATGACAGATACAGTAATGTTCATAATGGTTTACCATAAAGATGCAGTTTCAGTGTTTATACCTTTATGCACATGATGAATCTGACTGAAATGTTTTGCCCTATGCCTTGACAATACTGAAAATGGTTTTAAAATATTAATTTTATTGAAACTGTTTTACATTTCTTTCTGTAGGGCATCAAGAAAGGCAGTCACTATCTCCAAAAGCAAACCATATTTCAGCCCATTTTCCTTAAACTAAATGATTTCATGTGATCAACATTTTCACCGACGCTGCGGTTAATTATTTAATTTTAACTAAAACCACCCAAATGTTTCTATCTCAGTTTGTGCTGTGAGATTTTCAACATGGCAGCCTCCGCAGAGAAGTACAAGGTAGGTCTCATTGCTCTGTGGGGAATACTGAAGCATCATCCACACTTAGAATGGATTCAATTAGGTGGACTCTTCCATTCAAAGCATAACATTTATCCTGTTTTGTTCCTTTCACTACAATAAAATCTTGATGTAATTGTTATTAATGGCTGTACAATTTATTTGGCTGTTAACTCCAGGAAATATTTGGATAGCTCTAACTGTAGAATAACATCAAGATTAATTCCATCTTCAGCTAACAACTCTGAAAAAAATCCCTGAAGTCATAATTTAGGTTGAACACTCTTAGAAGCTAAAACTGTTATGCAACCTTTGGCTTTCCATTGATAAAATATTGTATGAATTTGGCTATAACTTGCTCCTGATAAACAAATTGTTGTGAATATTTTTTAATAGTCAATGAAGTATAACTGCAAACAGTGTGTAGGAAACTTTTATTTAATGTTTCCTGTTGTGCAACCGAAATTTCACCTTTTTAATGTAAGCAAAACTGTCCCATCCACTCAAACGTTAAAAGGAAACCAGTGGTCTGGATAATGCTAATAATGCATTTTCTCTGAGTGATCTATAATGCAGACCAAGCATTGTAACTTAGGTTGCCAGTCCTACATCACAGTAAACAAAGCATTGTTCTCAAACCTACAGTATGACTATGTCATTGCTTTCAGTCATGGGATTTAGTGAGAGCTGTTACCTCTATGAATGAATAGTTACACGTTTCAACGTGGGGGGAATCATAAATTGCTACACTGGAGGCATTGATAATTTTTAATGCCATCTGCTGCAAGTGCAGAACTATTTTTAATCAAAATGATTGTGATTTGAAATACTGATTAAGCTAAGTTGCTGTTACCCTATCAAAATGAATTATCCAACAAATTGAATGAAGCGGCATAAATAATATGGAAAGGTACCAACTCAGTACTTTAAAAATGAATTATCAGATAACTCAAATTAAATGACATTGAATTAAGCATAGAAAGTATTATTGAATTGGAGTGCTGAAACTTTTTATTAGCTCGATGCCTAACTGTAAAATTATCTTCTCTCTGTCCCTGGAATGGGTCAAATAATTTAGAATGAGAGAGGGGGAAACAGCAACATTTGATACATCGGGAAAGTAGCTCCTAATCGTTCGCTTCCTTCATACCTAATGTGCTAAAATAATATTTCCCTAGGGTACACATATGTATTTTTTCTGTACAAAGTGGCCTTATTTCATGTTTTTTCCCTCAACCAAAGGGTTATTTTGCTTTCTAAAAAAGCTATATATTTTTTAATGTGTATTGGTGTTCATCTTTCTACATAAATTGAGAACGGGAAATGTATTGGCTTCATTGGCTATTCCAATAAAACTATCTAAATATGATCCGTGGTGGCGTTTGTCATTTGTGTGTGAACTAAGAACTGGGTTTAAGTGATCAGAAGCGTTCGGTTCTGACTCCAATTCGACGCCAGAACTGGATCTTTTGCGAATTGTCGAAGCTGTCCAAGTTTAAATGCAATGGTGCTTAAAAGGAACCCGCATTATCATTCTAACAATCTTGAGAATTGGATGTGAAAGACTATCGAATCAGGATGGATTTTGTGACAAGGAAACTAGCTGAGACCCTCCACGTGACCTGAAATAATTTCTGCTGATTTTTCAATATCTCCAGCTATTAAGCGCTGAATAACACCCGGCAAATTCCCCAACAAACGTATGTGGTTCGGACTATTGACGGTTGAGTGCTTCGCCACTTGAAGGGTGGGAATGGGAAAGGGAAGCTCCTTTTCCTGGGATCCAAGAGGTGGATGGTGATTAAAATGGTCAAATTCGTCCGCCATTCGATCATGATGTAGATTTTTTTCTGTTTAAGATCCGTTCCCCACCTGCTGTGTTTATGTTAGTCCAGTTTAGGCGCAAATCAGGACAGAACATTCCTGCAAGTGGGCGAATGTAGATTAACACTGGCTGCGGATTACAAGTGTTTAAGGAGAAGCCCAGTTATACCTGCTCCAATAGGGACGCTAATTAAATATTTGTAGTGGGTAAATTAGCATTACGAAAGCTCAGTTTGTTCTGGTCTTATAAGTGAAAGCATTTGGTAACTGATTAAACATATTTTCTATAGTCTTGTGAGCACACTTTGAGAGATAGAGAATATTTATGTTTTTAAATGTTTGCAATCCAAACATTAATTTGCCGCCCCCACGGTTCCAAACTGATATTTAAAAATATTCTCGCTATTAAAGGCGCTAATTCCCATTCTGCATAAATTGGACTGTGTGGAGTTATTGGAATGAGGGGAACCTGAGAATCTAATCATAAATGGGCGGGGGAAGCTGTGATGATGATGTGATAGTAAATTTCACCGCTTACTGCCAGATCAATGAGTCACTTTCGGGTCAGTTTCATTAATTGCCGACGATTTCGCTACATCAAATCCCTGTAGCTAAGAGACTATTTCAATGAAATTTACAAAGAAATGAACAAAAAAAAAAGAGGGGGTTGCACTAATCCACTACCGTCTCCAGAAGAGTTGGATTAACTTTAAACGTGACATGGGGCGGGGGGGAGGGGGGGGGGGTGGTAGAGAGAGAAAGTGAATCTCAATCTCTGTAATCTATTGTTTGCCAAAAGAATACGATGGTCTAACTATACCGACATCTTTAGATCGAAACCTGGGCAATGCCTCCCCAGAGTACTGGATGCAAGCTTTACATAGGCAAATCTCCTCCACAGTCCACATTCTGCAAAGTGCCAGGCGTTTAACATTTGAACTTTCTCGCCTTTCTCTGGCACCACTGGGTTTGGCCTGGGGTCGCTGACCCTCCTGGTTACAGATCAGCTGCTTTAAAACGTTAATTGAATGACAGATGGTCAGCCTAGTCCAGCTATAAGCCTCAACTGGCTGCAGTTAGACCCTAAGATCATCAGGGAGGGAGAGAGAGAGAGCAAAAAGCACCTCGAAGACCACTCTCGGAGCAATCAGCCTCTCCCTTGCAATCCTCCATCAATGGGTGTTTGCCTTACGTTCCGAATGAATTAAATTCCATCATTGTTTGAGATTTTAAAAATATATAAAACGGCTGGCTCAGGTATTCTTTTAGAGCCCGAATGATTTGGTGCTATTAGGTAAAACGGCCACTGGGTCTGTTAAGTGAATAAAAGCGGCAGGCGATTTTTAAAAAAATCACTGTTCCTCCTGATCATGTAGACAAGCGGGGACAGTATTCTGTAAGAAAACTGCTCGCTGCCTAACCGCTGGGTAAAGTGGAGGGGGCCAACCCATGGATATTCAAATATCAACATGGGACGAATACATACATGTTAAAGCTTGAAAGAGATTTGCACCGTTTTATTCATGGGATGGTTGATGACCACCTATCTATCCCTGCAGTACATTTTCCCAGAATGTGATATCCTGGCTAGCACGCCAACACTTTGATTTCAAAAGATTGGGGAAATGCAGGACTGGTGTGGATTAATAGCCGCGGCGGCCTTTTTTGTTATCAGGATCTATACATTTCAGCCTTTTCTTTTACCCCCTCCAAAAATGAAATGCTCATTTGCCAGCTTGTTTGAACAGGAAACCCGGAGCTCATATATAAAGCACTGCATATCTCCATGAGCGGCTGAGTTTGCTCATGAATGATCAGGGGACCTGGGCAAATGCAATTTTAAAGAAGGTGGAGAGCGGATCAATAAAGGCTTCATTTTAGGGCGAGATCCAATCCCCCCTCCCCCACCCCCCTCCCTCTTGGCCGTGGGTTTACACCCAAAATAAAACCCACTTCCATTTTTAATTCTGAACAGAATCACCCACAAGGTCCACATCCCCAACAACCCTCGGAGGCACAGCCCTTGTGTTAGCATTGCCGCCCAGTCCCACCGATAGTACATCTGGGTTGTTTAAATGGTTTCAGAGGAGGGTCAGCAAGGGGCAATTTTAACCTATAGTAGTCCGTGCGTTACGGCAATCAAACCCATCTCTCTTTTTTTTCGGATTTGAAAGGTTGGCCCAGGTATAACTGACGTAGAGGCAGTGGGGGTTATATATACACTTGCCCCGGATAAATCGGCAACAACAAAAAAAAACCCCCACAGCAAGATAGCTGTTTCTCAGCCCATTGATTGCCTTTATTGATTGGTCAACGTTTAGATTTGGAGATTGCAGGGTGTGGGGGGAGGGGTGGAGTGGGGAGAGGGGGGAAGGTCTGAGATTCAGAACTGGGAGCCTAAATGCTTGCCTTTTCTGACTGTAAGGATTTCGCCTGTTCTAATGCATAAAACACTGCTTACAACCCATCAAATAAAGAGCAGCAGAATAATAATTGTGTTAACCGGACTGATCAACGTAATACTGAATGGAGGGGCGTTAGGAAGGGGGGGGGGGGTTGTAGTCATGTGGACAACTCTGCCTGTGTGTTTTTTTTTTAATTAACAGGAATTTAAACCCCTGCATCAGTTGGGTAGATTTATCTGGACTAATACAGAGATAGCTGACATCAACTTCCGTCGCTGGGCAGCCTCAGATCGAACCTTTCGATTGTAACTGAACCAATTTGCATACTGATCCCCTTTCATAGGCATCGGGACACATAACAAGCCAGGGCTATTCAAATACATCAGTAGCATCTGCAAATGCGAGGATATACTGTCCGGAACACGAGCTGCCTACCCCTACGGCCAAGAGATGGAGGCTATCCCGGGCTGATCAGGGTTGATTTAATTTTTGTTCTTTTTTTCTCTCTGCCGGCAACCGTTTAGGGAAAGCGAGAGAGAGGGGGGGGGGGGTGCGGGGGGGAGTGTGTGTGTTTGTATGTTTGTGTGTGTGTGTTGGGGGAGGGGGGGGGTTCTTCTGAGCTCCCAAGGATGGGGTCCAAAGGGGAACCGGAGATCACCCCGACCTCACCCCCCCCCCCCGAAGACCCAAATGGTCAGATTCTCCGGCCGATTTGCAGGCGAGGCAGCGGGCGAGCTATTGATAAAGTTTCTCATTTTAAGATAAGCGAGTGAATTTTTTTTTGTTAATGGTCTAGGAAGCAAGATTGTTACCCCCCCCCCCCCTCCCCTTCCATTGTAATTATGCAGATTTGTCTTTGCTTGGGGGCACACAGGTTATCTGACTGGCCGCCTGGATGTTTATAAGATGCAAAATACCAACCATAAACTGCAAATCGTGCCTCTGTTTTTTGTTGCACGGATTTCGGTAAGTGTATCTGAATGCACCATTTAAAAAGTCAGGAGTTGGAAAATCCACAGTGGTGGGTTGGATGGGGTGGGAGGCAACACGGTTATCAATAGCCAGCGGCTACACCCCAAGTGGCATGGGGCACCTCGCTGCGTTTGGAGCGGCCACGGGAACCAAGCTCTGCGAGGACCCCGGCGTGTGTGATGGGCGCGGAGGAGCTACAAACATCACCACTTCATGTCCAGGACGTGGGAGAGACAAGGCGCCGCAGTTCAACCCTCGTAAATATCTGTCAACATCCGGGCGGGGAAGAGGAAGCGTGCCCAAACTGAGAATATGTATCTTGTTGATGGGATCTGAGATGGAGGCGTTTATTTAAAAAAAACAAAAACTGTGGCGTTAAGACAGTTGATTACCACCCAAAAACTAAACACAGGTTTGTGTGTGTGTGTCCGTCCGAAAAATCAAACAACTTTGGCAATTTTATTATTAGAAACTTTTGACCCCCAAAAAAGTGAACTGGAATGGGAAGGAGCTGGCTGCCTATGGTCACTATGCATCGACAACTGAGCAACTCTGAGTATCTTTGACATATTTCAATAAATGTAATTCATTAATTGTTAGCCCCAGTTTCCATTCGACAGCAAAAGCAGACCTTGCAAAAACTTTTTTTCTCTGAATGGATAAAGACAGGAAGTGACGTTCTGATTCCCAGCAGTTAATATTTCATATATTTCAGAGAATTGGAGAGTCCTTCAGTACAGAAATGACAGTGCGTTTGGCGAAGAGTGCTTGTAATGGCATGTGACCACCATGATGTTCAATGTCTGCAGCGCCTTGTTCATATTTCCTGCTTCATTAAAGTACAATAATTCGACACAGGTGAACCTCGCCTCTCTGAAACTGCCCATTGCAGATATGTTGTTGATAAATATGCAACCTGTTACCGTCTTCGTGAATTGAGACTTTACAAATCAACTCATTGAGATAAACGTGCTAGATCATGCAAATCTGACTAGAGTGACCCATTGCCTCCAACTGCCTGCTCGGAATATCAAACTGGCAGAGAATTCCTTGTGTTGCATTCACAAATTGCAAACATGATGTTTGGTTATATATCTGCTGGGCTAAAGGACATTAAAATATGAAGCTGTTAGGGATTGTTGGCAAGCTGTGTGTGAATCTAGCATCTGTGTAGTTCGAACTGTAGCATCCACCTTCGATGTATGAGCATTTTCAAGTAAAAATTTTCAAGTGCGTTATCGGTTATTGGTGTAAACCACTTGGTACACGTACAGGTGGATTTTCTCCTTAAGGTGGATAATGCTGGTTATGGGAAACGATTTCATAAAGATTATCTCTAATACCTTAAGGCATTTTATATTGTTTAATAAAATGCATTCAATAAGTTGAAAATATGCGGAAATATGTGTACAGCTGTCCATAGTCAGTTCGTCTCCAATCTGTTTAAAAGCTGGGTTCTGGTGCTAACCGATTCGTTCCTTTACTAAGACCATAGCAGTATTTATTAAGTCCTGTAATTCTATTATTAATTGCGCTACAGCTCATTGGAGTACTAAGGTCTAACAGCACCTTAAGAACTAGATGCTTTACAATCCCTTAGTCATTTAGAATGTACAATTCTCCAGACTTTCGTCACAATTAACTTGTTAAATTCGTCTTGGAATATAGTGTGACTATTTTTTGAGTCCCCGGAGCTAATGTCCATTGTTGTAGATGGAGCTTGAAAACATATTTTGAATTGTAAAAGAACGGATAGCTCCCGAATGACATGCTAGTGTCAATGGTAGCGATGACATAAATGTCAAAGTTCGATGTTCAGCTGCTTCCGATTTTCACAAGACATTATTTACCCAGTGAGTAATGGGGGCAGTAAAAGATAATAGAACATTAGGAGTTTTTTAATGTTTGATTTTATTGAACAGAAATAACGCTAATTAAATATAGGCGTTGGGGGGGGGAGGCTTTCAATGCCTCTTTCTGCGTGAGTCGTCACAGGAAAACTTTGCCACTCTCACTGTCAGAATGCGCAGTAGTTAATGGCATTATGTAAGAGCTGTTTCATTATTTGATGAGAGGATTGCGCTACTTTGAAGAAGGAGGTCGATTCCTTGTCTCCTCTCTGTAATTGAGCTGGAATGACATTGGCTGAGAATGTGCCGCTCAGAAATGGAGAGGTGGAGCAACAAATGAGCTGTGTATTCCGATGGAAAAAGAGAGGAACCCAAATGCTAAATGAAAACACGGTTTATTGTAATGTAGAAATACCTTGCACTTATACAGAAAAATGCATATCCAGTCATCACTGGAAGTGTGTCTGTTGTGAATAAACCAATTCAAAAAGCATTGAATTGGCTAAAACAAAATTGATTGGGGAGCAGGAGTTTTCGATATTGCTACAGCTGAATATCTTTTAGTATTTATGTGCGGTAAAGGCCTTTATATCGATAATTACAGATTGATTGACGTCTCATGCCTCTTTGAAAACTTACACATAGTTCCTTCACTAGATCTTGGATAACACTATATGCTAACCGTTGGGCCAATGCAGAGAGAAGAAGGCAGCCCCAGTTTACTCTGACTGTATTTACAACAATTAGCATGAGTTTACAGGATCAAGGAGTGACGACAAGGAATTGTATTTTTTTGCGTGTGTGAAATGAGATCTGCATGGGGCAATTTACCATGAGCATGAAGATTGTGTTGCAGTAAAGGAGGCAGTGAGAAAATACCTCCCCGCTATTACCCCTCTGCATATGTCCGTGATATTATGTAACAGCTATTGTTCACACACTTTACCTTGTGTTTGTTTAACCCTTTGGTTGCCGGTTGTTAATGAGGCATCTAAATAGCCACATGACATTGTTTATTGGCGAATTGGCATGTTACTTTCGAAAGGCTGGGGTTAATTAATTGTGTAACCAGTTCATCTTCCCACCAATAGTATTACTCAGCTCTCTCTCTCTGCTGCTCAAATCCACACACGTATAGACGCCATTCATTAATCTGGGTTTAATCTAACTGACCCTAACTAGTTTCTTTAAGTGAATGATGTTCCAAGTTCACGCCCTCACTATTTGGGTCTGCGTTGTATTAGACAATTTTGTTTGCTTTGTGCTATTTAAACATGGGTACGTATTCTATTGTAAGATAGCGTGCCCTATTGTTGGCTACAAGGGTTGATTCAATTTTGTTTGTGTTATCATTTGGAAATAAAGTTTGGTCGGTTTGTTGACTTATTGCAGCTATGTTTAAAAAGTGGCACAATTCTTTCAACTGTCGCCCCGTGACCCGAATTAATTAGTCTCGTTTAAATTAATACCGAAAATCATATTCTAAAAATTGGTTAAGTTCTAAAGCTCTGCAATGTGATTCATTGCTAATAACACGTTGTCACCTCTGGAGCATAACTACAAGAAGAAACAAAAGTTCCTACATTACATTTCTTATCGACTTGATATAGAGGCTGTCAGGATTTTTCTCTGCATCGCTTTTATTTCGAATATTAAATTAGCAATTAATTTACTCGGGCTATTTGTTTAGCTTTTTTAAAGGGGGAGGTCTCATTATTGCTGTGTGGTATTTAAATACGAGTGTTTTTGTCACTTCTGACAATTACATATTTGCTCCTTATGGTACCTGACCTTATTGGGCCTCAATAATTTGTTTTGACCCGGTACATAAAGTAAAGGGGATCATTCTGTAAGAGATGCAAAAGTCTCTGAAACTGGCTTGATCATTCTACTTTCTACGGGAAATTGGAATGGCCTTCTCATCCCCAACCGAACACACGCTCAATATTCCGGCACACCCTATTCGCAAATGTAACCCCTTCTTATATTAATCGGCCGTCAACACCATTTAGCTCTTGTTTTTACAGGATAAGAATACACAACCTTCGGGCAGAGTTCATTTTGCTGATATATGGTTTGAAAACTATGCAGGAATGTGGTCAAAACAATGGCAGCTGCGGGAGCACAGAGATGCTTGTTTGTATATTATCAATGTTGAGTGTTTGACTGCCATTATTCTTTCCAAAATTCCTCTCACCGTTTTACAGTCAACGGACATTTCGTTTACATTTCGATACCCAGCAGAATGCGCAAAGCTTGTGAAATTAAAGTACAGACAATAGTTCAGGAAATTTAATAAAAGGATGAGCTTGGGGTATCTGGAAAGGTATTGTAGACTCGGTTATTCAGGTGGCGAAGTGTTTTTTTTAATCGTTCATTTTCTGAGTTTGTTTAAAGTTCTTTGTTTTTTGGTCTACTCATTCAGGAAAAGTAAACGTCAGCTCTAGTTATCCAGTGACACATTTCTTACGCATTATCAGCACACACCCAGCTTTGCATTCCTCCTAAATTAGTGGTGGGAGGGGAGACATTTAAAATATATGATATTCGACTTTCGCTAATCGCGGTTTACAATGGTGCTGGCTTATTTTAATATATCTTAAATAAAATAACGAAACAGATTCTTCTTTACCAGCCTTTAAAGCTTCCCCGTTTGACACACTACCAATGCCGCTGTACAAATCTCCACATCAAATTAGATAAACCAGCGGCTATTTAAATATTTAAACCCGTACCGCCATTAAGATTTCGTTACATAAATACCACACCTTGACAACTTTGGCAGGCTATGGGAATTTAACAGAGTTCCATAAAATCGAGGAGAGGCCGTTTCCCCCATTGTTCGAGAATGTGGGACTTACTTTTAATTCGAGCTTTCATTTAAGATCTGTGTGAAATTTTTTTTTTCAATATTCCCAGAATTAGGACAGCAATTGGATTTTTCGCCGATGCAACCTCGACCCTTCATTATGTTCGAACGTCTGTAACTCGGACATTATCAGCAACCTGGTTTAACCTGAAATAAAAATTAATTCTATTCCCTCATTTAAATTTCGTCCAACCCCACCAACCTCCAGAAGTCTGTCTTTCTTTCGACAAATTATTTCAGCCCCGCGAGTTCAAAACTTTAAAAATGTAAATGTTACAGGAATCAAGAGGGACATGGAAAGTTGCATTCGGTGGGTCTTTTTCGTGGCGCTGACATGATTTCAGATAATGGTGCAATGAAAACTCAAACAAGCACAAATAATCGCTCCATTTATTTTAATTTGCAAATACTATGATGTTAGCGAATAAGATGCTTCAATGTCACGGAATCTACTCTCCAATCAACCAGGGAAAGCCAATACTGCGAGTCCCTAAAATATTTCATGGACAATTCCTTCCCGAAACAAAATATTACTTTAGTGAGTACTTTTTTTAAAAATGTAACAACATCTAATCAGATGTGAATGGCGATAAATAATATATTGAATAGATTGGATAACACTGACGTTAATAACAAAACTTTTTTAATATAAATTATTTCTATAAATACAAGCAACGTTCAGTCTTAATGCGTAGAATGAAAACATCGGGAGAGGCGGGTTAATGTTACCAAAATATTTTATTTCTGTAATTTTTTTTAAAGAAACCAGCCTGATAATTGTTGCTCTGGGTTTCCGCTAATAATAGACTCGTTGCAAATTGCTGTTAAAATAGTTTAAACATCAGAAATAAATACTGTTTTCTTTTTAACACTTTGCATTGATCTTATTACAGTTGGGGTCACTTGAAATCCTTCCTATTTACAATTAGTCGTTACTCTGAGCATTTCGCTGCCATGTTCCCAGTGTTGTAGCGGCTGATATACAGCAATTTACCACTTTTAATCCTGGTGATTGTGGCTTTACTTTCTTATTTATTTTATAGTATGGAGTAATTTACATGCCTGCTATCAATAACGCTGTCATTTGCGGGTTTCCAATACGCGAGTTTCATATTATTGATCCTTAAAGCTGTTAATCTCTGACATGCAAGACATCGAATAATTTTCGCATTACAGAGGGCTGTAATAATTTGAAATCATATTTGAAGCCTCGCAGACTCTCTATTTCAACCTAAAATGACCAAAGGCGCCTAATTAATAATTTGAAACAAGAAGACATTAGAGTGTAAATATTTAATGGGAACAACTCTGCTTGCTTTGCAAATTGTTCATAAAATACGAAATAAGGGGGGGAGGGAGGGAGGGATAATGTACATGCAATAACTTCTGCTGAGCTGCAGTCTACATTAGTGGTGTTTGGGAACTATTACTCTGCAGTCAATAGCCAGATCTACCTGGACGTTTATGCTACGTGTCCCTTTTATATATATATATATATATACTTAGGCCCAACTGCAATGCGAACGATGTGTTTTGTACTCTGCTCTGCTTTTGCTTCTCGCCGCCTTCCATATTGTTAGTAAGACCGGAAGCCACCTTCATGCCCCAATGTTTAAGTGTGGCAATAACACCATTAAGGTGCAATCCCCCCCCCCCCCCCGCCCCCTCTTCCCCCGGCCAGGTGGGATGCCTCATTAAAACACGTTAATTCGAGTTCCTCACCCTCACGAATGATTCCTTTGCAAATATCCATTAACGGGGCTATAGTTTGAGAGTGTGTGTGTGAAATTGACGTGGAAACAGAAAGCAAAGTGGAACACTTGTTACCAGTTACAAAATAGTGAGCAAACACCATTTGTCGAAAATGCACGCGAAAGGTTTTAATAAATCATATCTAAAACTGATTTATACAAAAAGAAGTCCAAGGGCATCTCATTTCTGGAATATCTTAGGCGTAAGGAATGAAATGTCAAAGCTAGGTGTACACTAGACATTTTTTTAGAATGTGCCCATAATGTGTGAATTTCAGATTTGACCCGGGTGCCAATATGGCTGGTTTTTTATATGATAATTTTACAATGAAATTTCAAGTGATAACATTTACCATTGGTGTGAAATTAATTTGGGGCGATCGTTTACACCACAAGTGCATGTGTGACTACATGTTAATAACATGGGGTTTTACACCAATTAATCCCCACCAAATTAATTGTCACATGCCGTTTTTCTCTCTCTCCCTCTCCTGCTATTCTTCCTGTCTGCCGGTCTCGCTGTCGAGCTTTTGCGATGCCAAGAACGACCATCGACTCACGACCATTTTACCCATTTTAATTCAGTCACAAAACATATGCGACAAACTCGCGTTCTAACACGAATAAGATTTGCTTGAGTGCATCCCAACAAAAGTCTAATTTTCCCTTTACAAGCTGCAGAGACGGACGTGTGAATGAAAAATATCGACCAGTATGTGAATATGAACAGATGCAGTTTCAGCGCAAGGATTGGCCTCTGCTTTTGCTGTGGGAAGTCGCAATGTTCATTAATAATACTTAATACATTCTCATTTAAGGCTGGGCATTGTAGATCTATTAATTTAAGTCGGGCAAGTGTTTGAGCTTTAAGGGCATCGTTCTCAACATAATTCTCAGAATCTGATTTGAGTTTATGTACCACCCCTTCACAAGGAAGGGCAATTAAAGGTCTCTGTGTACTTCCCAAAGAAAATCGCATTTAAAAGTGCACTTATCACAGTCGGGCTTTTGACTGACACTCAAAATATTTAGCGATACCAACAGTTTCGAAATCTCATTAGTGAGATAGTTGCACTGTGGCTATGCAGTCAGCCAACGCTGAGCTGAGATCCTGGCCTGCGTTCCTCATACTCTAACCATCGCATAACACATGCTTCAAGAGACTGAAAAATACACTTACTGTGCAGCTCAGATTGTAATTCAAAACTTTCAGTGTTTGTGTTAATCCTACTCCTTAATTTCAGAATCACGTGTCTTCAGCCACTCGTCCAGCTTCACGTTTTATTTCTCCATAGATCTTTAATTAATAGGAAATTGCCAATTTGGGAAATTACATCTTATTCTTAATTTAGTTGGATTGCTCTTTCATCGTTCTGTTTGTTTATGAAAGTGCTTTGTTGAAGGTGTTTACATACCACAATAAGATTTCATTTTAATTTAGTTTACTTTATTTATTAGTCTCACAAGTAGGCTTACATTAACACTGCAGTGAAGTTACGGTGAATATCCCCTTATTTAATTCGCGGAAATACACCGGGTTTGGTATATTTCGTGCCATTTTTTTCCCCCTCGACTGACAGATGTGTGTTTTCTTGGGGCTAAATCGGTGCCAAGAAGCTCAACAGGCGAAAGTACAAAAAAAAATCTCCGGTTAATCTGTTGAAACGGCAGCTGTTGGCTCTTGGAGTCTTCAAGCTTCACCTTTGACATGTCCCTTTTCAATCAGGAAAGGCTTCGAACAACTGACCACTGCAAACACCATAAAAGAATAGCAAGAAGACGCTTGTTCAAGATGCAGCTTCAATTTACCCTTTTTAACGTTTTGTTAGAATAACTAATGTAAGCCTTTGGATGGTGGTCAGTACATTTTTGATTACCAATATGCCATCATCCCACACCCCCACCCCAATAATCACTTCAGCTAATTTATTTTCAGTGTAACACACACAGATTTTATTCTAAGAATGAATCAATGAAAGAAAGTAATGAATTTGTATTCATATGTTGTTGTATTCTAATGGAAGATAGTTTGCCAAACTCAATGTTCCAATGAAGATTTTCCTCGTCGTACAGAAACTAGGAGCAGGAGGAGGCCACTCGGCCCTTCGAGCCCGATTCATTTTGATCATGGCTGATCATCGAATTCAATATCCTGATCCCATAGAAGCTACCCTGGTTCCATAAAAACTTCAACCAGTCATCAAAGTTTAGCAAAACAAAAGCCTGTGGGCATATCGCTCTGGTAATAAAGACAATTTGTGCCCAATTCTACTCGTAAGCAAATTGCTTTTAAATTCCAGTATTTCGTGCTGACAGAGTTATATAGCCAGTCTGGTTATGTCCAACTTTTGTTCCGTTCTATTGCATCGGGTAAGATTCCACTGTATTAGTAAAATCAATAGCCAGAATACAGGCTATTAATTGATAAAACTTCAGTTCATTAATATTTGAAACATGGCAAAGTAATGCTTGTCTTTAGCAGCGATTATTTCATTGTTAGCCAAGGATACATTTCAGATAGTTACTGCTAAACACTAGTGCCCTAAAGGATAATGACTTGATGGTATAAATGATGTAATCTTAATACTGAGTGGGGTTTGATTAAACAGATCATATAGCAGATACAATGATGTGTTTTACATTCTGGTCAAGCTGTTTGTGGATGTTTTGTTTGCTGATGTTGTGTTGGGCGTTTTTTTGTGTGCCCCCGTCATAATTGCCATCATCGTTAGAGCTATCTTCTTGAAATAAAAGAGTGATTGATTGATTCCTGCTCTCGTGGGTATCTGTACGAGGGGGCTTCTGACAATAATTCGCCCCCAACACCTCCCCCCCCCCCCCCCCACACACACACACACACGTTTATACCGCCATTCGGCGCTTCTCCACCCAATCAATTTGACCGATTTCATGTAGATCTGTTCGGATTCAGTCAAATATCATAATCTATTATGTCATAATTCCTTCCCTCCTGCGGTTCGCCTGCGAGAATGGAGCCACATTTTCCCAAAAAAAAACCCCACTTGTCTGGCCTCATCCGTTATTGTTAATCTTAGAACAATGGGCACATCTGTCCCGGGTTTTTTTTCCGCTGAGCACCTTTAGCGAAACAGTGTTTAAAACAGCAGCAGTGGCGTGTGCCGCCGAGCCACCCCCTTTCAGAAACAAAACCCATTTTGCTCCTGCCGTAATTTAAATCCGCATTTATTTAAATTGTTTGCCGATAAGAATTGATGTTCTATTTTTTTTATAAAAGGGAATCCAGTTCAGTGCGAGAAAACTATTGCCGACCTAAAAATAGCTCCCTGGCTCTGAGACCCCACTCCCCCCCCCCCCCCATTTAATTTGTTTGCCAATTTTGTTGCACTGTAGTCGTCAGAAGTGACTTGTGTGGTTAATTAAATCTACATCATCTCCTTTTGTTGGCCTATCCAAGCCCAGTTTATTGATCAAACATATATTTTACAAATATAGCTAAACATGTTGCAGTTAGTGTTTGACCGCATTTTAAAACCTGCGTCACCTTGCTGGAATGTTTAGTTTATATGTCCTCCTCCAGATCAGCATGCAGGGAGCTGGCGACCCGACTGTTCCTCTTTTTAAAATTTTTTTGCAAAAACCTTCCCCCACACCCCCCGACCCCCCAACAACTAAAAAAAACAACTGACGGGGCCAGACTCTGCATTTTCAATTCCAGCCTGACTTACAGCATTATTATTACATCAACTTAATTTCAAAACCACCCCCCATCCACCCATCCCGGAAGAAGAGGAAACAAGAATGGGGGTTCAGAGATTGTGTGTGTGTGTGGCAGAGAGTGTGTGTGTTTGTGTGGCAAGGAGAGTGTGTATGTGTGTGTGTAGGGGGCAGGGAGTGTGGGTATGTGTTTGTGTGTGTGTCGGAGCAGGGTGTGTGTGTGACAAGGTGTGTGTAGGGGGCAGGGAGTGTGAGAATGTGTTTGTGTGTGCGTCAGAGCAGGGTGTGTGTGTGTGTGTAGGGGGCAGGGAGTGTGAGAATGTGTTTGTGTGTGTGTCGGAGCAGGGTGTGTGTGTGTGTGTAGGGGGCAGGGAGTGTGAGTATGTGTTTGTGTGTGTGTCGGAGCAGGGTGTGTGTGTGTGTGTGTTTGTAGGGGCAGGGAGTGTGAGTATGCGCTTGTTTGTGTGTCGGATCAGGGTGTGTGTGTAACTGGGTGTGTATGTAGGGGGCAGGGAGTGTGAGTATGTGTTTGTGTGTGTGTCGGAGCAGGGTGTGTGTGTGTGTGCGTAGGGGCAGGGAGTGTGAGTATGCGCTTGTGTGTGTGTCGGAGCAGGGTGTGTGTGTGACTGGGTGTGTGTGTAGGGGCAGGGAGTGTGTGTAGGCAGCAGGGAGTGTGTATGTGTAGGGAGAGTGTGTATATGTATGTGTGTGACAGAGATTGTATGAGTGCGGAGGAGTATGTGTGCGTGTGACAGAGAGTGTATGTGTGTGTGTACGTGTGACAGAGTGTATTTGCGTGCGTGTAAGCAATTGAACTCAGTGGAAGCAACGGGCCCGGGTATCTGAGCAGCAAGTGCATCTTCAGGGCTCTGGTGTCTGGGTTGGAGTTGATCCCAGAGTTGCCAATGAATCCCCTTTCTTCATATTGGCTGCCTTGTCAATTTCGGGTCAGTTTCAATCAATTCCTCATCAATTAGGCATTGATAAATAAGTCAGACTACACTTTGTTAAAACAATGCAGGGGTGGGGGCATTCAAATAAAATGGTCAGATGTGAAGGTTAACACCAGGAGAGAGTCATTGGTGGAGATGCAGCATTTACTGTGACTTCAATGGAGGAGTGTGTCTGTGGAGGGGTTTGTTTGTGTTTGTGTGAGAGGTTTGTTCGTGTATGTGTGTGAGAGGTGTGTGTGTGTGAGGCTTGTGTGTGTATGTGTGTGTGGAGGGGTTTGTTTGTGTTTGTGTGAGAGGTTTGTTTGTGTGTGAGAGAGAGAGGTTTGTGTGTGTTTGGAGGGGTCTGTATGTGTGTGAAGTTCGTGTGCGTGTGTGGAGGGGTTTGTGTATGTGTGGGAGGTCTGTTTGCGTGTGTGTGTGTGAGAGAGAGGGGTTTGTGTGTGTGTGTGGAGAGGTTTGTTTGTGTGGGAGGGGCTGTGCATATGTGTGTGGTGGGGGGGTTGTGTGTATATGTGTGTGTTGGGGGGTTATGTGTGTGTGTGTGTGGAGGGGATTGTGTGTGTGTGGAGGGGGGGTTGTGTATGTGTGTGTTGGGGGGGTTATGTGTATATGTGTGTGTTGGGGGTTATTGTGTGTGTGGAGGGGATTGTGTGTGTGGGGGGGTTGTGTATATGTGTGTGTTGGGGGGGTTATGTGTATATGTGTGTGTTGGGGGTTATTGTGTGTGTGGAGGGGATTGTGTGTGTGGGGGGGGTTGTGTATATGTGTGTGTTGGGGGGGTTGTGTGTATATGTGTGTGTTAGGGGGTTATTGTGTGTGTGGAGGGGATTGTGTGTGTGTGTGTGGGGGGGGGGGTTGTGTATATGTGTGTGTTAGGGGGGTTGTGTGTATATGTGTGTGTTGGGGGTTATTGTGTGTGTGGAGGGGATTGTGTGTGTGTGGAGGGGATTGTGTGTGTGTGTGGGGGGGTGTTGTGTGTGGATGGGTTTATGTGTGGGGGGCATTGTGTATATGTGCATTGGGGGTTGTGTGTGTGTGTGTGTGTGGAGGGGCTGATGTGTGTGTGAGGAGGGGGTTGGGGAGGAGGGGGGGAGAGGGAGGTGCAGTGTGAGGATGTGAAGCCAGGGCAGTGTCTGGAACAGGAGGCTGAGATTGGATCTGATTTGATTCCTCCTCTCCAGCTTCTGGGTTTTTTTGTGTGTGTTTTGACATGGGGAACCCGGAAGGCAATGGGCTATTCGGATTGGTCGCTTGACGTCAGGGAGTGCGCAGAGAGTGAGTGCGCAGGGCTGGTGGGCTGGGGGGTGAGGATGGTGTTGAGGGAGGGGGTGTAATGGGTAGTGGGTGAGGGGAGGGGGGAGGTGGGGGGCGGGGGAGAGAGAGAGAGAGAAGCTGCAGCAGGAGCAGCGGCGGCGGTGGCCGGGGCCAAAGACAAGGGGAGAGGGGGGGGGGGAGCTGAGACACACACAGGGAGGAGGACATGGCTGCAGAGGCGGCGAGGGACAGGAGCGGGCTGGAACCGCGGCTGCTGGAGCTGTGAACAAAACAAATAACAGTGTGGGAGAGGGGGAAGGAAGCAAGAGGAAAGAAATTGTGGCTTTTATATAAAAAGATATCACAGTGTTGGGGGGGGGGGGGGAACAATAGCTGGAGCTGGGAGTTAATAAATGATTGAATGAATTTCATGTGAAGTGTGAAGTGACCGTCCTGATGTGGAAAGCAGCCAGGGAGACGCCACATCGATGGTCGCTGTAAAAGCTGGAGCCAACCATGAACGCTCAGCTGACGATGGAGAACCTGGGCGATTTGCAAGGGGTGCCTCATGACCCGGTGCAGGCGGGGGAGCTGCTCAACAGCCCCAGCCCCCACAGCCGCCCTCTCGGCCACCGCAACCTGCCGGTCCACGCTCGCTCCATGGTCTCCAGCATGGCTTCGATCCTGGACGCCGCCGCCGCCGCCGGCGACTACCACCACCGGCCGCCGGAGCACAGCAGCCTGGCCGCCCCCCTGCACCCCACCATGACCATGGCTTGCGAGACGCCGCCCGGGATGAGTATGAGCAGCACCTACACCACCCTGACCCCCCTGCAGCCGCTGCCCCCCATCTCCACCGTGTCGGACAAGTTCCCCCACCATCACCATCACCACCACCACCACCACCACCAGCGGCTACCCGGCAATGTAAGCGGCAGCTTCACCCTCATGCGGGACGACCGGGGCATGTCCACCATGAACAACCTGTACAACCACTACCACAAGGAGATGGCCGGCGTGGCCCCCAGCCTCTCCCCCCTGGCCACCATCCACCCCCCGCAGCACGGACTGCCGCCTTACGGCCACTCCGGCCCCCTGCCCGGCGACAAGATGCTCACCCCCAGCGGCTTCGAGGGGCACCCGGGCATGCTGTCCCGGCCCGAGCAGCACCTGAGCCGCGGCCTCAGCCCTCCCTCCGTGGGCATGGTGCCCATCAACGGCCTCCACCATCACCCACACGTCCACCCGCACGCCCAGGGCCACGGACAGGTCCTGGGCGGCGGGCGGGGGGAGCCTCCGCCGCCTCCGCCTCCTCCTCCCCCCGCCTCCGGCGGCTCTCAGCCCGGCGGCGGCTCGGCCCCCGGGCAGCTGGAGGAGATCAACACCAAAGAGATCGCTCAGAGGATCACTACCGAACTCAAGCGTTACAGCATCCCCCAGGCCATCTTCGCGCAGCGGGTGCTGTGCCGCTCGCAGGGCACCCTGTCAGACCTGCTGAGGAACCCCAAACCCTGGAGCAAACTCAAATCCGGCCGGGAGACATTCAGGCGCATGTGGAAGTGGCTTCAAGAACCGGAATTCCAGCGGATGTCGGCTTTGAGGTTGGCAGGTAAGTGTTGGGACATTGTGTGTTGGTGTTTGTGTGTGAGAGTGTGTATCTGTGTGTCTGTGTGAGAGAGTGTGTGTCTGTGTGTGAGGGAGAGAATATTGGTGTCTGTGTGAGAGAGAATATTGGTGTCTGTGTGTGAGAAAGTGTGTGTCTGTATGAGAGAGTGTGTCTGTGTGAGAGAGAGAATATTGGTGTCTGTGTGAGAGAGAATATTGGTGTCTGTGTGTGAGAAAGTGTGTGTCTGTATGAGAGAGTGTGTCTGTGTGAGAGAGAGAATATTGGTGTCTGTGTGTGTGAGAGAGTATGTGTTGGTGTCTGTGTGTGTCTGTATGTCTGTGTGAGAGAGAGAATGGTGGTGTCTGTGTGTGTGAGAGAGTATGTGTTGGTATATGTGTGTCTATATTTGTGTGTAAGAGTGTGTCTCTGTATGTCAATGTGTGTGAGAGGGAGTGTGTTGGTATCTGTGTGTGTGAGAGAGAATATTGGTGTATGTGTGTGTGAGAGAGTATGTGTTGGTGTCTGTGTGTGTCAGTATGTCTGTGTGTGTGAGAGAGTGTCTCTATGTGTGTCTGTGTGTGTGTGTGTCTGTGTGTGTGTCTGTGTGAGCTTAACAAAGTGGATTCACACAATAATACAGAATAACAGCACATCCCAGGGAATGATTCTTTCATCCCTCAACTCTTTTGAGATGTAGTTTTAGCATTGAAAACCCCAAAGCCAGTCCCCTCAATCCCACACTCTGTTCTGCTGCAAGAGCCAATGCTATTGTCACGGCGGTATTTTCCCCCTCATCCCCCTGGAAGCCTATTTCAAAGGAGGGGAACAGTGTTGGTCTCTCTGCAGCGGCAGCAGCAGATGTGGGAACGCTTCTCCCCGAATGTCACCAGAGTTTTGTGACTCGGTTACATTCCGGGAAGGAATAAGAATTCTGAACACCGCCTAGAATTTCCTCCCAGCCCGTCAAGATGTGAACGGCAAACCGAATCTCGCCAGAATGGGCTGTCACCCAAATGTACTTTCCATGAAATGAAATGGTTAAATGTTATTTCACACAGTGCTTTGATTCCCATTTCTGTGGAGCAGATTAGGGTGTTATTTCCAGCCGGCTGTTTGCAACCAACATTTTTTTAGGCTGGGGGGAGGCTGGAGGGAGAGAGAAAGGCGTCCTGTTACTGTTGGGAACTTTCGGATTGTAATGTGCCGAGTGAGGATAGCTTGAGTTTGTTACTTCGGTGTGGCCCTGCACGAGGCTTTGTTAATTAACTGATAGGTCTCCATTAATTTTTCCCAGGAGAACGAGAGACAGTCAGAGCCCGAGTCAGGAGCAGTGATCCGTTTCACACCAAGCTCTGACGTGCAATTGCCAGCATTTCAAATTCAGACTTCCAGAACACAAAGGGAAGCTGTTTTTATTTATGCATTTGCTGGCCCTATGCATGACATTTATGTTTTGTTTGCTTGCGGAATAAATACCGTTATAATATATATATTGTATATATATATATAACTGGGTAGCAATAAATAAGCATAGTCTCTGCAGATTCCAGCTGTAAAATGTATCGGTTCAGGAGGTTTAAAATACCTGACTCTGCGTTATCACTCTCTTCCTCATTTATCTTCACTCTATCTGAGGTGTCACAATAAAGATTGCACTTTCATCCGAAAATCCACTTTCTGTGGAAAATAATTTATTTGCGAAAGTAAAATTCAGTGCTATATTGACAACCACTGAGCTTCAGCCCAAGAACTAATGCGCCTCAGTATTCGAAACTTGGACGGCGAACTCCAGGTCGCAAAGGGGCAGATGTAGCCCATCTCTGCGCATATTTATAAACTGACCTATTTTAAACTCTTGTGCTATAATTAAAACCCAAATCCAATCGCTCTGAGAGCATGCGTACGATTAAGTAAATAGCTGGCTAAGAAATCTCCATCGAACGATTGATAACATTCGCGTTGTTCGATTTTTAGACGCTGCCTTGAGTGTATTTTTACGACAATTTTGTCGACCTCAGTCTCCATTTATTTGCATGGGTCGATACTGGAAACAACCACTTGCATTAGAATATGTTGTCGAGTCTTATGGGTGTTATCTGAAGGTAAACGCTGCCAAAGGCGGGCTGGCTGATGTTGGAGCAGGTCACGTCTGCATTTCAACAGAAAATACCCCCACACTGATTTGTTTTGCTAATCGCCTCTTTAACCGCGGAGCCTTTCTGTTTACCTTATTAATATGCGTTTATTTCAGTAGGCCGGGGCCTTCCAAAGAGATTGCCACATCTCAGGCACTACAATTCTTTTTTGTTTCGGTTAGCCGTCAAGTAGTAAATGTTTACGTTTAGTCGTTTTATTTATAGATGCTCGGAACTCAACAACCTGATGGAGAGCTATCCAATTGTGTCCTAACCTGCGATGTATTATTTAGGCAATTCATCTATTATTTATTCTTATACACCGAAAAGCACAAGTCCTTTATTTAAGTAGACAATGAAATAAATGACTTGTCTGAACATATGATACATAGCTGGGTATTCTAACGGCATTTCCGCAGATAGTTTTAACAAATTGCACACCAAAATGTGTCACCCCCACAAACAATTTCCACAAAACCACAATATCTTCTTGCTCATTTTTTTTTGGGGGGGGGAGTTATTTTTGGCAGAATCGACCAACAAAATCTTGAAAACTTATTGTGTGGGAGTGATTATTTCGCAGCTGTTAATAGGGAATGATTGCTTCTAGTCTTTGCCTGAACTGTACTCCTTTTCCTAGTTTGGTTTTTTTTCAAGGTGTCACCCCCCCCCCCCCCAAAAAAAAACTCCCCGTCCTCCTGTGAAGGGGTTGAAACAATGTGATGGCTAAGTGAAATGTGTTATTCATGTGGGCTCTCTCCTCGCTTTGTCCGGCCAGCTTCTGGTGTTTGCCTCTTCCTGCGGTTCCCTCGGGGATCCTAGCACCGAGATTACATTGAACCTCCCGCAAACAGTCTAAAAATTGGTAGTTACATGTAAGGAATATTGAGGTCTTGACACTTTCTGTACTGTCTTCAAATGTAAGCAGCGAACACTAATTGCAATTCTGACCCCTCCAGCCTCCATTTTGTTCCTTCGTCATATTTCAAATCTGGATTTATCTCATTTTATCCACATTTGTTTTGGAAAATTCTCGATTTTTTAATTACCTTACATTTTTATTTGGCTTTTTAAATTAATCAAAGGTGACTAATCGTTTTGTAGTGGTCTTTAACTTCATATTTAGACAGGCGAACAATATGACACAATATAAACCTTGGACTGACCGAATTTCTGGTTTTCAAATAGTAATTTTCAAACAATGGTATTTAACTCTGGTCATGGCGCCAAATATCCCATTGCAAAAAATATATAAATTTATTGGTTCAGCAAGAAGCAATTGGGCAAACAACTTAAACGGCTTATAATACAAAACAGAAAATGCTGGATACACTCAGCAGGTCTTGCAGCTTCTGTGGAGGGAGAAACACAGTTAACTTTTCGGATCTAAATGATCCTGGAATAGAACAGAATAGAATACTGTAGAATCCCTACAGTGCAGAAGGAACCCATTCGGCCCATCGAGTCTGCACCGACTTTCTTTACAGAGTGTTTTACCCAGGCCCTATCCCCCGCCCTAATCCTATAACTCCACACATTTACCATCTTAATCTGCACATCTTTGGACACTGAGGGCAATTTAGCACGGCCAATCTCTAAGCCTGGACTGCTACAGCAACAGCCCATTCAACTGAGACTGGGCATATGTCGGCTGCAGGAATTGACCAGACGCTGGTACAAGGCTGAATGGGGTATTGGTCAAAAAAAATCTCTCCTCACAATGTTCAAAATGTGGTTTATGAACTGCTACCCAATATGCCCGCTATTTGGGGTGCAGATGTATCACATTCTCTTAGGCACTTGTCTCAGACAGACAATAGCCTCTGACGGACTATTTGCAATTTTCTTTTAGTCCAGAATATAAAAGCGTCCTTGCTGATAGCTAGGAATTTGCTTTGATTTCAGTTAAACGTTCGTTGGGAAATTCTTGAAATGCAGAGTCCTATAATTGCTGGCGGCACTGCGGGTGTCAATGATTTTCTTTTGCGAAAATATACTTGGTTGGTAAAAAGAACGCCACAAAATGACTATCAGAGAAAGCGCAGAGATATCCGAGCTTTCCGCATTAGATCATACTGTATTCTGAGGTGCTTCAATCTTTGCAAATAAGTGAATTCAATTCAAAGATTGTCGTTTCACCAAGGATTGAGAAATTTGGGAGGACTCTGGAGTTTATGTTTTTGCATATCTGGGTTGCTGGTGTTGTGCACTCAGATGTCTGGATGTGCAGTTTGTGAGAGGGCAGTTAAGACATAGAGACAGGTATCTGTCGAGGCTAGCCAAGGCACCAGCTACTCTAACCAAATTGTACCAGCAGGCCTACCTTATGTAAACAGCCTTTTCAATCGGTGTTTTGTGAATATATTAGCGCGTCAGCCCTGCAGTTTCGACCCACTTAACGGTGACGTGTGCAAACAAATGACCCCGGGTTCCAGGGGTTGCATGTAGTTTGAGATTGAATTTGTAAATGTTTCTTGTTAACGAAAGGCGGAAGCCATTATTCCAAGTGGCTGCAACCGCTGTCGGTGTTTGCAATTTTGTCTCATTTATTCAGCTGTTGATTCCGAATCATTCTGATTTCGCCAACACACACAAAAAAAACAATGATCAGCGGGGAGTGCAGTGGGTGGCTGCCGCTTTCAATACAACTGCAATTGTGGTGTACAATTTGTAAGATGCGTTATCGGAGCAGCTAAAACGTTAAGTCTATTCGAGTTGTTTCGTGGCTGTAAAATCAATATTATACGGTATAAATTTAGTGTTTCCCTCCCTCTAATTTACACAACAGCCAGTGCCTCACTGTAAATTCTATTTATATCCACGATTGTCCATACCAGCAGCTAATGTGCCCCAACAGTGTAATACATTATTTTCATTTCCTTCTGGGGTGCGATCAGACAAGCAAAGGGCGGACGGGGGGGGGGGGGGGGGATGACACCGACTGTATTTTTCTTGTTAAATTCTGGTTGTGAAACATTTACAAAGTTGTGAATCATTTCTTTGGGCTGTTCCTTTGCGTGTGTTGCTGATAAACCCCGAAATGTTTAATCATTCCATCTGTCTCCTCTAACAAGGCCTTGATATGTTTCAAGAATTATAGGACGTACTCTCCCCCTCCCCTTCCCCCACACCCCCTTTGTGATTAATTACTTTAATTAAAATCCTGACCCAGAAATTCGCCGGTATACAAGTGAACAGACGCACATTTCTAGACTCGCGCCAGTAGTGTGATTGGGGTTCCTTTGTTAGATTGGAGCAAACTCACTTTAGGTGGAAGCATTTCTGGGATCCCCATAAATTTAGGATTTTGGCAACATTTGCAAACACTAGCTCCCAGTGTTTGCACGCTGTTGGCTTGTTTGCTTTCTAACGATAAGAGACGATACGAATTCTGGAATATTTTAAGCTGAAGTGGCTGGTCTCTGGGAAAGTTCTACACCTGTGACATTTCCTGATTTTGCTTGTCAGTGTCCTTGTAACCTCATTGATTTATAACTACCTAATGCTCGGCCACATTTGTTTTACGTTAATGTTTATCTAAACTGAAGGCATTTACAAGCATTTAAACGAAGCTGCGATACTCAGGCAGGCAATGGAATCTCCTCTCTAAAAGATCAGTTTTTTAAAAAATACTTGGCCCGATTTTTGGAAATAATGAACTTGTGCTAAGACCAACGAGAGGATTCAATTCGCAACATTAGCTGAAATCTATGTATTAAAAATGAATTTATGTACAGACTTTTTTTGGGGGGGGTACAATATTTTTTTTCCAAAACGCACCGCCGATTTGCGAGTGCATTTACAAGCTGCCTTCTTTCGTTCTCTGGCCGCGTTGCAACAGGCGTGTTTCGATTAAGTTTCAGTAAATAATTAAAATCACTATTGATAGCCCTTTTTTTTGCACTTGTGAAGATGAGGACGATTGTAATTAATAGGTAAATGATGAAGCGTTAAAGTGTTATCTGTCTCTACCTAATTTGAGTGAAGTGATTGATTTAGGTCAAATGAGGTGGAAGCAATTAAGAAGGAGGCAGCGGAGTTGCGCCCTGTGGCTTCAAGGGAGTTGGCACAGAGAGTACTTCAAGCTTTTCCTTCCGAGAAACCTGTTCAAAATTTGTACAGTCGGACACTTTGCCTCTTCGCGTTAATTGGTGTAACCAAAGATTCTCAGCGGAAATGTCCACCATAAATATATTGAACAGGGTATTTCCAAATGAGATAAATAAAGCTTTATAGGACTTCAGGTGGGATTCCCTTCTCGGCTGCCACACTGCTGGTTTACCATTAAGGAGGGTGATTTTATTCGGAGTTTGAAACTGATTAAATGTAATTAACCACACTTATTCGATTTGTTAAAAAAAATAACGGCGTGGTCAAATCTAACATTAAAACCTTGCAGTGGTGAATACAGTAATACAAAGCGTTCGAATGATCTAATCTTTGTCCAAAGATTAGCTAAAGATACGGAGGTAAACGCAAATTATTGCGGATGCTGGAATCTGAAACCAAAAGAGAAAATTCTGGGAAATCTCAGCAGGTCTGGCAGCATCTTGAAAGGAGAGAAAAGAGCTGACGTTTCGAGTCCAGATGACCCTTTGTCAAAGCCCCTTGGTGTCAAGAGGTTACAGGGATAGGGCCTGGGTGGGAGTGTTGGGCCGAATGGCCTCCTGTAGGGAATTTATGACTCTATTGATGTCCTCGAATACAGCAAATTTCAAATCTGACTGAGCGTTTTTCCCGAGGAGTTAGTAAGTGATGTTTTAAAGATGATCTGCCCTATCATTCCCCTTCCACAATGAAAACAGAGCGGTATGGCACACTTTTCGTACTGGACTGAAATTAATTGAAAACACTAAGATCAAAACGAGTTACGAGTCACAGTGGAGCCGGTTCCAAAGGACCAATGCGCCACCTCATGGTGGAGTCTGTAGCCAGGCTCCCCGACGTCATGGGCTGGCATCAATATTTATAGATATAAACACTTACGTCTCCAGCAGCGAGCAGTGAGGTGAAGCTCACGTAATTTAGTACAACGCGTAAACATTAGAGGTCGGCTGGAGGCAGCAATCTCGAGGTAGGGCGCCGCTGCACTTGTTTTGTCGCCTTCAATGCGGAGTTAGCGCCAGCAGAGAGACACGGGGCAACTTTCCTAAAGACTTCAGCCAACTCTATTTTGGAAAGCAGATTGGTGATGAGTCAGTTTGTTATTTTAACTAAAGTAACCTTCCTTGCGGATTGACGCTGTGAGGTTGACGTAGAAAAGGATTTGAAAGGGAAACAGTGGCTGGTTTCCATGCAGGTGTGTTTTACATTCGCTGCGCCAGTGTAAAGGGCAGATGCCATTCAGCACCATGGACAGTTCAGTTCGTAGTGCTATTCGGTCTCCTGTTTGAAAGCGAAAGTGGCTTAAATTATGCTATCTGGTCCACATCTCTCACTCCCCCTCCACCCCCACCATTCCATCGCCCACCCCCCCCCCCCCCCCCCCCACACCCCCTGCCCCGCACCCCCTCGATTTCCCTTAGTTATTTTCATGGTAAATGCCCTTTGGCAGCTTTACCTTTAACATGGGCTTCAGGCTCGAAGGCTCCCCGTGTACATTGAGTCTCTCATCTCCCGGGATGAGACTATTCTCTGCTGAACCATTTGGACAGCCGCAGCTCATGTCTGCATTGCAGTCATTGACAGTTGATTCGTTTTTTAAAAATTAACCAGTGTTAATTTTTAAAAAGTGCAGAAAAAGTTTGTTCTTAATTGTAGTGATTACGAGCAAGAGACAAAGATTGAATTCTAAGCAGAACTGTATGCGGCACGGTGGCACAGTGGTTAGCACTGCTGTCTCACAGCACCAGGGATTCGATTCCCCGCTTGGGTCACTGTCTGTGTGGAGTTTACACGTTCACTCGATGTTTCCTCCGGGTACTCCGGTTTCTTCCCACAGTCCAAAGATGTGCAGGTTAGGTGAATTGGCCATGCTAAATTCTCCCTCAGTGTACCCGAACAGGCGCTGGAGAGTGGCGACTAGGGGATTTTCACAGTAACTTCATTGCAGTGTGAATGTCAGCCTACTTGTGACTAATAATAAATAAACTGAACAATTTGAAAAGACCTTCATTGTGGGAACTATATGATGTGATTGGAAAGTTTAAAATATTTGGTTTGTACTGTTATGTCGAACTGATTTGAGATGAAGGCATGTTGGCACAAGGCTGTTAAATCCATCATCAGAAACGATAACATTCAATTTCAGTTAGGTTGGTGTTTGATAATCTTTTTAAGACAATGGTCTGAATTTACAGTTAAGAATTGAGTTATCAAATTAATTTAGAATTTGTCTTTAATATATAGCTCATTTGTCAAAGTAGTCATTGGATTTTACTCACAGCAACGGATTTGAGTTCAGTTAGTAACACGCCATCTATCTGCTATACTGTGCTTTCCAACAGAATTTCATTTTGTTGTTATTAAGAATGGGGTAGAGACACCCCATTCCCTTAGCGGGAACAAAGATCTTTCCAACGGGTTTATACCGACACCCCTCCCCCACAACATTCTTTAAAACAAATTTTGGTATCGGTTTATTTGTTTTCCGCATGTAAACAATGTCAGATTGGGAGGAATGATGATGCCAAGCACAGGTTATCATAATTTTGTTGGAGAGAGTTAATGGGTAACAAGAGAACTGAAAATGTGTTCTCGTACTCAGGTGTTATCAAAACATTTAGCCAAGAAAACAACTCCAAAGTGAACTCTCAAAATGAGTTGCATCCATAATCCTAATCTCTCTTCCTTGTTCTCGTCCAAAGTCTGTGGCTGCAACATTCTTGTTTATAAAAGAATAAATCATTTATTCTTATGGTGGAAGTGCTTTGGCCTTACTGCTTATATATGCTGAAATGTTGCTCCCGAGATCTCTTCTACCCACTAGAGCCATTTGGTCAAAATCCCCACTCACAGCCAACTGGTTACTTTTAAACTATTGCCAGTAATCAAACCCGAAATTGACAGAGTGTGGTGAATCTTTGGAACTCCTTGCCTCTCCTCTGTGGAGGCAGAGTCTTTGTGTGTAGTCTTGCTGAGCTAGATGGAAGTTTGATCAGTAAGGGTTAAGGGGAAAGAGCAGGAAAGTGGACGTGGGGACTGTCGTCAGATCAGCCATGATCCTATTGAATGGTGGTGCAGCAGGCTCCAAGGGGTTGAATGGCCTACTCCTGCTCCTAAACAAAAACAGAACATTCTGGAAAATGTCAGCAGGTCTGGCAGCATCTGTGGAGAGAGAATAGAGCCAATGTTTTGAGGCACTATGGGTCACAGATGCTGTCAGACCTGCTGAGATTTTCCAGTATTTTCTGTTTTTGTTTCGGATTCTAGCACCTGCATTATTTTTCTTCTACTCCAGTTCCTATTTCTTATGGCCTTAGATAACTCCCTGTGGAAGAAACCTGAAATTGTCAAATGACTAATTGGGGTCTTGTTGGAAAACTAAGGAAGGTTGGTCTGGTCTGCACGGTGACACAGTGGTTAGCATTCCTGCCTCATAGCACCAGGTACCTGGATTCAATTCCAGCCTTGGGTCACTGTCTGTGCGGAGTTTCTATGTTCTCTCCTGTCTGAGTGGGTTTCCTCTGGGTGCTCTGGTTTCCTCCCACAGTCCAAAGATGTGCAGGTTAAGTGGATTGGCCGTGCTAAATTGACCCATGGGCCAGAATTTTACCGCCCCGCTCACCAGAGTAATCGGAGTAGGCGAGGGGCGGTCCATGGGAAGGTCCATTGACCTGGATTGGGATTTTACAGTTAGTGGTCGAAAGTTTACCACTCCACCTGCCACGGTAATTGGAGCGGGTGTGAGGCAGACCATGGGAAGGTCCATTTACCTGGGGCAGGATTTTACAGTTTGGGGACCAGCAAAGCCATAAAATCCCGCATTTAATATATAGTGTCCCAAGATGTGTAGGTTAGGGAGATTAGGGGTAAATGGTTGGTGTTACAGAGATGGGATGGGCCTGGGAGAGATACTCTGTGGGAGAGATGGTGCAGACTCGATGGGCCAAATGTCCTCCTTCTGCGATGTAGGAATTCTATGACAGTGCAACTCAATATTGTTTAGCCAAAAAAGAAAATGCTGGAAAATCTCAGCAGGTCTGGCAGCATCTGTAAGGAGAGAAAAAGTTTATTTATCAGACACAAGTAAAGCTTACATGCAATGAAGTTATTGTGAAATTCCTCTAGTCGCTAACACTACGGCGCCTGTTTGGGTCAATGCACCTAACCAGCACATCTTTCAGACTGTGGGGGAAAACCGGAGCACCCGGAGGAAATCCACGCAGACATGGAGAGAACGTGCAAACTCCACACAGATAGTGACGCAAGCCAGGAATCGAACCCAAGTCCCTGGCACTGTGAGGCAGCAGTGCTAACCATTGTGCCACCGTGCCACTCACGAGACCCAAAGGGTCATCTGGACTCGAAACGTCAGCTCTTTCCTCTCCTTACAGATGGGCGGCACGGTAGCACAGTGGTTAGTACTGCTGCTTCACAGCTCCAGGGATCTGGGTTCGATTCCCGGCTTGGGTCACTGCCTGTGTGGAATTTGCACATTCTCCTCGTGTCTACGTGAGTTTCCTCCGGGTGCTCCGGTTTCCTCCCACAGTCCAAAGATGTGCGGGTTAGGTTGATTGGCCATGCTAAAATTGCCCCTTAGTGTCCTGAGATGCGTAGGTTAGAGGGATTAGCGGGTAAATATGTAGGGATATGGGGGTAGGGCCTGGGTGGGATTGTGATCGGTGCAGACTCGATGGGCCAAATGGCCTCTTTCTGCACTGTAGGGTTTCTATGATTTAGATCTGTTGCCGACTATCAAACTGGCTGATGTGTAAAGCGGCTGAACGGATTCATTTTCCGCCTTGGTGTTTTTTTTTCTTGCAGCCTGCAAAAGAAAAGAGCAAGAACACGGCAAAGAGAGGGGCGCCGCGCCCAAAAAGCCTCGGCTGGTCTTCACGGACGTCCAGCGCAGAACTCTCCACGCAATATTCAAAGAAAACAAGCGTCCGTCCAAAGAATTGCAAATCACCATTTCCCAGCAGCTGGGCTTGGAGCTGAGCACGGTCAGCAACTTTTTCATGAACGCCCGCCGGAGGAGCCTGGATAAATGGCAGGATGACGGCAGCTCCAACTCAGTCAACTCTTCTTCTTCATCAAGCACTTGTACCAAAGCATGAAGGGGACCCCCGGACTAAATCTCGGTGGAATAGCTTTAAAATCAATGACCAGGACCTCCAGAGAGCAGGTTTAATTATTGAACTCAATAGACAATATAATATTTATATGTCCAACGAAACCAAAGACTTAATTGACCTGCATTAAGGATCCGTTCTACAACACTTTATTATGACTTTTCTTTGGGGCAAAAAAAAAGACAGAAGCCGCTGGTCGTACACCTTTCATCACTCAACATAGTCCAACGTGTGTGACTGTAAGTCGTTCAGAGCATCCTCATGTTGTTAAGAAAAGAACATTACTCCAAACATTTGGCCCCATTTCACTTCCACGGGAATACCATGAAGGTGTATGTTGTAAAAGTACAGTGTTGGTGTCAGTGACCAGAGACTTCAGAAGGGGCTGGTCTGTAGGTTGTGCTCAGGCATGGCGGTACAAAGGTGGAGTCATCTGTGTTCATCTCGGAATGGGACTGGATTCTCGCTCTTTGCTGTTTGAACCCGAGAGCTCCAATCTTTTTTTTTGTTTTCAGGGGCACACTATTCAATGTTCTGAGAGCTGTTCTTGTCACCTCACCACTAGTACACCCCTCTCTGTTCCACATGCGGTTGAAATGCGACAAGTATCTCACAGCTAATGGCCAAAAAGAAAGCTTTAACACCAAACACAGTATAGTACAAGAAAAAAAATACTTTGGATAACAAAGAGCAGGATAAATGACAGCGAGATTTCGCAAGAAGCACAAAATATTAATTTTATTGGAATCCCGGTAAAACTGCAAAGAAATCCACCATTTGTTATTTTCTATTCGAATGTATTTTGCACACTAAATTCATGACACGGTTTTGCATTTGAAGAACTTGATGTATCAAAAACATTGACAGGAATATTACGGCCAGTTCAGTTAGGCATCATTGTATTCCTGTTCCTTGCTATCCAAATTGCTTCACACACAAGGAAGCGTGTTTAGGGAGAGTGCGGTTTTCCGGATTGGCTGCGTATTGTCAAACACGCTAATGGAAATGAATACTCCATTCAACAGACTGTTACAACAAATCAATTATTAATAACCGGAGTCTTTTCCTGATACATCCACCAGGTGTATTCTCCCACATACTTGAAAGCAACAATAAGGTCAAATTCGCCTATATTTTGTAGAATTCCTTATGAAAGTGCCCCAGCCAAGAATCAAATGCCAGGACTACTTATTTTACAATTCTTATCGGTTATGCTTCAGGCCCGAGGTCTTTAGCTCCTTAATGTTGTACAATCTTGACTCTAAGACCCCCTCGCCTACAATATGATAATCAGAACATCAATCTTAAACAGTACTTTGTGTCCGGGAAGATAGTCAATATAGTTAATATAGTTCCCTGCACATATTGGTCCAGAAACATTTAAGTCCAGAAAAAAATGTGCCACATTGGTAAAATAAATAAATCTTGTCATTATGTATATATATTTTTTCAAAAGTCCGTATGCAGAATGCCCAGGAAAAAGCAACCCCCTTCCACACCCCTTCCGCAACCATTCAGTCCCTCAACCATTCAGTCCCTCAACCACTGAAGCACATGGCAGCAGTGTGTACCATCTACAAGATGCACTGCAGGTATTCAACAAGACGCCTTAGACCGCACCTTCCAAATTCACAACTGCTACCTTCTAGAAAGACATGGGGAGCAGATACCTGGGAAAACCACCACCTGGAGGTACCCCTCCCAGTCACTCACCATCCTGATTTATGTGTATATATATAAAACTTTCTCCACCGTCGTTGGGTCAAAATCCTGAAGCTCCCTCCCTAACATCACCGTGGGTGTACCTACCCCTCAGGGACTGCAGCAGTTCAGGAAGGCAGCTCATCACCACCTTCGCAAAGGTAACAAGGAAGGGCAATATAAGCGGGCCTAGCCAGCGAATGAATAAATAAATTGTTGGTGAAGATAGCAAGTAGCAAAAGGAGTTTTGACTCCTTCTTCAAATCATTTACACAACATTGGTCATCGGGGATGTAGGAATCTGCAGGGTTGTGAGAACGCATGATGTATAACTCCGGGACAGTACAATAACTGTTCTTTCTACACTATAATCATTAAATACTGACAGCTAATCTATCAAACAGTCCCCAATCTTAATCCCCCTTCTCTTTATTAAAATGTCGCATGCATGTATTGCCTCAATGCAAACCCCTCCCCCGAAACACACACAACCTGCCCATCTGTCATTAGTTCTTAAAGTTGCTACTCTTTTCTTGCAGTTTCCTTTGCTGTAACATTCTCCCTTCTTTCAGTTCCAATCAAGGGTCCATGCTCTGAAACATTAACTCTGTTTCTCTCCTGACGCTGCCAGACCTGCTGAGTTTTTCCAGCTTCCTCTGTTCTCGCGTCAGACTCCAGCATCCGCAGTATTTTTGCTTACCTAGCAGTCTTGTTGCAGCAATGAGACACTTTACTGTTCAAATACTGCCAGCAGTAAACATTGTCGTACGATTCAGGTTAGTTTTCCAAATAGAACAGGGACCAGACTGTGTCCAACACGAGTCTGGGATACTGGGCAAGATACCTTTCAGGTTTGGGTCAAGATGTGTATTATCCTTGATCTGTTCAGTCACCCAGTCGCAGTTACGTGCTTTAAAAAAATAATATCGTCTCTGCTAAAAAACCAAAGATAACTTTTTCTTAAAATTCAGGAACATTGCACTTGTGTCACAAGCTGTAGTGGAAAACCAGCCATTTTGTATCCCGACCAATTATTTTAATATCCTCTTTGCAGGATAGGGTACAAAGCTATGCCATCAGATGAAGTGGGTCATGGTACAGGTATGGCACTTGGCTTGGGCAACAACTTAGTGGGACTTGTGGCATGGCATACGAATAGTAAAATGTCCAATGTGAACAGGGTAGAACTTATTGGTTAAACACCGGTTCACACAACTCCAAAGAGACTTGCCCAGAGAGAGTGGAGTGATGACTCAATCTCAGGTCTTAGAAGACGAACAACCTCATGGTTTAATAGGCCTTAACAAGTCTGCTGCTTCTTGTTAACGTTGCTATATTCTGCCATGACTCTGTGATTGGTATGCCATTTCTTATAGCTTGTCCAAGTCAATGTCAAAGCTTGTCAAAGTCGTGCAGACCATGACAAAGGTGGACTATAGTCAGCAGTGGTGACAATGGCCGCTTCAAGTTCAACAACCCTATTAAAGTAACTTATTTACCTCGAGTCTAACTTAATATGCAAGCGAAATCCCAAAGCTCATCTTCAACTCTTAATGTTTGGTAACATCAATTTTAAAATGGACTGTTTTCATGGAGTAATTTTTTCAAATGGGGACTACGGAATGTACATCCCCCCAAAAAAAAAAACTATAAACATTTCTGTAAGGAGGTGAAAAAACGCGGAGGCACCTAAATGGTGCGAAGAAAATGAGAATAATTGGTGTATTGGAACTGTGTGTGTGTGCGCGGAGGTGGGGGGGCGGGGGGGGGTTGTCTCTCTCATTTTCAGAATGGAAAATGTCACATGCCTTTACACTTTATGATGATTTATCCTTAATCCAAAATTCTACTCCTTTGAAAGTGTTAAGTAGATCTTTGAGACCCTTCTATTTAAACATAAAACAGCGTTTGTTTGCAAGTATAGTATGACATTTCTAAATCCGAGATCTGTGCTGTGAAATACATAGGGATTGGAATTTAGTTTGGGTTGGAATAGTTTCTGTGTTTATTATCGACATTGGCAATCTCCCCCCCCCCCCCCCCCCCGCTTTTCCGGAAAATTAAGGTAACATGAAACATATATTTTTGTTGTTGCTTTCTTACCTTCGCACACTTCCATTCGATGAATTGTACCACTGCTAACTCCCTGTTAGAAACGTGAAGGGTTTTTGTCCCTTACAACCTCCTCCATCCCTTTTCCTTCTGTGACGACCAAAGAAAAAAAAACTGTCTAACATTTGAACAAAAGCAGCCCTTGGAACAGAGAGAATGTACTAGTGATTTTTTTTTTAAAGGTGACGTTTCGCCAGGTGCGTTCTTAACGCAGGAGGTCATAACGATGGATAACAATCCGGATTTTAACAATATTCTGGCCTTGTGTTACTTGTGGTGTGGTTAGCTTTACGATACATTTGGTAATCATTTACTAGTATTCAGACAAAGAAGCAAAGGTAAAATAGCTGCTTCCACGTGTAAAAAAATGTGTAAAGATCTACTATTTATAGTGTGAACCAAAGACGCTACCTCACTCGATTTCCATTCGTGATTTTAATCACATTGATGATACCAAAGAATACCAAAGATTTTCCTTGCACGGCCTTCGTGAGTGGGTTACTCGGCGTTCTTTCCTTAAACCTTCAATTGTCACTCAGTGTGTGAAGTTTTCTTCGTAAAAGCTATAGGCAAACATATTGCAAAACTTGTAAAATCATAGGACGAGTGCCTTGCTTAAACCAAAGTGTTAAACCGCTGTTGACCTCTTCTCACTTTACTCTTGAATACCTCAGCCTCTAGAAAGGCCACTATTGAAAAAAAAACAATGGAATAACTCTTCACCGCGGTGCTTTTGCAGTGCAACCATGCAATGAAACTTTCTTTGATACCAAAGGATATTTCCACTTTTTTGCTGACAACCAAAGCTCTTTCTTGCGTCTTGGAGTAGTCACTCAACGCAGGCCGTGCATTTCTTTAACCAATTTCCTCAAGATACCTCATAGTAATAAATCTTTAGGGTTACGTTGTATAGAAGAAAGTCTATGTGATAAGGCAGAACTTAATAGTTTGGTAATTGTTAACGTTACTTCAAAAGCTTTATAATTATTTATTTTGTAGATTTGGCAGAACTCTGATGCGCTCGAGGAAGAAGTATTTTAAGACGATGAGGGGGTGGTGGGTGGGGGGGGGGGGTGGGGGTGGTTGTGTGGGGTTGGTTGCAGTGGTTGTGGGAGGAAACCTGATTTTTCTTTTCAAATTAATCCGGGCTTTTGTGTTATGTTGAAAGTAGTCTTTTTACAGGGTAAGCCATCCTCTGCTATGGTACGTGTCAGTATTCCTTGCAAAAATGTTGGTGTGCTGTGTGATTTTTATTTTTACTTTTTAAAAATTCGGTTTGTCTGATGTAAAGAGTTATTTGATTCCTGTATTAATTTATGCAACTGTATTTGTTGAAATGATGTATATATCGTAGGTTTCTAAAGCAACCAAAGCTTTCTGATACAATCTGCAGGTAGAGTTGTGTAAAACTGATGACGGTTTAAAAACAAACCCAAAAATGCTATATTGCTGCAGAACCTAACATCTTTCCGAGAGATCTTAGCAGGCACTTCGCGTGTTAGAAACATTGCCAGATGCCAAACTAAATAACATGCCAAAAAAAAACCCCAACAAGATCCAAGATGTCACTTCGTCACTTAGAAGGCTCGTAAGCTCTGTTTAGCGTCTCTCTCTCTCTCATTTTCCTTTATTTTGAAATATATACAAAGGGAGGGTCTTTTTCGCCAGGAAGACCGTACGTCCAAAGAATTTTTAAATTTGCTTTTTTTAAGTTTGTGAAGTTATCAGTTAAAATTTGGATTTCGCACGTGCATAGGAAGTAGAGGGCGTCAAACTTTGCCGGCAACCCGACTTGACGCTGGGAACTCTCTCCACTTAATGCCCGGCTTGGTGTTGGAGGGGGTTGGGTGGTATTGTTGATCGGGGCAGTTCCCGCACTGCAGACTTCGAGACCTCCTGACGGGCGGGTTCCTGAAGTGTAAAATGCCTGTGGGGGCGAGCATTGTTGGGACAGTGGCGACCCGGTCTAAGTGACACATGAAAGGGTAATATCCGACCTTTGAGGCAATGTTTTTTTCTTTAAGTTCAGTTTCTGACAGCATGGTTTGTATATCTTTAATAAATATTTATTTGATGCACTTACCAGTAATTTTTAATGTGTATTTGTACATGTTTCTTATGAATTACTTCGCTCCCGACAGTCCTTATGTCCCCGGCAGCGTTTAACTAGTAGACTTGTTACAGGGAAGGGTCAAGGATTATTACCTGACTGATTTTCTTGATCACACTAGTGATCACACTGGGTTGGGGTACTTTGTTCATAGTCGTTTCACTTTAAGGTTTTTTTTTCTAAATGATTATATCGACCAGAATAGTTGGATGTTACCTTTTGATTTGTCCACAAACAGAATTTACCAAGGCACTACTTGACACCAATAATGAACTCGAAAATGTGTGTGATTGGTGATTTTTAAATTCTACATGCCCACAATTCAAACCGTGCAATGTACAGCGCAATATTAAACTGCACTAAGAAGATGGGCTGTACCATATTGCTAAAGGCATTATTAAGGTGAAATAAATCACGGGATGTAACCAAGATGGGATATGACACGAGTTTAATGATCAGACAACTAGGCAACTGGTGGTGCTGCATTAGTAGTTCACCAATGGAAAGAACATATTGCGACTAGTACAATAAGACACGCCACCATCACATTTATGACTGGATTTAGACGGTGTAGTTCCTCTGTGGTCCAAGGAATTCATCGTACCATCAATAATGCACACTTTCAGGTTTATTGTTGCAAATTGGAGAAAGGTTAGTTGCACAGCATTTTTGCACTTCCGCTTTCAAGTTAGATTGCCTTGGAGTTTAATACCTAGAGAGCGCCTAAGACAATCAACAGATGAAGGGTGCATAGTTAATAGTAAATCTTCCAGAGCCAGAGGGAGTTCTTCCATAACAATGAAATCAGAAAAGCTTAAAAAAAAAGGTTTTGATAAAAGACAACTTGCTGACATTTTGCGAATTAGAAAGCGGTAGTAGTTCATGCGTTTGCATCTGCATTTCCAAATAAGTGATTATTGTATATGATTACAGTTTATTGCTGATATTTTGTCTATCTTTCTCTTAGTCAAGCGCTTCTTATGTATTTTTGTGCGTAGCTGCGAGTGTAATGCAATAGGCATTGTTTTTTGTTTGTTTCTAGGTATCTTTCTTGTACTGCGTTAAGGTTTTCTTTTAATTTTTCGTTTTTTAAGCTTTGCTAATATTCTCACTATACTCCGTGCAATATCATCTGCTGTGTTTGCTAAGCAAAAAAAGCAAGTGATGATGTCATCATGCTTTTTCAGTGTTAAAATGTTTCAGCGTTTATGTAGTCACAAAATGTAGTAAATAAAATGTTGGATTTTCCAGCACTTTAAATGTAGATGGTCTTTTGTCCTTTCTGTCTCTCCCTGTAACCAGTGATTGCAGCCAGCAACCACCAGCAACCCCCTTTCATTTGGTCACCCCCGCCCCTCAGTTGGTCACACCCGCTGCCCCATGTCAAGAAGTTGTGGGCGGGTTTAAATCCCATTCAAGAGAATTGAACTCCAAATCTTGGGGCAGCACGGTGGCACAATGGTTAGCACTGCTGCCTTACAGGGGCCTGGGTTCATATTCCCAGATTAGGCTGTTTTCTGCGCGAAGTCTGCGCATTCTCCCCGATTCTGTGCGGGTTTCTCCGGCTGCTCTGGTTTCCTCCCACAGTCTGAAAGATGTGCTAGTTCGGTGTATTGGCCATGCTAAATTCTCCCTCAGTGTACCCGAACAGGCGCCGGAGTGTGGTGACTAGGGGATTTTCACAGTAACTTCATTGCAGTGTTAAATAAGCCTACTTGTGACGCTAGTAAATAAACAAACAAACATTTTAGACTGTTAGGTGCCGCACTGAGGGAGAGCCGCCTTGTCAGAGTTAAACACCTCTGCCCTCTTGGGTCCAGGTCGAAGGTCACAATGGGGCTTTCCAAAGAACAGGGGGGCGGGGGGGTGTCTCCCAAGTGTCCTGGCCAATATTTATCCCTCAATAATGATCCTGAAACTGTTTACCTGATAACAGTGTTTGTGGAAGTTCTGCTGTGTTCACTGTAGCTGCCGCATTTTCTACATTACAACACTTAGTCCATTGGCTGTAAAATCCTTTGGAATGTGGTGAAAGGTGCTACATGAAGGCAACTTTATTCCACTTGTAAATAAAGGCACCTTTATGCCACTTAGCTTTATTTTATTAGCTTCATTAAACCAGGAATTAATTGTATCGAGGCTTGAAATTATGCGTAGATTTTATCTGCTTCACACTTCATGTACTGTTTCTATGTTACTTTAGTGGAGTATTGATTCATTCATTATATTTGAGCGAATTCTTGCATTCCCATAATTGAAGAAGTTGAGGGATTTCATAGAAGGGATTGGTGAAGGGAATGAATATTGTACACATTTTCCAATAGGGTGGAAACCGAAGAATGTGGGAAGAGGTTTAATTGAGCAGACTTCTGTGACTTCTAATTAGATATAGAGTTTATCTCCACCCCCAACCCCCAATTTTTAAAAGTTTTTTTATTAGTCACAAGTAAGGCTTACATTAACACTGCAATGAAGTTACTGTGAAATTCCCCTAGTCGCCACATTTTGGCGTCTGTTCGGGTCAATGCACCTAACCAGCACATCTTTCAGACTGTGGAAGGAAACCAGGGCACCCGGAGGAAACCCATGCCAACATGGGGAGAACGTGCAAACTCTACACAGACAGTGACCCAAGTCAGGAATCGAACCCAGGTCCCTGGCGCTGTGAGGCAGCACTGTTAACCACTGTGCCACCATGCTGTAATCCAAGCTTAAAACCATATACATTTCAGCACAGAAGGAGGCAGTTGGTCCCAGTGTGCCTGTACCAATGCTATTTCCTCAGCAACCTTTTTACCTGCTTTTTCTGCACAGTCTTTAGTGTTTTGCCTCTTCAAGTGTTTATTTAATGCCCCTTTAAATGCCATGACTAACAGCTTCAAGTGTCACTTAAAGTTCCCCAATCCATATATTTATTTAGGCTACAAAATCGTGTGCAATAACAAAAGGTTGCACTGAGCTGGCAAACCTGGAATTCCATATCAACTTGGTACATTAAAAATGAGCTGTTCTGAGTAACACATGGGATGTAAAGTGCTGGGTGATATTAACTGTTCAAAAAATGGGCAAAAGCCACAGTTAAAAAGTGTGTGTGGGCTCGGGAGGGAATGTTTCACACAAATGTAAACAAATATTCATATCGCAGAATTCAGATGCAATTATGACATTGGTATGATACCAGTGGCAACTTTGAAACAATATCAAGCAACAATACTGCCTGCCCATGCTGCCTTCAAGACAGAGAAACCTCCCCTGACTTACAACTGCTGTTCTAAACTTAGTACATATTCCCATTAGTTTCTTTTCTATGATGAGCAAGGACTTTCAGCTCTTCTTTGAACTGCTTTTAATCTCAATGTTTCAAATTTTACTTTGGTTCCAGTTGTGTCTAATCACTTCCTCCAGTGTGACCCCCCCTCCCCCACATTTCAAGACAACACTGAATTAATAGGAGCTTTGCATGTTTAAGTGCTGATTATACTACCAGCATTGGGGTGTCATGCAAAAATAACGTTGCAGCAACGTATGATAAATCATATAATTCTACTCTGAAACAGTCGATAGGTTACAGATCAGATTGTACAACCACTGTGTGCACACAAGATGCCCACTAACCAAAAGCCATCCCATCAAATCCATAGACTGATCAATGAATTGGACTTTGGGGAGTAACTTGAAGTTGCATCAACTTGCTCAAAAGAAGGTGGACAAAACGCCATAAATTATTTAACCATTTTGCCATGTGTTATTCTTCCCATGGGGCATCACTGGCAAAGCCAACGTTAGCCACCCCATCCCTTATCACCCTTGAATCGAATGGCTTGCTAGAGGGTAGGTACAAGTCAATAACTGTGGGTCCAGAGTCACATATCGGCCAGGCCAGGTAAGGCTGACAGATTTCCTTCCCTAAAGGACATTAGTGAACCAGTTAAGTATTAAAGATGTGGAGATGCCGTGTTGGACTGGAGTGGACAAGAAGAGACATCACATGACACCAGGTTAAAGTCCAGCAGATTTGTTTAGAATCGCAAGGTTTCGGAGCATAGCTCCTTCATCAGGTGAAATCGCTTCACCTGACGAAGGAGCAGCGCTCTGAAAGTTTGTGATTTCAAATAAACCTGTTGGACTATAAACTGGTGTCCAGTGACCTCTCAGCTAAGTTTTAAGTTTATTTATTAGTGTCACAAGTAGGCTTATATTAACACTGCAATGTAGTTACTGTGAAAATCCCCTAGATGCCACACTCTGGTGCCTGATCGGGCATACTGAGGGAGAATTTAGCATGGCCAATGCATCTAACCAGCACATCTTTTGGACTGTGGGAGGAAACTGGAGCACCCGGAAGAAACCCATGCAGACACGGAGAGAATGTACAGACTCCACACAGACAATGACCCAAGCCAGGAGTCAAACCCAGGTCCCTGGCACTGTGAGTCAGCAGTGCTAACCACTGTGCCACCGTATGGGGCAACCAATGATAGTTTCATGATTACGTGAGACTAGCTTTTAATTCCAGATTTATTCATTTAATTCAAATTCCACTAATTTTCATGTGGGATTTGCACTCATATCCTGAGAGCATTAGATTACTCTGGCCTCTGGATTACTTATCCAATGACATCACCATCGCCCTGCAGTTTTAACTCCGTCATTATTATTATATATTTCATTCCATTCTTGCTCCAGGTGGTAAATTCTGGAACATAGTTTAAATGAAATTCACCAGCAGATTAAATTCTGGAGCTGTTTGCTAAACTGCAGATATTTAACAGGCAAGGGATTGGTTGTTGAGATTCAGGTTTTCACAAGACAGCACCTTAATTTGGCCAAACATTAACCATGTGGTATACTGATATTTCCAGATTAAACGTTGAGTGTTGTATGAAGTGAGGGATGTCTGAGGAATGGGACGTTTCTCACTTTGGCACACAGTATTGGCATCAAATAATCCCAGGTCAGATATGGCACCAGGGAGACAGAGGGCAAAGTTTCTTCTACTCTGACTCCAGAATGGACTTTAATCCAACAACAGAAAGGTTCCCCTATTAGAAGAATGTGTACTTTCCGCAACCTACATCAGCCATCCTAAGGTTCCTCTGAATGAAATTGCTGGTGTCATTTTGTCCCAAATTAAGGGCAGTTAAGTGTTGTTTGCTTTATTTCTGGCCACTCAGAACTGTTGAGAATAATCAAACTCATTTCACGTATTGCCTTTTCAACTGGTCAATTGGCAGCACGGCAGCACAGTGGTTAGCACTGTTCCCTCACAGAGCCAGGGACCCAGGTTTGATTCCCGGTTGGGTCACTGTCTGTGCGGAGTCTGCACGTTCTCCCCGTGTCTGCGTGGGTTTCCTCCGGGTGCTCCCGTTTCATCCCACAGTCCGAAAGACGTGCTGATTAGATGCATTGGCCAAGCTAAATTCTCTCTCAGTGTACCCGAACAGGCGCCAGAGTGTGGCAACTAGGGAAATTTCACAGTATTTTCATTGCAGTGTTAATGTAAGCCGACTGGTGACTAACTAAACTTTCATCCTCTCATTCAAAAGTGGGTTGTGACAATGTACCCACACAATGTAAGAATAGTGTTTAAAACCATTAAACCACCAGTCCCAACCTGCCTCAGTGTTTTAAAATAATCCTTTGGCAGAGGAGTTTTGGCTTTTAATACCAAATTCTCATATCTTTCCAGAAAATGAATTGTTACAATATACCTCTACAACCACTCATGTTATATTTAGTGGTCTGCTTAATTTCAAAGTAGCGTTGCCTTATTTTCAAGACATTTTTGTTGGCTCTTTCATCAGAGGAAAACTGTCTGACAGCAAATAATACATTTGATATTTTGAAAGGTGGAATGTTTATACAAAATCTTAGTATTTTAAACCTGAATTGTTCAACTTTTACAGGACTAGACATGATATTTAGAATAACAGCAGAGAATGATGGAGCCACTCAGCTGGTTAGTCAGCCCTATGAGAGAGAGTGAGATAGGGGTAATATTTCAGGGTCAACATTTCAGATTAAAACCATTTTAACCAGGACCAGTTGGGATGTTGACCCCATCCTCTCTTCATCATAAATGCTGCTATTCTTTATACTTTCTGTTTCACTGTGTTTTAATTATTGCTTTATGGTTACGATAATACTGAGACATTCTACACAGCTGTCAGATGTGGGTGAATTTTCTTTACTTTGAGCAGTTGAGGGTTTGACTTATCAGATTGCATGCAATTCCATTTTCAGATCTGGCAAAAGAATTACTCGGTACAAATGATCAAAACTGAACACAACAGAAAAAAATTACCTACTATAGATACAAGAACAGGTGGGATAGACAAGAATAAGTCAGCTACACAGAAAATAAGCTAATCTTTCAAATCCAATGCCATACATGTTAATATACTCATTGGCAAATTAATCACAACTCTTTTTGCAATATTCAATTATTGACAACAGTGGTTGGTTTTATAACTCTCCCAATTACACTCCAAAACAAGTAAAGTTTATTTATTAGTGTCACAAGCAGGCTTACATTAACACTGCAATGAAGTCACTGTGAAAATCCCCTAGTCGCTACACTGCGGCGCTTGTTCGGGTACACTGAGGGAGAATTTAGCACGGCCAATGCACCCTAACCAGCACGTCTTTCGGACTGTGGGAGGAAACCGGAGCACCCAAAGGAAACCCACACAGACAACGCGCAGACTCTGCACAGTGACCCAAGCCAGGAATTGCACCCAGACTCCCCGGCGCTGTGAGGCAGCAGTGCTAACCACTGTGCCATTGTGCCGCACTGTCAAGTCATTAATTTACAAACTAGCCAGAAAATTACTACTTGCATGCTCAAACTAAATATGTTTCAGAAAATGAAAAATAGTTTATTTCCATATGGTTTTAACGTAAGCAGACAAATTGTTGTATTCTGTTCCCTGCTGATGTTTCTCACTAACGTCTGTTGATCAATGAGAAAGTATTATTGAAATCATTGGTTTCAGATGTGAAAACATTTCAGGCAATGATGTTTCTAATTTGAGTTTGACCATTTAATAACTTTCAGAACTTTATTCCAAAGTAACAGAGGAAAGAGATTCTCAAATGTTGTGGAAGCTCTGGGAGAGGTTATTTACTCTCAGAAAGTGAAGACCAGTCGAGTTTGCTATGAGTATCCTCTGGCTGTCCAGCTGTTGTGTTCTTCTTCAACAATGGGAAAAATCTCAGACCAATTGAAAGAGGTATGCATTTCATTTATTTTTATATTTAGAAGAAAAAGCATGATAAAACCTGTGTAAGAACAAAGCGGCCCGCTCGATTGGCACCACATCTACGAATATCCAGTCCCTCCACTACCGATGCTCAGTAGCAGCAGTGTGTACTATCTACAAGATTCACTGCAGCAATTCACCAAAGATCCTTAGACAGCATCTTCCAAACCCACGACCACTTCCATCTAGAAGGACAAGGGCAGTAGATACATGGGAACACCACAACCTGCAAGTTCCCCTCCAAGCCACTCACCATCCTGACTTGAAAATATACCGCCATTCCTTTGTAGTCGCTGGGTCAAAATCCTGGAATTTCCTCCCTATTGGCATTGTGGGTCAACCCACAATGGACTGTAGCAATTCAAGAAGGCAGCTCACCACCACCTTCTCAAGGGCAAGTAGGGATGGGCAATAAATACTGGCCAGCCAGCCATGTCCCACAAATGAATAAAAAGAAAATATTAACTTGAGATTCATTGCATCAGTGTGAAGTTGTTTCACTTCATAATGATGCTACATTTGTGATATCAATGCACATTTGAGTTCAGAGTTGGGATCCAATCTGATACCAGAACAAAGCAGAGTAAACTCCTCAGAGGTGGGAGTTATTTTCATCTTTAAACAGGAGCCAGATACCTTATTTACACTCTGATAAAGAGTCACCCAGGTCTGAAACATTAGCTCTGTTCTCTCTCCACAGATGCTGTCAGACCTGCTGAGATTTTCCAGCATTTTCTGTTTTTGTTTCAGATTCCAGCATCTGCAGTAATTTGCTTTGAACCTAATTTACATTTCCTCTTTTAGTGCAAGTATGCTGTCATCTTGGCCTTAAACTGTAATTAAACTTGCAGAGTGTGATTCTGTTGTAAAATGCAACTGTAATTTAAACCCTTTCAGCCACTGGGCAGAAAATTTACAGTCAATTACTGGATATAATCAGACATCTTTGTAAAGGTTTAAGCAAATCAATAATGTTATGATCACAATACTTTATAAGATGGTTATGTTTTAAAATACCTCCTTTAATTCAAGATAACATGGAATAATTTGGAAAGGGGGGGGGGGGGCGGTGTGTGACCCCCTTACAAAATCTGCCTGGTTACATGTCCATGTGACATTGTCATCATGGGGATAGAGGCCCAGGTCAAAACTTATTGGAAGTAAGGTGCAAGTCTTAACATTGTGACAATCACCATAGAGACCAATAACTTTGAATTCCCAATGACCAAATTCAACAACAAGATTTCAAAGTTTTACAACTTTAACAGCAACAAACTAAAAGCAAAATTGCCTACACATTATTTTTGTAGTCAACATATATTTTAATCTACAAAACAGAACATTTCCTCTTCTAACATTTAAAACAAACAAAAATCTCACAATCTACGGTTAGAGTTTACACCCTCATTTGAATAGGCATTCAATTTTCCTGGAGTTGTCAAAAGATTATTTCCATTCTTTTCCTTTCTCAGCCGGATAACTTTTAACCCTAAAAAGAGTTAAGAGTTTCATAGTTAGTGTTCTACCTGAAGACTGTCCTCCAGCTCAAGCAAGGTGAATCTTCCAGCCTCATTTTAAATCCTCACAAATTGGTTCTTTTCAACTGGAGTCCACTCACTCTCTCTCTCTCTCAGAACTTGGTAGATTGCCTGTCTATGAAATTCAGGGATGTCTAGTAGAAAAACCTTATAATCTGATGCTACAATATGTAAAGTGCATCTGGTGTGTACAATGCATCCTCCCTACTCAAATGCCCACCTTCATGGCAATGTGAATCACTTGGGCTTTGTATCCGGGTAGAAATGTTTAATTAGATATGTGTGAAGACAGAAGTTCTATTTATCTTGGAATTAAGTGGACAGTTCTCAACACCTCTCTGGGACTTTGGAAACAAACAATCTATTCACTATCAGATGCTTCTGCTATCATCCACAAGTGTGAACACCTTGTACCTTCTTCCCAATAAAACAACCTGCACTCCCTTCAAGCTTCAAAACATCCTGCTTGATTGGCTCCCCTTCCACAAACATTGGGGCGGCACAGCAGCACAGTAGTCAGCACTACTGTCTCACAGCATCAGGGACCTGGGTTCAATTCTAGCCTCGGGTGACTGTCTGTGTGGAGTTTGCATGTTTTCCCCATGTCTGAGTGGGTTTCCTCCAGGTGCTTCAGTTTCCTCCCACAGTCCAAATATGTGCAGGTTAGCTTGATTGGCCATGCTAAATTGCCCCTTAGTGTCAGGAAGATTAGTAGGTTAAATGCATGGGTTTGTGGGGATAGGGTGTGGGTGGGACTGTTGTTGGTGCAGACTTGTTGGGCTGAATGACCTCCTTCTGCACTGTAAGGATTCTGTAACATTCACTCCCTCCACTATGGACGCACAGTAGAAGCAGTGTGTACCAGCTACACTGAAGGAACTCACCAAGGCTCCTTTGGTAGCACCTTCCAAATCCACGACCACTACTATCTGGAAGGACAAAGGCAGCAGATACATGGGGACACCACCACCTGGAGGTTCCCTTCCAAGCCACTCACCATTCTGACTTGGAAATATATGACTGTTCCTTCACTGTTGCTGGGTTAAAATCCTGGAACTCCCTCCCTATCAGCCCTGTACCTACACCACATGGATTGCACTGGTTCACAAAGGCAGCTCACCACTACCTTCTCAAGGGCAATTAGAGATGGGCAATTAGAGATGGGCTGAACCAGCGAAGCTCACATCCCTTGAATGAATTAAAAAATAAAACAAGCTGAGTGCTGTTGAGGATGGTTTCCTGTTTGAAGAGATGAGGCTTGTGGAGATTTAAAAACCAAGGAGATGCCGGAGGATGCCTTGCTACTAAAAGTCCATTCCATCATGCCCAGAAAATTGAGCGGAGAATTCTCTCAAAAGGACCTTGGAGGATTCACCTTGGTTGGGCAGCAGGTGAGAACCTGTCAAAACCAGGAGGATCTTGGGAATGTATATATAAGATTACATTTCTGCCGGGAGTATTGTGTAAATTTATAAATGTGACATGGAGTTTTTAGTTGTGCTAATCGAGAACATCTTTTCTGTGGTGTATTAGTTGCCTACTAAGTAATGTTTAGCAAATGTTACTTTTAGTTTGTTTATTACAGTAAAAGTCTTAAATTGTGAAATCCTGTCTGGCACTTCTTTGCATCGGTCTCCTGGAATTTTAAATCTTTTTAAGTTACTGGTCGTAACAATAACCATATAAAGAATTACATTTCATCACAACGGAATTTAGAAAATTTGCTAAATGTCTAAAGTAGATTAGCCTTCCTATTGTTCAAATCTCAAAAGAGTGTGTCATGGGCCAGTTACACTATCACTTCACATTGATATGAAATAGTTTAGCATAAAATGAATGATAACATTCTGAAATCGGATCAACACTTTGACTGAAAAATGCACTAAAAGTTGTGGCATTATTCCCCGAAGATGCTCTCACATTATTTGTACGTGACTATATTTTGCTGTAAAAACAAGAACAATAAGTTCTCAGGTTCCCAGTTCAATTCAACCTGCTTGTAATTTCCTTCCTCCTTTCTCTTTCATAGTTCTCACCTGAAGGTGTTGACTTTCTGCTTCAGTATGGCTCCAAAGGGATGATTTTCTCTTTTGGCATCTTGCTCATCATATGTGAGTCTAGGCAGTGACTATCAAGGTCAAGTTCACTCCTGTCCTAGCAGATGTGTTCATACAGATGGTTAATTTTCCCTCTAACCCAAGGCACTGAAAACAATTTATGTCCCCATTTCCCCCTCAACTGCAGCCCAAACTGTGATCACCTAATTCGATACAGATCGGGGACAAATCTTGTTATTTGTGGCTCAACTACCCGGAGAACTGACATTCCCAGCACCTCCCTGAGTAAAATGCAGCTGTCACTCAGAAGCATGTGAAGGCGTGTGGGGCATTCATGTACAGAGCCCCACGGCTGCTGTGCAGAAAGCTACACAGGAACCTCAAGCTGCCAGCTACAGACAGCAGCATATTGGTGCCTGTCTGAGACCACTGTCTTTGATTTGATTTGATTTGTTATTGTCACATGTAGTGTATGCAGTGAAAAGTATTGTTTCTAGCGTGCTATACAGACAAAGCACACCTTTCATAGAGAAGGAAAGATGAGGGTGCAGAATGTAATGTTACAGTCATAACTAGGGTGTAGAGAAAGATAAGGTAGGTCCATTCAAAAGTCTGATGGCAGAAAGGAAGAAGCTGTTCTTGAGTCGGTTGGTACGTGATCTCAGACTTTTGTATCATTTTTCCAACGGACGAAGGTGGAAGAGAGAATGTCCGGGATGCGTGGGGTCCTTATTTGATTTGATTTATTATTGTCACAGGTATTAGTATACAGTGGAAAGTATTGCTTCTTGTGCACTATACAGACAAAGCATACCTTTCATAGAGAAGGAAAGGAGAAGGTGCAGAATGTAGAGTTGCAGTCATAGCTAGAGTGTAGAGAAAGATCAACTTCATATAAGGTAGGTCCATTCAAAAGTCTGATGGCAGCAGGGACGAACCTGTTCTTGAGTCGGTTGGTACATGACCTCAGACTTTTGTATCTTGTTCCCGATGGAAGAAGGTGGAAGAGAGTATGCCATAGAGTCATAGAGGTTTACAGCATGGAAACAGGCCCTTCAGCCCAACTTGTCCATGCTGCACTTTTTTTTAACCCCTAAGCTAGTCCCAATTGCCCGCATTTGACCCATATCCCTCTATACCCATCTTACCCACGTAACTGTCTAAATGCTTTTTAAAAGATAAAATAGTACCCACCACTACTACTACCTCTGGCAGCTTGTGCCAGACACTCACCACTCTCTGTGTGAAACAATTGTCCCTCTGAACCCTTTTGTATCTCTCCTCTCTCACCTTAAACCTATGCCCTCTAGTTTTAGACTCCCCTACCTCTGGGAAAAGATATTGACTTTCTAGCTGATCTATGACTCTCATTATTTTATAGATCTCTATAAGATCACCCCTCAGCCTTCTACGTTCCAGAGAAAAAAGTCCCAGTCTATCCAGCCTCTCCTTATAACTTAAACCATCAAGTCCCGGTAGCATTCTAGTAAATCTCTTCTGCACTCTTTCTAGTTTAATAATATCCTTTCTATAATAGGGTGACCAGAACTGTACACAGTATTCCAAATGTGGCCTTACCAATGTCTTGTACAACTTCAACAAGACATCCCAACTCCTGTATTCTGGGGTGTATGTCTGGGGTCCTTGATATGCTGGCTGCTTTTCCGAGGCAACGGGAAGTGTAGATGGATGGCAGATTGGTTTGCATAATGGACTGGGCTTCGTTCACGATTCTTTGTAGTTTTTTGCGGTCTTGGTCAGAGTGGGAGCCATACCAAGCTGTAATACATCCATAAATGATGCTTTCTCTGGTGCATCTGTAAAAGTTGTATTTGACTGCAGCATAACTGATGTTCATTCATTCAAAGGAGCAACCCATTTGCAATTTAGATTTTGGACGGCCTTCAAGAATGTGGATATTGTTATTCTTCTGAATAAGATTCCAGCCTCGAATAGTGACAAGAAAAAAAGCCAGCCAATAACGAGAAAGTGGCGGCTTCTGAAACAAGAGGCAGTTCATTCAGGATCACAAATCCCTCTGTATCATGAACCTTTAGTTGGGAACAAAGTAAGCAATATTTAGAGATTCCGTTTTTTTTATTTGAAGCAAGCGGAATTATCACTTACAGAATTAAACCCAACCCGGAGAAGGACATTGCATTCGTAACGCTGAACAATCTTGTGTGGCTTTCAAAAGCTGAAGTGGATTTTGCTTTCTGTGAAACATCGAATAACCTTTCCAAATCTTATTAAGTCTGAGTAGTAGCGACAAGTGAGAATTCACCAGAGACGTTTGTTCTTTCTGCAGAGGGAGCTCAGCATTGTAGTACTAAGATCTATGGTGAGAATGTCAGGTTCAAGTGTAACTGATACTTGTTTTCTTCATGATCAACAACGTTCTGAGATGCTGATGTGGGAAATTGTGATGCTGGTTCCTTTGATCCACAATTTATGAAGGACATGAAGGCACTCAAATGGGAAAGAGAAATTAATTGGAATTTCGAACAGACGTGATTCAGAGGAAGTATCTACAGTGGATAAGTACAATGAACCGACCCATTCAGCCACAACCTGAACTGATCACAAATTATCATAGACTATGCAGAAAGTATATGAGTGTGTAACAATGATGTGGAGTTGCCGGCGTTGGATTGGGGTAGGCACATTAAGTAGTCTCACAACACCAGGTTAAAGTCCAACAGGTTTATTTGGTAGCACGAGCTTTCGGAGCGTTGCCCCTTCATCAGGTGAGTCTTGATGAAGGGGCAGCGCTCCGAAAGCTTGTGCTGCCAAATAAACCTGTTGGACTTTAACCTGGTGTTGTGAGACTACTTACAGTGTGCAACAAAAGAGACTTTCAATCTAATAGGCTAGCTGGCTCTTACAGGTAAATATCTCGCTGGTAATATGGCGAAATGAGTCGTCACACAAGAAGCCTACTCAGTTGCAACGAAGAGGTGTAACCAAAATGGTTTGGCCTTGTGGACTTCTGCATAAGAGGACAAATCAGCAGCATCACACAAGACGTTGTCAGTCAGAAGCTGAATCACACGCTTGAATTGTTGGAGTATACACCTGAAATCTCACAATCTATCTTCTCTTTCAGATGATCTATATCATTGCAGTGTTTTCACTTGTGCACTTTCTGAATTAGTGTAAGATTATTGGAATATCAATTTATGGGGTAATTACACAGTCCAGGGCTACTGGCCTCGTGTTTATGTTTGTCACATCCTAATTTCGGATCTACATCTGCAATCCCTCCAATTTTTTTTTATTAACGGCAGGCTTTCTTTAATATTTATTTTCAATATGCATTTTCAGGATGATGGGGCTGTAATACCACCATCTTTAGAGTCAGCGGGGAACACAATCTGATTGGCCAGCAGCTCTGCAGTTATTCCATGAACAGCGCTGTAGTGGCCAGAAGAGGCAGTGCAGCTAACTGCCTGGAACTAAGTGGCAGGAACCAGGGGAAAGGTGAGTGGCAGGAACCAGGGGAAAGGTGAGTGGCAGGAACCAGGGGAAAGGTGAGTGGCAGGAACCAGGGGAAAGGTGAGTGGCAGGAACCAGGGGAAAGGTGAGTGGCAGGAACCAGGGGAAAGGTGAGTGGCAGGAACCAGGGGAAAGGTGAGTGGCAGGAACCAGGGGAAAGGTGAGTGGCAGGAACCAGGGGAAAGGTGAGTGGCAGGAACCAGGGGAAAGGTGAGTGGCAGGAACCAGGGGAAAGGTGAGTGGCAGGAACCAGGGGAAAGGTGAGTGGCAGGAACCAGGGGAAAGGTGAGTGGCAGGAACCAGGGGAAAGGTGAGTGGCAGGAACCAGGGGAAAGGTGAGTGGCAGGAACCAGGGGAAAGGTGAGTGGCAGGGTTTGGGGGAGGTGGGGGCAGGGGGCGTAGGGAAGGCGGCGAGAAGGGAGATCAGGGTCTCAGTGGATCAATTGGGAAGGGGAAGGGAGTCACCAGGCCTGAAGGGGGCTGCTGACAGAGGCCCCCCCAACTCCTTTCCTGCCCAAGACCAAACATTGTTCAGTTTTGGTTTCCTCTATCCACCCTTCCCCCATCTATTGTCTACCCACTATATTAACTCCAGGAGTCAGCTGTAAAGGAACAGTGCTTTACTTTACAAAATAAAGTAAAGCAAATACCACAAGCCTGTGGTGAACACAATACATCCCAACTGGGACAAAAGGAATAATGGACCCACTCAGGGGCCTGCTTTATACAGGGCTCGGTATACGAGCTGCACCTGTTAAGGTAATTACCAATCCCCAGGGAGCTCATATTCAATGATTCCCACAGGGAGGTCAATCAGTGATTCCCCCTTGAAGTTATGGGGGTTATCACACCTGCTCACCTAAACATTGAAACTATCTGGGAAAAGACCACTAAATGGCCACTTAAGGGCCTTAATTAGGCCAAGAGTGAGCTTCCCGTCTGCCTGCCCCAATGTAAAACAGCAACCAGTTTGGGAGCAGGATCCAGAAAGGATCTTGTTTATGCAATTTTATGCTCCCCCTCCTGTCTCAGAACGGGGGGGGGGGGGGGGGGGGCCACTGTGTATCATTGGGGAACACTATCTTCCAACATTCAGTTTTGTAAACAATGTTGTTGCATTTAACACTCCATAAGGTCTTGGTGGTTTTATTTAGTCAGATCTTGACATATGACTAGATGGCACACATTCTGTTTGTAAAGCAACATACACTTTGGGGATGGAATGCAACATGAAACTTTAACCAAACCCCTGTCCGCTATTCTCTGACTGGTTTTCAACTTCATACACGCTCCGTGATTCCTGTTATTGACGTAATCTTTTTTAAAATTCATTCGTGGGACATGGGCATCGCTGCTTGGCCAACATTTATTGCCCATCCTTAGTTGGCCTTGAACTGAGTGGCTTTCAGAGGACAGTCAAAAGTCAAACACATTACTGTGGCTCTTTGATTTGATTTGATTCATTATTGCCACATGTATTCGTAGACAGTGAAAAGTATTGTTTCTTGCACGCTACACAGACAAAGCATACCGTTCATAGAGAAGGAAATGAGAGGGTGCAGAATGTCGTGTTACAGTTATAGCTAGGGTGTAGAGAAAGATCAACTTAATGCGGGGTAGGTCCATTCAAAAGTTTGATGGCAGCAGGGAAGAAGCTGTTCTTGAGTTGGCTGGTACGTGACCTCAGTCTTTTGTATCTTTTTCCCAACGGAAGAAGGTGGAAGAGAGAATGTCCGAGGTGCGTGGGCTCTGGCATCACATGTAGGCCAGGCCAGGTGAGGTGGCAGATTTCCTTCCCTAAAGGACATTAGTGAACCAGATGGGTTTTTACAACAATCATTTCATGGTCATTAGCAGATTCTTAATTCCACATTTTTTTATTGAGCCAGTTGGTACGTGTACCAGAGTTGTGTATCTTTTTCCCGACATAAGAAGGCGGAAGAGAGTATGTCCCGGGTGTGTGGGGTCCTTGATTATGCTGGCTGCTTTCCTGAGGCAACAGGAAGTGTAGATGGAGTCAATGGATGGGAGGCTGGTTTGCGTGATGGACTGGGCTACTTTCACAATTCTTTGTTGTTTCTTGTGGTCTTGGTCAGAGCAGGAGTCATACCAAGCTGTGATCCGACCAGAAATAATGCTTTCTATGGTGCATCTGTAAAAATTAGTGAGAATCTCAGTGGATATGCCGAATTTGCTTTGCCTTCTAAGAAAGTAGAGGCATCGATGGGCTTTCTTAACTATAGCGTTGGCGTGGAGGGACCAGGACAATGTGATATTGACTAGATAATCAGTTTTTGTGATGTTAGTTGAGGGATGAATATTGACCAGGACAACAAGGAGAATTCCCCTGTGCTTCATTGAAATAGTACCATTGATCTTTTACTTTAATGTCCCATCCAAAATCTGGCACATCTGACAGTGCAGCACCCCCTCAGTGCCACACGGGAGTGTCAGCCTTACTCTTTGTGCTTAGGTTCTGGAGTAGGACTTGAACTGAGAACCTGTAACTCAGGGGTTTGTCACTAGCTGAGTCACAGCTGACAAGATGTTAATTTTAGAAACATAGAAACATAGAAGATAGGAGCAGCAGGAGGCCATTCGGCCCTTCGAGCCTGCTCCGCCATTCATTACGATCATGGCTGATCGTCCAACTCAATAGCCTAATCCTACTTTCTCCCCATAACATAAGAACATAAGAACATAAGAAATAGGAGCAGGAGTAGGCCATCTAGCCCCTCGAGCCTGCCCCGCCATTCAATAAGATCATGGCTGATCTGACGTGGATCAGTACCACTTACCCGCCTGATCCCCATAACCCTTAATTCCCTTACCGATCAGGAATCCATCCATCCGCGCTTTAAACATATTCAGCGAGGTAGCCTCCACCACCTCAGTGGGCAGAGAATTCCAGAGATTCACCACCCTCTGGGAGAAGAAGTTTCTCCTCAACTCTGTCTTAAACCGACCCCCCTTTATTTTGAGGCTGTGTCCTCTAGTTTTAACTTCCTTACTAAGTGGAAAGAATCTCTCCGCCTCCACCCTATCCAGCCCCCGCATTATCTTATAAGTCTCCATAAGATCCCCCCTCATCCTTCTAAACTCCAACGAGTACAAACCCAATCTCCTCAGCCTCTCCTCATAATCCAAACCCCTCATCTCCGGTATCAACCTGGTGAACCTTCTCTGCACTCCCTCCAATGCCAATATATCCTTCCTCATATAAGGGGACCAATACTGCACACAGTATTCCAGCTGCGGCCTCACCAATGCCCTGTACAGGTGCATCAAGACATCCCTGCTTTTATATTCTATCCCCCTCGCAATATAGGCCAACATCCCATTTGCCTTCTTGATCACCTGTTGTACCTGCAGACTGGGCTTTTGCGTCTCATGCACAAGGACCCCCAGGTCCCTTTGCACGGTAGCATGTTTTAATTTGTTTCCATTGAGATAGTAATCCCATAACCTTTGATCCCATTCGCCCCAAGTGCTATATCCAGCCGCCTCTTGAATACATTCAATGTTTTGGCATCAACTACTTCCTGTGCTAATGAATTCCACAGGCTCACCACTCTTTGGGTGAAGAAATGTCTCCTCACCTCTGTCCTAAATGGCCTACCCCGAATCCTCAGACTGTGATCCCTGGTTCTGGACACCCCCATCATCGGGAACATCCTCCCTGCGTCTATCCTGTCTAGTCCTGTTAGAATTTAATAAGTTTCTATGAGATTGCCCCTCATTTATCCGAACTCCAGCAAAAACAATCCTAGCCTAGTCAATCTTTCCTCATACATCAATCCCGCCATCCCCGAAATCAGCCTGGTAAACTTTGTTGCACTCCCTCGTTTTAAAATTTATTCCTAATTGCATCATTTTATATTTTAACCAGCTGTTCCTTTCTGTTATGTATTTCTATCCTCTTTCAATTACTTCTGCATAAATACTGTTTAATGTTTACATCAAAGATGATGAAGTGGAGATGGTCGAGAGCTTCAGGTTCCTAGGTGTTCAGATCACCAAACGGGATGGAGTTGATTAACATATTTAAATTATAATTTAAATATCATTGGCAGGGCCGGGACTGAAGTCTCCAGGCCCGGTACCCTCTCCCCGCCCCGCCAGGAGTAGTTCACTCCAGCAGGGTTTACAACAGCTCCCCACTAATGGGGAGTTGGCAGCCCGACCCCGCTGGAGTGAAGGGGGGACCTGGAGGCCCCCCAGGAGGTCATAGTAAGGGAAGGGCCCTGGGCTTTGCCAACCTGGCAGTGCCAGCCTGGCCCCCTGGCACTGGCCAAGGGGCACCTTAGCACTGCCCACCGGCATTGGGAAGTGCCAAAGGGGGCAGGACCAGAGGGTGGGGCCTATTGGGGGCCGGGCCCTGTGGGGGAGAGATAGGTGGGGATTCTGCAGTCGGGATCGCGGGCAGAGGGAGGGCAGACAGAGATTAGGGCTGGCCATCGGGGTGCCGGGGGGGTAGGGGTTAGCTACTGAGGGGGGGTCCGGGAGATCAAGACTGCGGGGGGGGGGGGCACGAGGAGATCGAAGCAGGTCGGGGGGGGTTTGGTTCGGCGGGCCTGGAGCTGTCTGGGAGACCAGCAATTGGGGGGGATGGGGGGTTTGGAGGGTCAGTGGTGGTGGTGGGGGGTTGCGGAGCTGGCCAGCGATCTGGGGGCTGGCAGTGCGGGGCTACTTCGCATGTGCCAATCTCGGCGCTGACAGATCAATGCATGCACAGTGGTCCGCTCAGCGCAATGGGGCCCAGCCTTGGATTTTTTCGGGATTCACACTGGGGCACTCTGTGATGCACAGATGGTGGGAGATTCATTTTGAAAATCCCACTTAAAAAAACAGTGTTACTTACTCCAGGTTTTACACAAATTCAGCAGTTAGAATTTTTTTGGGAGAATTCCAGCCCATTTCTTTAAATAAATAACTGCTGGAGAAGACTGGAGGGGATTCACAGTTTATGCAGAAATTCCATATCTTTCTGCTAAATTTTGATCCTTTTGCACAAAGGGATTCAGATAAAATAACTAACATTTGACTTGAGGTGAAGGTACAACTTAACAAATTTGTACGAGGGTCAATGTGCCTCTAATAGCTTTAGGGTGTTTCATTATATTTTCAATACAGCTGTGAATAAATGAATAACTGTAAAGGTAAATATTTTATGAGAAGCTTTATAAGGGCATACCTTAAAAACACTTGGACTTTTTTTCCTTTTGAAGTTTGTACCAATTGATTCAGCACCTTACCACTATTCTAGGCTACATATTCCACCACCTTATGAAGCCCTTGGAAGCAAAGATTCTACAATCATAGAATCCCTACAGTGCAGAAGGAGGCCATTCGGCCCATCGAATCTGCACTGACCACAATCTCCCCCAGGCCCTATCCCCATAACTGCATGCATTTACCCCAACTAGCCCCCCTGACACCAAGGAATGTGGTAAATTCTTCAGGAATTCTTCAGGAATGCGGTCAATTTTCAGCTAACCCAGCATGCCCTCTGAGTTTTAAAATGTAGTCAAGTGTTAGTTACAGACTAGCATTTAAATGTAATTGCATAGGCAGAAATATCTTAACATGAAGTCTTTGCATAGACTGAAGCAATCAGGCTTAAGCATACATAGGATCTCTCAAGAAGAAAGAAGAGGAGAAGGTTACCACAACCAGAGCCGGGGATGATATTCCTCATTTCTCCACCTAAGGCACTTCCCTGGACCCTTCTCCCAATATTTGTAAATCTCCTCTTGATATGGAATTAGAGAGGAAGTTTTGGGGAATGTCATCATCTCAAACTGGTGCTCTCATTTCATTATGGCTTACCTTCCCCTTCAACTAGTGAAACTACCCAATTGTCATTATATTTTCGATGAAATTGAAGTATCAGCATATAGAGTGACAGTGTATATGTCTGTCATGCAGCTACATTCAGCATAGAGTCATTGCAGAACAGCAATTTGGACGTGATGGGCTATTTGGCCCATCACGTCCATGCCAGCTCTCTGTAGATTAATCCAATCAATGCACTTTCTCCCCACTCCCATGGCTCTGCAAGTTTATTTCATTCAGGTACCCATCCAATTTCCTTTTGAAGCAGTTCATTGTCTTTGCTTCAACTGCACTCTCAGGCAGCAACTTACCCCCTGCATAGAAACAACTTCTTCCCCACTCAGCCTTAAACCCATTTTCCGGAGACTGTGTACCTTTCAGGAACAGTTTTCCGTTGTCAACGTTATGCAAATCTACCATAATCTTACACTCTATCATATCTTCCTCAATCTCCCAACCCCAATTTCTCCAACCCAACCTTTGTAGCTAAAAACCCTCGTCCCCAAGTCAATCTGGTAAATCTCCTCTTTGCTCTCTCAAGGGCCCTCGTATCCTTCCTGTAATATGGGGACCAAAACTGGAAGCAATGCCCTAGGTGGGGCCTAACCAGAGCTTCATACAGGTTCAGTATAGCTTCCCTGCTTTTGTACTCAAAAACTTTGCACATAAAAGTTAAAGTTTATTTATTAGTCACAAGTAAAGCTTACACTGCAATGAAGCTACTGTGAAAATCCCCTAGTTGCCACACCTGTTCGGGTCAATGCACCTAACCAGCACGTCTTTGAGACTGTGGGAGGAAACTTTAACACCCGGAGGAAACCCATGCAGACACGGGGAGGACGTGCAGACTCCACATAGACAGTGCCCCAAGCTGGGAATTGAACCCAGGTCCCTGTCGCTGTGAGGCAGCAGTGCTAACCAAAGTGCCACCGTGCCTCCCAAGTAAGTGGTCTATGCACAGAAGCTCCCAGCTTTATTTGTCCTTACACGTTGTTTGGAACGGTGAAAGAATTTACTTTGTCAAAACGAATATAAGACGTGAGTGAGGAAACTCTTTGAAAGGATGTATCCTGTTGTTCAATGAGCATTCATGATAGTTCTTATAAAGTACCTGGAGACGGGGTGAGGGGGCAATAGTGGGGGAAGGTAATCTCAAGTGCTTTATATGTTTAGTACATTACCTTGACAGGGGACTTCCCTTTTAAATGAGGGTGGTAACACAGTGGTATGCTAGTAACTCAGAGGCCCAGACTGATCCTTTTCAAAGACATGAGTTGAAATCCTACCACGGCAGCTGGGGGAATTTAAATTCAATTAGTTTATAAATCTGGAATAAAATGCTCATTAATCGTGAACTACCCGGATTGATGTAAAAACCTATCTGGTTCATTAGGGAAGGAAATCTGCCGTCCTTACCTAGTCTGGCCTACGTGTAAGATCCACGCCAATGTGGTTGACTATTAACTGCTCTCTGAAACGGCTGAGCAAGCCGCCCAGTGGTAAGTGACTGAAATAACTCCCCAGAGGCCAGCATCCCTTCACTAGGTTCCCTTTATTTATGAACTCAATTCCACTCCTAAGAGTGCTTCAGGTACAAAGTCAGAATCCAGAGTGTCAGTAGCCCTGACACTCCTCAATATGTAGATACAGGTGAGAGTCCCTGATTGGGCAGGCAATCATTACCTCAATCAGGGAGCTCATACTCCAAGAGGTCCACCTCATGACCTTGTTGAGGTCATTACAGTGACACGCCATCACCTTTTCAAAGGAAGTTGGGGATGGACCATATATCCTGTTCATTCCAACAATACTCAGAATAACAAATAGGAAAAAGCTAAGGCTGTCATTAGAAATCATAGAAACCCTACAGTACAGAAAGAGGCCATTCGGCCCATCGAGTCTGCACCGACCACAATCCCACCCAGACCCTAGCCCCATATCCATACACATTTACCCACTAATGCCTCTAACCTACGCATCTCAGGACACTAAGGGCAATTTTTAGCATGGCCAATCAACCTAACCCGCACATCTTTGGACTGTGGGAGGAAACCGGAGCACCCGGAGGAAACCCACGCAGACACGAGGAGAATGTGCAAACTCCACACAGACAGTGACCCAAGCCGGGAATCGAACCCAGGTCCCTGGAGCTGTGAAGCAGCAGTGCTAACCACTGTGCTACCATGCCGCTGTCATGTTTTTGTTTTGAATTCACAAACAGCAGTTGAGTTTCAAGCCTTTTATATCTTCTAGGTTACGACTACACAAACGCGATGTTTTATTCAAAGGAATGAGAAGTTTGAATGTCTGACTGATGTGTTATGGGCAGCACGGTGGCACAGTGATTAGCACTGCTGCCTCACAGTGCCAGGGACCCAGGTACAAATCCGGCCTTGGGGTCGCTGTCGGTGTGGAGTCTCTGCAGGTTCTCCTCGTGTCTGCATGGTTTTCCTCCGGGTGCCCTGGTTTCCTCCCACACTCCAACGATCTGTGGGTTAGGTTGATTGGTCATGCTAAATTGCCCCTTAGTGTCAGGGGGACTAGGAGGGTAAATATGTGTGGTTATGGAAATAGGACCTAGGTGGGATTGTTGCATCAGGAGTTTTGAGTTAACGTGGAAATGGATTGTACCCCAAGTGCCGCCCGGCTGACCCTCATCTTTCAGTGTTCTGTACAAAGTAGGTTCTGCCTGTCTCTGTGTAGCTCAGGTCACTCAGAGCTGTCAACTCTTCTGCCTTTGCTGTGTTTCAGGCTATGTCAGAGGCTGGATTAATATTTCAATGGGAAATGAATGTTAAGTATGGAAAGAGATGGTCAAATGCTCTATTGAATAAAATATGCTGCTGAGATGATTGTAACATTGCCAAGGAGTATAGAGTTACATTGCTACTGCGGCTGCTGGTCTAAGATTGATGGTACAAGCCAGGTGATACACCATTCACTGAAAAAGCGAGTCTGCCGGACTAAAGCAGAGAAAGAACTGAAGAAATGAAGGAGACAAACTACATCTGAATTAACTCCGTGCCTCCGTCTCTGTAAACCTCCCTGCGCTGGGCGATAGGTAGGAAATATTTAATCATTTCCCCTTCAATCCCATTTTGAATGCTGCAAAATCATTGCGGGAGTTGAAAAAAAATCCCAAATGCTATCTGACTGCAAAGTGCTGCAAAATTGGAAACTGCATTGAACCCTTTCTGCCAAGTAATACCTTTCCTGCTCCATCAGCAGTATCTTTGTCCAAGAATTTGAGCCAACTCCATTATCCTGAGTCAGCATTCCATGTTCCATTCTGTGTCCCATTCCCCGCATTGTATATCCAAGGTATTGACCAAACTGCACTGCTTTCCCCATCACCTTGTGATGCCAGCCTTCACTCAGTAACAACTTTCACCTTTAGGTTTGGTCCAACTCCATTCTAAAGACGTGAGCACATAATCACCGGCCTGTCACTGCAGTGCAGTACTGAGAGAGTGCTGCATTGTCACTTTCAGTAAGCCCTCACATACTTGGCATCTGAGACACAAGGTCCTGGGTTCAAGTCCCACTCCAACTCAGTACTGAGGGAGTGCTGCATTGTCGGAGCCTTTCTAGCTGAGGCCTTGACTGGTGTCCCATCCCCTTTTCCGGTGGCTGTTAAAGACGCCAAGGCACCAAAGAATGAAGAAAGTTACAGCACAGGAACAGGCCCTTCGGCCCTCCAGCCTGCACCGACCATGCTGCCCGACTTAACTAAAACCCCCTACCCTTCCGGGGACCATATCCCTCTATTCCCATCCTATTCATGTATTTGTCAAGACGTCCCTTAAAAGTCACTACCGTATCTGCTTCCACTATCTCCCCTGGCAGCAAGTTCCAGGCACCCACCACCCTCTGTGTAAAAAACTTGCCTTCTACATCTCCTTTAAACCTTGCCCCTCGCACCTTAAATTTATGCCCCCCTAGTAATTGACTCTTCCACCCTGGGAAAAAACTTCTGACTATCCACTCTGTCCATGCCCCTCATAATCCTATAGACTTCTATTAGGCCGCCCCTCAACCTCCATCATTCCAGTGAGTACAAGCCAAGTTTCTCCAATCTCTCCTCATAGCTAATGCCTTCCATACCAGGCAACATCCTGGTAAATCTTTCCTACACCCGCTCCAAAGCCTCCACATCCTTCTGGTAGTGTGGCGACCAGTATTGAACACTTTATCCCAAGTGTGGCCTAATTAAGGCTCTATAAAGCTGCAACATGACTTGCCAATTTTTAAACTCAATGCCCCAGCCGATGAAGGCAAGCATGCCGTATGACTTCTTGACTACCTTCTCCACCTGCGTTATCACGTTCAATTACCTGTGTCCTGTGCACCCAGATCCCTCTGCCTATCAATACTCTTAAGGGTTCGGCCTTTAACTGTATATTTCCCATCTGTATTAGACCTTCCAAATGCATTACCTCACATTTATCCAGATTAAACTCCATCTGCCATCTCTCTGCCCAAGTCTCCAACTACTGTATCCTCCGATGGTCCTCATCACTATCTGCAATTCCACCAAACTTTGTGTCATCTGCAAACTTACTCATCAAACCAGTTACATTTTCCTCCAAATCATTTCTATATATTACAAACAGCAAAGGTCCCAGCACCGATCCCTGAGGAACGCCACTAACCACACCCTCCATTCAGAAACGCACCCTCCCTCTGTCTTCTATGACTGAGCCAGTTCTGTATCCACCTTGCCAGCTCACCTCTGATCCCGTGCAACTTCACCTTCTGCACCAGTCTGTCATGAGAGACCTTGTCAAAGGCTTTACTGAAGTCCATGTAGACAACATCAACTGCCCAACCTCATCAATCATCTTTGTCACTTCCTTGAAAAACTTGATCAAGTTAGTGAGACACGATCTCCCCTTCACAAAGCCATGCTGGCTCTCGCTAATACATCCACTTATTTCCAAATGGGAGTAATTCCTGTCTCGAAGAATCTTCTCCAATAATTTCTCTACCACTGACGTAACGTTAACCAGCCTGTAATCACCTGGATTATCCTTACTACCCTTCTTAAACAAAGGAACAACATTGGCTATTCTCCAATCCTCTGAGACCTCCCCTGTAGCCAGTGAGGATACAAAGATTTCTCTCAAGGCCCCAGCAATTTCTTCCTTTGCCTCTCTCAGTATTCTGGGGTATATCCCATCAGGCTCTGGGGACTTGTCTACCTTCTCAAGGAAGAGCAGGGAACTTGTCCCTGGAATCCTGGTCAATATTTGTCTCTCAGGTAATATCACAGGAGCCGGTTATCTGGCTATTATCACATTGCTGTTTGTGGAATCTTGCTGTGCACACATTGGCTGCCATGTTTCCTACATACCAACAATGACTATACTTCAATAGTACTTAATTGGCTGTAAAACCATTGCCTGGTTGTGAAAAGCACTATATGAATGATAATCCTACTTGAGGGTGAAGTCAACATCCTGGAAATGGCAGCACGGTGGCATAGTGGTTAGCACTGCTGCCTCACAGCGCCGGGGACGCGAGTTCAATTCTTGAATGTTCTCACTGCGTCTGCGAGGATTTCCTCCTACAAGGCACAAATTAGACCACACCTGGAATACTGTGAACATCTTTGATCCACTTATCTAAGGAAAGATGTGCTGGAGGCAGTCCAGAGAAGGTTCACTCGGTTATGGAGGGATCTTATTATGAGGAGAGGTTGAGTGGGTTGGGCCTGTACTCAGTGGAGTTTAGGAAAATGAGAGATGACCTTATTGAGACGTATAGGATTCTCAGGGGGCTTGATGGAGTAGATGCTGAGACATTGTTTCCCCTTGTGGGAGAGACTTGGACCAGAGGGCATTATCTCAGAGTAAGGAGCTACCCATTGAAGACAGAGATGTGGAGTCATTTCTTCTCTCAGAGGGTAGTTAATCTGTGGAATTCTTTACCGCACAGGGCAGTAGAGGCTGGGTCATTAAGTATGTTCAAGGCTGAGATAGACAGATTTTTATTCTGTAAGGGAAGCAAGGGATATGGGGATAAGGCGGGAAAGTGGAGTTAAGGAATATTACATCAGATCAGTCATGATCTCATTGAATGGCCGAGCAGGCTCGATGGGCCAAGTGGCCTGCTTCTGCTTCTGTGTCTAATGATTTTTAGCTTAATTTATTAGTGTCACAAGTAGGCTTACATTAACACTGCAATGAAGTTACTGTGAAAATCCCCTAGTCGCCACACTCCGGCACCTGTTCGGGTACACTGAGGGAGAATTTAGCATGGTCGATGGCACCTAACCAGCACATCTTTGGATGTGGGAGGAAACCGGAGCACCCGGAGAAAACCCACGCAGACACGGGGAGAATGTGCAAACTCCACACGGACAGTGACCCAAGCCGGGAATCGAACCCGGGTCCATGGCGCAGTGAGGCAGCAGTGCTAACCACTGTGCCACCATCCCCGTCCCACCTTCCCTGGGAATCGGAGCTGGTGAGGGGCAGATCATGGGAAGGTCCGTTGACCTCGGGCAGGATTTTCCAGTTTTGGGGCGAGTATGGCCGGAAAATCCCACCCCAAGTCTCGTATTTGAGTGAGAGAGCTTCACGGGATTGGGCAAAATACCAAAAGGGTGTCCAATACAATTCAAGGCTCATTTAATGGCTTTAGATTCTACCCTTGTTTATATGTAGCTGTTACCAAAACCTATGACACTATGGTTAGCACTGTGAGGCAGCAGTGCTAGCCACTATGGCATGGTGGCACAGTGGTTAGCACTGCTGCCTCACAACGCCAGGGATTTGGGTTCAATTCCCGGCTTGGCTCACTGACTGTGCGGAGTGTGCACATTCTCCCTGTCTCTGCGTGGGTTTCCTCCGGTTTCTTCCCACAGTCCAAAAGATGTGCTGGTTAGGTGCATTGCCAAATTTTCCCTCAGTATACCCAAACCGGTGCCGGAGTGTGGCAACTAGGGGATTTTCACAGTAACTTCATTGCTGTGATGGTGTAAGTCTACTTATGACAATAATAAATAAACTTTTAAAAGACTTTTGGATGCAGAGGAGTTGGAGGCAGCAATGAAGTTTCTTTGTAGCACAGAATAATGAGTTAAGGAGAAATAAAATTGAACCCTGCCAGTTCACACAAGAGGTGTGAAATTTTTAATATCCCTCTGACCATACTAGTCTGGTAGTTTTACTGATGTTTTCATTGACTAACTGTTTTGCTTGGGTGATCGGCACGGTGGCACAGTGGTCAGCACTGCTATCTCACAGTGCCAGCATCCCCGGTTCAATTCCTGCCTTGGGTCACTATCTGTGCGGAGTTTGCACGTTCTCCCTGTGTCTGCGTGGGTTTCCTCCGGGTGCTCCGGTTTCCTCCCACAGTCCAAAGATGTGCGGGTTAGGTTGATTGGCCATGTTAAATTGCCCTTTAGTGTCAGAGGAGCAAGCAGGATAAATATGTGTGGTTGCAGGAATAAGGTTTGAGTGGGATTGTTTTCTGTGTAGGCTCAATGGGCCAAATGGCCTCCTTCTGCACTGTAGGGTTTATATGAAATTCTGTCTTTATATGAAATTGTTGATAGTCTTTTGTAAATTAGATCAGCAGTCTCAACCTGTGCCAACATTTGAAGAAGATCCCCAGAGGCCGGGATGTGTTAATATTTGCAGGGGAGTTCTCAGCAGACAAGTTTGAAAGCCACTGCGATAACCCAATTGGAAGCACATTTCTTACACAGTATCTGCAACATGATTGACATTAATTGTAATATCAGCTATAGCCACAAGATGGCAGCCATGGCTTACAGATAATCCATTCTTTAAATTGGAAAAGGGAAGGGGGAGAGATAGGGTTGCCAACTGTGATTAAATACATTCCTGGATGTTTCATCGCGTGACTTGCCCAGTGCTCCAGCCTTGCCAATTCCTCTATCCTCATGATGAACTACTGCCTTCCTACACCAACTGGAAAGCAGAAAGATTCATTGGCTGATGCCCAACACTTAGCCCCTTTTTTCCCCATTTTTAATATTTTTATATCTGGCAAAGAGAAATATTACAGAAAATGAGGGAAAGAAGATCAAACTCTTTTTAATGTCCCTGTGATATTTCTCTGGCAGCGTCCTGGAGGTTGACGTGTGTCAATTGGAAAAGGTCACAGGACGAATATCGTAGAATCCCACCGCAGAAAGAGGCCATTCGGCCCATCAAGTCTGCACCGATCACAATCCCACCCAGGCCCTATCCCCATTAACCCACACATTTACCCTAACCAGTCCCCATTACACAAAGGGGCAATTTAACATGGCCAATCCACCTAACCCGGACACCTTTGGATTGTGGGAGGAAACCGGAGCACCTGGAGGAAACCCACGCAGACACGGGGAGAATGTGCAAACTCCACACAGCCCCAAGCCGGGAATCGAACCCAGGTCCCTGGCGCTGTGAGGGAGTGGTGCTAACCATGTGCAACTGTACACAACTCTGGTGCGGCCGCACTTGGAGTACTGTGTGCAGTTCTGGTCCCCACATTACAGGAAGGATGTGGAGGCTTTGGAGAGGGTGCAGAGGAGGTTTACCAGGATGTTGCCTGGTATGGAGGGGAGATCCTATGAGGAGAGGCTGAGGGATTTGGGATTGTTTTCGCTGGAAAGGCGGCGGCTAAGAGGGGATCTTATTGAAACATATAAGATGATTAGAGGTTTAGATAGGGTGGATAGTGATAGCCTTTTTCCTCTGATGGAGAAATCCAGCACGAGGGGGCATGGCTTTAAATTGAGGGGGGGTAGTTATAGAACCGATGTCAGGGGTAGGTTCTTTACCCAGAGGGTGGTGAGGGATTGGAATGCCCTGCCAGCATCAGTTGTAAATGCGCCTAGTTTGGGGGCGTTTAAGAGATCCGTAGATAGGTTCATGGACGAAAAGAAATTGGTTTAGGTTGGAGGGTCACAGTTTTTTTTTTTAACTGGTCGGTGCAACATCGTGGGCCGAAGGGCCTGTTCTGCGCTGTAATGTTCTATGTTCTATGTTCTATACTGCCTCGTGCCGAAATATGCGATGTGTTTCTGAGTTTGCGAGTAAAATTAAATCCTGATTCTGGATACTTTGCTTTGAAAAAAGGTATCCAACCATAAATAGGTGGAATTTCAGATGGAATTTCAGACGTAAATGTGTCAATATAACAAGATAATTTCAGAGTGTATTTTGAAGTCTGTATATTTCACTGATCACCTCACGATGCAATTGTATCAGAGGCAAAAATGCAGTAAGAACTTGGATGATATAAGTGCATTTTGTTTTGTCTTGTCAATTCCTGGAGACACCAAACCTGGAGGGTTGGCAACCCCAGGTAGAAATGGGCGCTGGCACAACGTGGCCGCATTGGAATTACCGTCTGCGCCACAGGGTGATAACTGTTTCATCGGAAGGAACTCTTCAAATGCAGACCATAAAAATATAACAAAACTTACTCCAGCTTATAAATCAAAGAAAGGATTTAATAAAGAAGCTTCATTACTCCAAACCTGGGGCCTCACCCTGGGCCATTCCGAGTTCCCCACAATTCCCAACAGGTTCTTATTTATGGTGAGTCAGCTGGTCAGCTGACCATCACATCATTCTGTAATTGGTTCCATGGTTTACTGGGTCAGCTGACCCTTTCAGCTCGTTACCATTGGTCACGCTGCATCCAATACAGAATTGTCACCGGTAACATTCTAACAATAGCCGACCCCATTGAAGCCTCCGACTGCCCACCACCCTCCCGCTTCTGAGCTGCCCCCTAGCCCCACCCTGCTGCCGACCAACCTTGTCCCGTTACATCCACAGACCCCTTCTCTCTCCGACTGGAAATCAGGCTTGTCAGTAAGGCTGGGAGCAATTAGTGCCCTCCAAGGGCAACTGGGAGGGCAACTTGCATTTGGAATGCTGCGGCCAGTAGTGGTCGCCACACTACCAGAAGGACGTGGAGGCTTTAGAGAGAGTGCAGAGGAGGTTTACCAGGATGTTGCCTGGTATGGAAGGGCTTAGTTATGAGGAGAGATTGGGTAAACTGGGGTTGTTCTCACTGGAAAGACGGAGGATGAGGGGTGACCTAATAGAGGTGTATAAAATTATGAAAGGCATAGATAGGGTGAACGGTGGGAAGCTTTTTCCCAGGTCGGTGGTGACGTTCACAAGGGGTCATAGGTTCAAGGTGAGGGGGGGGAGGTTTAACACGGATATCAGAAGGACGCATTTTACACAGAGGGTGGTGGGGGCCTGGAATGCGCTGCCGGGCAAGGTGGTGGAGGCGGACACACTGGGAACGTTTAATACTTATCTAGATAGCCACATGAACGGAGTGGGAATGGAGGGATACAAAAGAATGGGTGTAGTTTGGACCAGGGAGCGGGGTGGGCTTGGAGGGCCGAAGGGCCTGTTCCTGTGCTGTATTGTTCTTTGTTCTTTGTTCTTCGGGATTGGCAATAAATGCTGGCCAGCTAGCGACGCCCATGTCCCACAAATGAATAAAAAGAAACCTCAATCCTGAATGAATTAGTTTATGAATGGTAAAAATAGTAAAACGTACTTTAGGCCTTAAAAAAACAGCTTATTTTGTGACCAGATGGGTGATGTGAGCCTTAATACTTCATAGCAGTTGTAATCCACCTCCACCAATCCACTTTGACTCTGTAATTCCCCAATGTTGAAGACGTTTGTTTCCAAAAGATAGGGGCCGCTTTGAAATAATTGTGTGTTTGAGGAGTGAGGAGAAATTGGACTATTGTGCCCTTTAAACTGCTGGGGTTCAGGTCATAATCCAGCCCAAATGTTGGGCGAAAAATTTCCTCTCACAAAACCACAAGATTTTTAAGTCTGCGCATGCGCCGATCTCAGCGCTGACAGATTGGCCCATGCGCAATGGCCCACTCAGCACTGTGCTGCCGGCCTCTCCAGCGGGAATAGGTCCCGCCCACTGAGTTTTAGTGTGATTCACGCTCGGGCACTCCACAGTGCACAGAGTGTGAGAGATTCACTCTGAAAATCCGGCTGAAAACAGCCAACGTGATTTACTCCAGCTTTTGCGCGAATTCAGCACTTAGAATTTTGGGGGGAGAATCACCCCTCCCCCCCCCTATAACTTCAGAACTACCGCAGCAATGTTGTCTGGGCCCAAAGCCTTTACATAGTCAGTGCCTTCAGCCGTTTATTGATATCACGTGGAATGAATTCAATAGACTGAAGATTGGGTCGTGGATTTGTCTCATTGTATCGAATATAAATTAGGTCTTGAATGACATCTTATTCTTGAAAAATATCTGTTGTTAAACAGGAAGCAGTCTCGAAAGAAGTGCTTTACTGGGGCTAAATATTGAGGGAAAGAAATGATATGAATATTTGGATCGGGGCTATGTGCTGGAGCCTATTTTACCTCTGTAAATGTGAATGGGTTTTAAGTGAATTAATATCTTGCCCTATAATGTGTACACATGCACATAGATATAAACACAGGGGAAACGTGATCACCAAACCACATTCGTACAGTTACTTGGGCACTGAACAAAGAACAAAGAAAGTTACAGCACAGGAACAGGCCCTTCGTCCCTCCAAGCCTGCACCGACCATGCTGCCCGTCTGAACTAAAACCCCCTTACCCTTCGGGGGACCATATCCCTCTATTCCCATCCTATTCATATATTTGTCAAGACGCCCCTTAAAAGCCACTATCGTATCTGCTTTCACTACCTCCCCTGGCAGTGAGTTCCAGGCAGACACCTCCCTCTGTGTAAAAAATCTGCCTCCTACATCTCCTTTAAACCTTGTCCCTCGCACCTTAAACCTATGCCCCCTCATAATTGACTCTTCCACCCTGGGAAAAAGCTTCTGACTATCCACTCTGTCCATGCCCCTCATAATCTTGTAGAATTCTATCTGGTCACCTCTCAACTTCCATTGTCCCAGTGAGAACAAGCCAAGTTTCATAGAATCATAGAAACCCTACAGTGCAGAAAGAGGCCATCTGGCCCATCGAGTCTGCACCAACCACAATCCCACCCAAGCCCTACCCCCTTATCCCTACACATTTACCCGCTAACCCCTCTAACCTACGCATCTCAGCTCACTAAGGGGCAATTTTAGCATGGCCAATCAACCTAACCCACACATCTTTAGACTGTGGGAGGAAACCGGAGCACCCGGAGGAAACCCACGCAGACACGGGGAGAATGTGCAAACTCCACACAGACAGTGACCCAAGCCGGGAATCGAACCCGGGTCCCTGGAGCTGTGAAGCAGCAGTGCTAACCACTGTGCCACCGTGCCACCCTCCAACCCCTCCTCATAGCTAACGCCCTCCATACCAGGCAACATCCTGGTAAATCTTTTCTGTACCCTCTCCAAAGCCTCCATATCCTTCTGGTAGTGTGGCGACCAGAATTGAACACTATATTCCAAGTGCGGCCTAACTAAGTTCTATAAAGTTGCAACATGACTTGCTAATTTTTAAACTCAATGCCCCGGCCAATGAAGGCAAGCATGCCATATGCCTTCTACCTTCTTCACCTGCGTTCCCACATTCAGTGAGCTATGTATCTGTATACCCAGATCCCACTTGCCTATCTCTTAAGGGTTCTGTCATTTGCTGTATATTTCCCATCTGCTGAATCAATACACAAGTTAGCCTCCTTGTTGCCAACAGCACAGCTTGGTGCATCTGACCCCATGCCCTTTTCAATACTTTCCTCTCTATGTAGATATAGAAATCTCCAGCCTGTCATTGTTCAGCTGTATTTTCTGTCTCCTTGAAAATCGAAACAGTGAAGGTAACTAGTTTGTTACATCTGTATTCACTATCCTCTTGTATGGTGTCATGTTTCCCCCCCAATCTTTTCATTTTTTTAGAATCTTGACAGGTAATGTGACTTTGTTGTGTTGTGTATGAATGTTGACAGTTTATGCGTTGGCTCCCTTTAATATTCCATACCATTTACTTCTGCTTTAAACATCAGTGCAAACAAACTCTGCTTTGACCCTTGGTCTCTGGGCATTGAGCCACTCTTATTTGTGGTGTTCCTTCTAAACAATTCCAATGTTAAAGATAAAGTCATTACTTTGTGATAGCTTTTCATCGCAGATAGCCACAATCCTCTGGGCAGAAAAGGAATGGATTTAACTAGTTTTACACACATTCCACCAGTCCTTTCCTTGACACAGTGTTGTACATAAACACAATACTGGTTTGTTTTAATCCTTAACAAAATGGCTGCCTGATGGTGACATTCCTGGCAGCCATGTTCTCCTCCTTCTGCTTCCATTCCTGCTCTTGCCAGTGGTGTTGGGCAACATTCCTCAATCCAAGCTGCACAGGCGGGCAGTCACGGGTCAAGTGGAAATGGAAAATTCCGGAAATACTCAGTAGGTCCGGCAGCACCTCTGGATGGAGAAACTGAGGTAACAGGTGGAATTTTCCCTCAAATATGCAGGGCGCGACCTTAAAGTTCATTCACGCCATATTCTCGCTGCCGTGAGGTCGGAGAATTTGGCGGCCAGTGGGATGGGAAAATCCCGCCAGAGTGAATGGTGATAGGATTCCGGCCAATGAGTGTCACAGCAGGCAGGAAAAGCGGTGTCAAAGCCACTGGCCCCAACAGCAGCTTTCACCACCATATCATTCAACAGATTGGGGGAAGTAACCGTAAGGAGTGTGTCCCACAGCATCGCTCTGGTCAGTAATTTAGCTTTCAACGATTGAGGCGTCATCTTCAAAGGCTGTCCAAATACAAAAGATTAAAACTAGAACACCCACCTCCTTACACAGCACCACCCCCACCCACGCAGCAACCAACCCTGCCACCCACGCGCACCCCCTCCCACCTCACACAACATTGCCCAGGCACTGCCCCCTTGCCCTGCCTCCTGGCATTGCCCCAGCATGCCAATGCTGCAGCAGTGCCAGGGGGCAGTGCCTAGGCATGACCCTCACCACCTAGGGCGATGCACTCACCTGAGCTCCTCTGACGGGTTCTGCCCGCCAGGTGCACACTGTGGGAGAATTGTCGTAATTCAGGGGGTGGAGGAGGATTATCAGATGTAGAGGGCTGATAATCAGATGCTAATTTATTCTAATTGGGATCCCATCAGGATTCCTGTTATGTCACTGGCGAGAGGCGGGGACAATCGCGTCACGCCTTTGGGTTGGCATGAAATGTGATTTGATTTATTATTGTCACATGTATTGGGATACAGTGAAAAGTATTGTTTCTTGCGCGCTATACAGACAAAGCATACCGTTCATAGAGAAGGAAACGAGAGAGTGCAGAATGTAGTATTACAGTCATAGCTGTGATTTGGGTAGGATTTTCCCCACCCATCGCCAATCCCACCCACTAAAAGCAGGAGAGAAAAATCCCCAGCTCCCATCCCAAGTGTTTTGAGTCGAATGTGTGTGACTCCTCTTCAGAACTGGCAACAGTCAGCTTACAGTTCCAATTTCCGATAAAATTCACCTGTGCAATTGCAAACCTACAGTGGGCAACTTTCTCTGGATACTATTTGGGTGCTAAAGAGCCTCCGAGGTGGCCAAGATGGGATTGTGTGCTGCAGCATCAGCTTAGTGTGAGATGTCAGCTTGGTGAGGCAGTTGAAGCAGAGTGTGCCCATGAGGTGGGGCAGCAGGGTGGCACAGTGGTTAGCACTGCTGCCTCACAACACCCGGATCCCAGGTTCAATTCTGGCCTCGGGTAACTGTCTGTGTGGAGTTTGCACATTCTCCCCGTGTCTGCATGAGTTTCCTCCCGGTGCTCCAGTTTCCTCCCACAGTCCAAAGATGTGCAAGTTAGGTTGATTGGCCATGCTAAATTAACCCTTGTGTCAGGGGGATTAGCAGGGTAAATGTGTGGGGTTACGGGAATAGGACCTGGGTGGGATTGTGGTCAGTACAGACTTGATGGGCCAAATGGATTGTAGGGATTCTATGAGGTTGGGCTCATGGAGTGTAAACTCCCTGATTGAGTCATTTTCGCCTTCCGCATCCGCTGGGCACCGCAGGGGCTGGGGTGTATTATTAATGATGTGGAGATGCCAGCGTTGGACTGGGGTAAACACAGTAAGAAGTTTAACAACACCAGATTAAAGTCCAACAGGTTTATTTGGGAGCAAAAGCCACACAAGCTTTCGGAGCTCCAAGCTCCTTCTTCACCTGAAGAAGGGGCTTGGAGCTCCGAAAGCTTGTGTGGCTTTTGCTACCAAATAAACCTGTTGGACTTTAACCTGGTGTTGTTAAACTTCTTACTGTGTATTATTAACCACAATAATCACCTTTTAATTTGATGTTTTAAGTTTCGTTCCGACTTTGATCTTTGGTTCGGGCTGTTCCCCCTCCTTTTGGGGAGCTGCCCCTTTTAATTTGTCCCAAAGTTAATCTAATTTAGTTTATTTGGTTGGTATTGAAAGAAATCCGTGATTGAGTCACAATTGCCTGCCCAATCAGGGAGCCTCACCTGTATACAATATGGGAGTGTCAGGTCTACTGACACTCCGGATTCCCACTTTGTACCTGAAGCACTCTAACAGCGGAATTGAGTTTGTAAATAAAAGGAATCTGGTGAAGGGACACCGCCTCTGAGGAGTTATTTCACACAGGGCTGGGGGCAACTGCCCAGAGGATCACTAAGGGGACAATTAGCAATACGGTGCTTTTTGACATTCATTAAAGAGGCTGTACACCTCTTTAATGTAGCCATTTTGATGGCTAGTTCTCCAAATAACACTCCCCGCCCCCACTCCAGCACCAACCCCTCCTAACAGCAATCACCAGCAGACCAGAAGTTAATTGCTGAGAATTTCCAGCTACACAGAGCAGACGCACAGCAAGCTCTCTCTTTCATCTTGCTGGAGCTTTGAATAGGACTTTTGAGACAGAACTAGAGACCAGTCTTTGTCGAGACTTCACTGACACTCTTATCGAGGTTTATTCTGGAAATTCTCTCAGCAGTTCCCTTGAAGAGAGTGCATGCTGTTAGACTCTGCCTTACAGGACATTTCCTCTCAGTTTGCATCAGGAAGGAGGGGAGGAGGAGAGGTCGCAGCACCAGCTGATGCTGGAGGATGAGGTGGTCTCCTTCACATGCACCCCCCTCCCTCCACCCACCTCACTGCCTTCAATGGTTACAGAACATGCCACCTCCTACAAGACCCCCATTCAAGAACCTGTGCCCCCTTCTCCCATGGTCCATGAGCAATCAGGGAATGTGTAATTGTGTGTCAGCTGGCTGCACTCCACACCATATGACCATAAGATATAGAAGCAAAAATTAGACCATTCGGCCCATTGAGTCTGCTCCGCCATTCGGCATGGTGGCACAGTGGTTAACACTGCTGCCTCACAGTGCCAGGGACCCGGGTTCAATTCCGGCCTCAGGTCACTGTCTGTGTGGCGTTTGCACATTTTCCCCATGTCTGCGTAGGTTTCCTCCGGGTGCTCCAGTTTCCTCCCACACTCCAAAGATGTGCAGATTAGGTTGATTGGCCATGCTAAATTGGCCCTAGTGTCAGGGGGATTAGCAGGGTAAATATGTGGGGTAACAGGAATAGGGCCTGGATGGGATTGTGGTCGGTGCAGACTCGATGGGCCAAATGGCCTCCTTCTGCGCTGTAGGGATTCTATGATTCTATGATTTCCCGGTAACCTTTGTTCCCCTCCATTGGAAGTGGGATGTGTGGATCCACACGCATTGCTCTGTGAAAATTGCTTCTAATCTAAGATTGAATGAGTGCTGAACATGTTGGTGTCTTGTTTTAGCATCTCCAGACTAATTCAAATTATGTCACTCAGCAATGATGCCCAGAATTGTGTGCTAAAACTAGACTTTCGGGGAGGCATGACTTACTGTCCCAGCAGCCAAACAGAATCCAATTTCGCCTTTCCCCAAAATAGCCCCCAAAATCTTTTACTGCATAACAGAATGCAACTATATTTTTCGTCTCTCAATTTAAAAACTATTCCTTGATGTAATTAAGATTTGGAACCTGGTACAGCTTTATCAATATACAGGTACAGTGTCTCAAATCCAGCTGTTCGAAAACTAGCATTGTCCTAGACCAGACCATTTTACAATGTGTGTGATGCATTCAGTGAAGGTTTTTAACAAAAGCTAACTTAGCTGGACAATTCACCTCGGTGTTAAATTGGCACAGTGTCACACAGTGCTGGGCTAGTTATCCATTTCAATATTTGCATATCAGTTTGTTCCTGTGATCCGAGCAACCGTTGACCCCACTGGACCCAGCTTGGTCCAAACCGCCCACAGCCTGATCTGAAGTCAGACCAGGCCTCGGTCCCGAGATTTTTTTTTGAGGAGTCGCAACTTTCTTTTTATTTGAACAATTCATCCAAATACATTACAATCCAAATACATTATAAACTACGGCATTATATTACAGCACATTAAATTACAGTACATTGTAATGGCAGCACAGTGGCACAGTGGTTAGCACTGCTGTCTCACAGCGCCAGGGCCGCGGGTTCGATTCCCAGCTTGGGTGACTGTCTGTGTGGAGTTTGCATGTTCTCCCCGTGTCTGCATGGGTTTCCTCCGGGTGCTCCGGTTTCCTCCCACTTTCCGAAAGACGTGCTGGTTAGGTGCATGGCCATGCTAAATTCTCCCTCCGTGTACCCGAACAGGTGCCGGAGTGTGGCGACTAGGGGATTTTCACAGTAACTTCATTGCAGTGTTAATGTAAGCCCACTTGTGACAATAATAAATAAACTTTTATAATTTCACAATGATAAATTATTAAAACAACAAGCTGGTATAATTACAATGTTAACAACAAATATACCTTCCTTAATAAGCAGCAAACAACCTACTTTCCAATGAAAATGGAGTCCATTTTAAGTTATGTTATCTATCACATTACAGGGTTTCACCATCCAAGGTTTTGCCTTCTAGGACATATGAGTCCCCAACAGGACAACATTTCTCACACAAGTCCCAACCGAGATTGCCGCCTTTGAGACATTGTACCTGTAGTGGAAATGGATTGATCACCAGAATTAAGTACATTTAATTAGCATACGGTCCTAAATCAGTGAATGCTTATGAGGAGAGACTGAGTAGACTGGGACTATACTCATTGGAATTCAGAAGAATGAGGGAGATCTTATAGAAACATATAAGATTATGAATGGAATAGATAAGACAGAAGCAGGGAGGTTGTTCCCACTGGCAGGTGAAACTAGAACTAGGGGGTATGGCCTCAAAATAAGGGGGAGCAGATTTAGGACTGAGTTGAGGAGGAACTTCTTCACCCAAAGGGTTGTGAATCTGTGGCATTCCCTGCCCAGTGAAGCAGTTGAGGCTATCTCATTGAGTGTCTTTAAGGCAAGAATAGATACATTTTTGAACAGTGAAGGAATTAATTGTTATGGTGAGCGGGCAGGCAAGTGGAGCTGAGTCCATGAAAAGATCGGCCATGATCTTATTGAATGGCAGAGCAGGCTCGAGGTGTCAGATGGCCTACTCCTGTTCCTAGTTTTTATGTTCTTATGTTAAAAATCACTGAAAATGCTTTTAAGTAACTGTACTGAACCATTCATTGCTGTACACTGATCAGTTTCTTCATAAATGAAATATATTTTGACATGAAAAAGCTTTTAAAATGTTCCTATAAGTGCGTGTGTTGCCTAAGAACATGAGGATATTTTGAGGAGATTTCTCTAACCCATGCAATTGGCAAAATCTTGCAAAGTCAACTGAGGTGAGAATGGAGTTTTGTGAGCATGGTGTAATCCAGGCAAATTGAATCTTGCACCACAGTAAAAGATCATGGAAAACACAAACCTTAGTGTGAAACTCAATTGCGTTTAACATTCCCTAACCTTTGCGTTCATTTAACAGATTTCACCAGGATTATGCTGGCATTACCTGTATAATGAGGTGATCACATCAGCCCCAAGTAGAGACCAGGATGAGGCAAGTTATATACGGTTCAATGTGCACAGTTCCATCCCTTTGCAAAGTAGATTAAACTGAAATGGCAGAGAACATGGTAGAAAATTAAGCACTTCAGTGTGGCTGTTTCCCAAGGTAGTAGCAAGACTAGTAGCAACGGCAGAAGAAACAATTAAAAGAATGACTCAGCCTTTGTTTAAAAAAGCTGAACAGAACTGGATGAAGCTGGTCTATGTTTTGGTTGATAGGGCTCCATAGTCCGAATAACTTGTTACAAAGTCAACACGAATTTGGATCAGAGCAGAGGCAACTCTGGTTAGTGTCAATGTTTTTGATTTTTGGTTTCAGTCTTAAACATTTCCAACCAGGTTTTAATATAAGCACTTCTTATTCCCGAACCTCCCTTTCAATTCAGCATCCACACATTTTGTATGAAAGTAACACTGACCTTTGCTCTTCAGTTACTGCAGCTCTGTGGCGAAAAACTGAAACAGTGGCAAAGTTAAACCAAAGACCCATAACCTTTGTTTGCTAATGCCATTGCCCCCTGCTCTTAAGCTTTCAAACACTCACTACTTGGGTTTACATACAAAGAATGATCACATGCAAAGTACAGAGTGGACTAAACCTGAGGGACAAACTCCAATGAGGAGTTGACATCTTTGGAGAGAAGAGGGAAGAATTGTTGGAAGGGAATAAAATTATTGCAAGCATCTGGATCATAAATTTTAAAATAAAAAAATGGTGTGGTTCCATAAAACTTCAGCACCTGATTAGATGTAACTATTGTAGTTAATGTGGAATATGTACAGATTAGTTTCGAGCATTTCGAGAAAGTCCATTGCTGCTCAGGTCACAGGTACTGGAGGATTAATCTTCCAGTCATCCCATTAAATAATGACCCTTCAATAAAAGGTTTGAACATCTTTCAGGTTTAGTGCCATGTTTATTTATTGCTGTTTACAAACAAATGTTGACTTGTGCTTTCCAATATCATCCCTCAATGGTATTGAGGAATGACACATGGAACCTATTCCTGATTGGCAAACAAATCTCTCTCATTCTAGACTGGAACCGTGGTTGAGTTGAGTGAGGAGGATTAAACTGAGCTGCCTTGCATACGGCAACATGGTGACATTTTCCCATTTTATCCAAATCTCAATACATCTGTGCATGTATGAACATATATGTTAAACGTGACATTGCAGGTACCTATTGAACCATGCACAGCAGAACTGATGGTTTGAGGAAACTGGAACATCCAATGTTGTAGCCTTCTTTACCTGATTCCATACTTAAAGGATACAGTGGCACAGTTGTTAGCAAGGGGCAGCATGGTGGCACAGTGGTTGGCAACTGCTGTTTTGGATGAATGTTGCCATTTGCTTTCATTTCAATCCCTCAGTTTTCACTCTGTTCCCGACAACTTCACAATGATGAGAATGTCAAATGCCTGACTCACATCTTTTAACTTTAATTTAGACAGTGCTAGTCTGCCTCCTTGCAGACTGACAGAGTGAGGGCTTCAGACATTGCTGTTGAGGAACCTGAATCACCAGCCCATTGACCAGAAACTGAACTGGACCCAGCCATATAAACACTGTGGCTACAAGAGCAGGTCAGAATCTGGGAATCCTGCGACATTGTTCCCAGGAGCAGGCTGAGGGTAAGAGAGTGGGTTTTCTGACTGTAATTAATTATTTATTTTTTCAGTTAATTTTGGGTTTAAAATCGGAGGTTTTTTTCAAAACCGGAAGTCAGGCCAGGAGAGGCCAGGGGAAGTTTTTGGAGGGTTTAAAAGTGCACCAAAGTATACAGCGGGCAGCAGAGTGAGTGGGAAGTTGAGTGAGCTGTCAGGGCTTTGGCTCACAGGGCTTGGACGAGCAGGGGTGAGTTTTTGTTTACTTACATTCTTACTAACTTTTCACTGTCTTACTTGACATAAAGTGTCCAGTATGAGTGTGAAACCAGTGTGTTGTTCCCAGTGTAGGATGTGGGAGGTCCTGGAGGCATCTGGCCTCCCGGACATCCACATCTGTGAGGGGTGTGTCGAGCTGCGGTTCCTGAGGGACCGTGTTAGGGAGCTGGAACTACAGCTCGAGGATCTTAGGCTGATGAGGGAGAATGAGGAGGTGATAGACAAGAGCTATCATCAGGTGGTCACACCAGGGCCACGGGAGGAGGCCAAGTGGGTGACGGCCAGGAAGGGTAAGGCTAGGGTGGTTGAGAGCACCCCGGTGGATTTGCCCCTGCACAACAAGTACTCCTGCTTGAGTACTGCTGGGGGGGACAGCCCGCCTGGGGGAAGCAGCAGTGGCCGTGTCTCCGCAGTGGAGTCCAGCCCTGTAACTCAGAGGGCTAAGAAAAAGAGGAGGAAGGCGGTATTAATCGGGGACTCGATGGTGAAGGGGACAGACAGGCGTTTCTGCGGAGGTAGGCGGGATTCTCGCATGGTGGTCTGCCTCCCTGGGGCCGGGATCCAGGATGTCGCTAGTCGCGTCCCGGAAATCCTGAGGTGGGAGGGAGAGGAGCCTGAGGTAGCGGTACATATTGGTACCGCTGATGTGGGTAGGAAGGGAGAAGGGGTCATGAAAAGGGAGTACAGGGAATTAGGGAGACAGCTGAGAAAGAGGAAAGCAAAGGTAGTAATCTCAGGATTACTGCCTGTGCCACGGGAAGGTGAGGGCAGGAATGGAGTGAGGTGGAGGATGAATGTGTGGCTGAGGGACTGGTGCAGGGGGCAGGGATTCAGGTTCCTGGACCATTGGGACCTCTTTAGGGGCAGGGGTGATCTGTATACAAAAAACGGGTGGAACTTGAATCACACGGGGACCAATATCCTGGCCGGTAGGTTGGCTAAGGCTACTGGGGAGAATTTAAACTAGATAGGTTGGGGGGAGGGGAGCTAGAAGAGTTGACTAGGATCAAGGAACTAATTGATGGGGGGGAGGATGCAGGGGTAAGGGGAATTACAAAATTAATGGTAGAGGAGAGGGTGCAAGTGAATGAAGGCGGTAATTTAGATAAGGGTGTAGAGGGAGAGGGTGTTCGCGACTCATCAAAGCGGGTCCAGATAAAAGCTGGAATAAGGACACTTTGCCTGAATGCACGAAGCATTCGGAACAAGGTAAATGAGTTGATGGTGCAAATCAGCACAAGTGGGTACGATCTAGTGGCCATTACAGAAACGTGGCTGAAAGGTGACCAGGACTGGGAGATGAATATCCAGGGGTATCAGGCGTTTAGGAAGAATAGACAGGAAGGAAAAGGTGGTGGGGTCGCGCTATTAATAAGAGATAATATCAGGGTAGTACTGAGGGATGACATAGGCTCTGAGGAACAAAACGTGGAATCATTATGGGTAGAGATGAGGAATAGTAGAGGGAGAAAGACACTAGTAGGTGTGGTATATAGGCCCCCGAATAATAATGTTGAGGTAGGGAGGGCTATAAACAAGCAGATAAGGGATGCGTGTAAAAACGGAACGGCAATAATCATGGGGGACTTCAACATGCACATTGACTGGCAGACTCAAGTCGGTAAGGGTGGAATGGAGGAAGAGTTCTTAGAATGCTGTCGGGATAGTTTCCTTGAACAGCATGTTACGGAACCGACGAGGGAACGAGCTATTTTGGATCTGGTATTGTGTAACGAGGTAGGTAGAATTAAGGATCTTATTGTGAAGGACCCTCTTGGGTCTAGTGACCACAATATGGTCGAATTTCTGATTCAGATGGAAGAGGAGAAAGTTTGGTCTCAAACCAGTGTCCTCTGTTTGAACAGAGGGAAATATGATAGGATGAGGGATGAATTGGCTAAGGTAGACTGGGAGAGCAGGCTGGCAGGTAGGATAGCTGAGGAACAGTGGAGGATTTTTAAGGAGATCCTTTTCAGTTCTCAGCAAAAATATATTCCAGCAAAAAACAAGGATTGTAAGAAAAGGGAGAACCAGCCGTGGATAACGAAGGAAATAAAGGAGAGTATTAAAATAAAAACAGCTGCGTACAGAGTGGCCAAAAATAGTGGAGAAACAAGTGATTGGGAAAAATTTAAGAAACAACAAAGAGAGACTAAGAAAGCGATAAAGAAAGGAAGGATAGACTATGAAGCTAGGCTAGCAATTAATATAAAAAATGATAGTAAAAGTTTTTATAAATATATAAAAAGGAATAGAGTGGCTAGAGTGAATGTTGGACCCTTGGAGGACGAGAGGGGGGAGTTAATAGTGGGAAATGAGGATATGGCTGAGTCTTTAAATAAGTTTTTTGTGTCGGTCTTCACGGTGGAGGACACAAATAGTTTGCCAAATATTAACGATAGAGGGTTGGCAGCAGGAGAAATACTTAATACAATTAATGTTACCAGAGAGGCAGTGCTGGGTAGACTAATGGGACTGAAGGTGGACAAGTCCCCGGGTCCGGATGGAATGCATCCCAGGGTATTGAAAGAAATGTCAGAGGTAATAGTGGATGCGTTAGTGATTATTTATCAAAACTCGTTGCATTCTGGGGTAGTGCCGGTTGATTGGAAAACGGCTAATGTTACGCCGCTGTTTAAAAAAGGAAGGAGACAAAAGGCGGGTAACTATAGGCCGGTCAGCTTAACGTCTGTAGTAGGGAAAATGCTGGAATCCATTATTAAAGAGGAGATAGCAGGGCATCTGGATAGAAATGGTTCGATCAATCAGACGCAGCATGGATTCATGAGGGGAAAGTCGTGCTTGACGAACATGTTGGATTTTTATGAAGATGTGACTAGGGCGGTTGATGGAGGAGAACCGGTGGATGCGGTGTTTTTGGATTTCCAAAAGGCGTTTGATAAGGTGCCCCATAAAAGGCTGCTGAAGAAGATTAGGGCACACGGAGTTGGGGGTAGTGTGTTAAAGTGGATTGGGGACTGGCTATCCGACAGGAAGCAAAGAGTCGGAATAAATGGGTGTTTTTCCGGTTGGAGGAAGGTAACTAGTGGCGTGCCGCAGGGATCGGTACTCGGGCCGCAACTGTTTACCATTTATATAGATGATCTGGAGGAGGGGACGGAGTGTAGGGTAACGAAGTTTGCAGACGACACAAAGATAAGTGGAAAAGTGAATCGTGTGGAGGACGGAGAAGATCTGCAGAGAGATTTGGACAGGCTGAGTGAGTGGGCGAGGATATGGCAAATGGAGTATAACGTTGAGAAATGCGAGGTTATACACTTTGGAGGAAATAATAACAAATGGGATTACTATCTCAATGGAAACAAATTAAAACATGCTACCGTGCAAAGGGACCTGGGGGTCCTTGTGCATGAGACGCAAAAGCCCAGTCTGCAGGTACAACAGGTGATCAAGAAGGCAAATGGGATGTTGGCCTATGTTGCGAGGGAGATAGAATATAAAAGCAGGGATGTCTTGATGCACCTGTACAGGGCATTGGTGAGGCCGCAGCTGGAATACTGTGTGCAGTATTGGTCCCCTTATATGAGGAAGGATATATTGGCATTGGAGGGAGTGCAGAGAAGGTTCACCAGGTTGATACCGGAGATGAGGGGTTTGGATTATGAGGAGAGGCTGAGGAGATTGGGTTTGTACTCGTTGGAGTTTAGAAGGATGAGGGGGGATCTTATGGAGACTTATAAGATAATGCGGGGGCTGGATAGGGTGGAGGCGGAGAGATTCTTTCCACTTAGTAAGGAAGTTAAAACTAGAGGACACAGCCTCAAAATAAAGGGGGGTCGGTTTAAGACAGAGTTGAGGAGGAACTTCTTCTCCCAGAGGGTGGTGAATCTCTGGAATTCTCTGCCCACTGAGGTGGTGGAGGCTACCTCGCTGAATATGTTTAAAGCGCGGATGGATGGATTCCTGATCGGTAAGGGAATTAAGGGTTATGGGGATCAGGCGGGTAAGTGGTACTGATCCACGTCAGATCAGCCATGATCTTATTGAATGGCGGGGCAGGCTCGAGGGGCTAGATGGCCTACTCCTGCTCCTATTTCTTATGTTCTTATGTTCTTAAGTGACTCACCTCCTGGCTCCCCAAAGCCTGTCCCCCGGGCAGCACCGTGGCACAGTGGTTAGCACTGCTGTCTCACAGCACCAGGGACCCGGGTTTGATTCCTGGCTTGGGTCACTGTGTATGCGGAGTCTGCACGTTCTCCCTGTGTCTGCATGGGTTTCCTCCAGGTGCTCCGGTTTCCTCCCACAGTGTGAAAGACGTGCTGGTTAGTAAATTCTCCCTCAGTGTACCCGAAGAGGCGTCGGAGTGTGACGGCTAGGGATTTTCACAGTAACTTCAATACAATGTTATTGTAAGCCTACTTGTGACACAAATAAATAAACAACTTGGCAACATGAGTGGAATAGGTGTTGTGAAAATAAGGGAATAGTTTAACTCGTAAGCATCTATTTTTGGAGTGTTATTCGTAAACTCCAATTGTTTTATTGGAGTCAGAATAAAATTATTGCAGTGTCAGATCATTGTAAAGTTATGCAGGGAACTGTTTATTGTACAGTCTGACCTTGATACCTGGGCATGAGCACATTAATCTTTTGTAAGTGTCACTTGGTCACTAAATAAGATTTAATTTGTAGGGAATTGAGTATGTATATTTCCAAATAGACATGAGTTTCAGAAATCTCTTGGATGTCAGTTATCTGTACTTTCCATGTTGAGCTATTGCTACAGTTAAATTTTATTCACAAATTATTAATTAAACACGGATGGCATGATGGCACAGTGGTTAGCATTGCTGTCTCATAGCACCAGTGACCCGGATTCAATTCCCGACTTGGGTGACTGTGTGGAGTTTGCATATTCTCCCCATGTCTGCGTGGGTTTCCTCCAGGTGCTCTGGTTTCCTCCCACAGTCTGAAAGACGTGCTGGTTAGGTGCATTGGTCATGCTAAATTCTCCCTCAGTGCACCCGAACAGGTGCCGGAGTGTGGCGACTCGGGGATTTTCACAGTAACTTCATTGCAGTGTTCATGTAAGCCTACTTGTGACACTAACAAATACATTTTAAAATTAAATTCTGTTTTAAAAGATATGGCATTATAATTGCTAAGTAGATTTCATAAGATAATTTAACCAAGTAATATACGGAATGGTGGAAAGGAATAGGATTAAGGCAATCTAATTCCAGGGGTGAGTTGTGATATATGGGACAAGTTACAACGTCTTTACTCATAATCTTTTAACTTACAGTGTTTGCTTCCGCTTTGAATAGCTTAGCTCAATCAACCATATATTATCATGTAAAATGAAATGATTTGCACCGGGGTAGCATGGTGGCACAGTGGTTAGCACTGCTGCTTCATAGCGCTAGGGACCCAGGTTCGATTCCCAGCTTGGGTCACTGTCTGTGTGGAGTTTGCACGTTCTCCCTGTGTCTGCATGGGCTTCCGCCAGATGCTCCGGTTTCCTCCCACAGTCTGAAAGACATGCTGGTTAGGTGCATTCAACCGAACAGGCACCGGAGTGTGGCGACTAGGGGAATTTCACAGTAACTTCATTGCAGTGTTAATGTAAGCCTTACTTGCGACCAATAAATAAACTTTACTTCACTGATCTTGTCTACCCTCAAATCAGGTAGTGTTGGGTTCATTTTCCATTATGTTCCAAATATTAGTTTAGAAGTAAACATCTCGCCGTACTCTGGATGCAAATCAAATAGTATGTACCGCTCACACTTTACTGCAGTTAAAGGGTCTGTTGTGAATTTAGATAACTGTCTTTAATCATCATGTTGTGTTAAACCTTGGCCCAGCCAGCTTAATGTTTTGGGAAAACAGGAAATGCCTTATTTGAACTCAAATTTCACAGCCTGAAAATAACAGTGACGAAGTAATAAAGCACTGCACTGTCTGTATCAAAGCAATGTCTTCACAAGCAACTTTGTGCCTTCCAGCTGGGTAACTCTGCCAAAGCAAAGTAGTCTCTGCACATTTCCACATACTAGAATGCACCCAATTGTGAGAGGTGGCTTTGCCCCTGATTTCCACAAGTGGGAAAGGTGTTGCTTCTCATTAAGGTCATTATTTTCTTCTGACTGTGGGCAGCCTGGGTTATTTTTAATATTGGGGAAGGTACGGTAAACTTACCAACTCTGGACTTTGTTAAGTATTTGTCCACAAAATTCTACATGTCTTAGAACCATAGAATCCCTACAGTGCAGAAGGAGGCTATTCGGCCCATCGAGTCTGCACCGACAACGATCCCATCCAAGCCCTTTCCCTATAATCCCATATATTTACCCTGCTAATCCCCCTGGCACTAATAATGGACAATTTGTCATGGCCAATCCACCTAACCCACACATCTTTGGACTGTGGGAGGAAACCGGAGCACCTGGAGGAATCCCACGCAGACACGGGGAGAATGTGCAAATTCCACACAGACAGTGACCCAAGCCGGGAATCGAACCCGGGCCTCCGGCGCTGTGAGGCAGCAGTGTTAACCAATGTGCCACTGTACTGCCCCACTGTGCCACCGTGCTGCCCCACTGTGCCACCATGCCACCCCTTGCATTTGTACTGACATGCGTGAATCCATGTCTCAGTATAAATGGAAGCAGTGGGACGAATTTGGCACAAGATAATAAAAGTCAGAATGCAGAACATAATCTCCAAGGGGATAAGACATCTCTGCCTCTAGTTCCTTTAGCTTGGTCTGATGTTGTAAATGTCCCTGCTGCCCTTTGCTGGGTTCTATCAATTATTTTCTATTGGTGCGTGGAGGTAATAAATAAACATTTGCTGCAACTAAAGTTCTCTTGGCTGAGGACAGAGCAGAATTTGGGTAGATGACAAAGAATTAATTGAGGATGCAGTCAGCTGATGAAGGTTGCACAGGGGTCAAAGCCCTTTCTGAAGAGTTTGGTGTGTGGTTTAACATTTAGACAATAGGCCCCTGCACAGCTTTCCTAGCTCCAAGCCAGATACATTCTAAACAATTTAGAAGATTTTGAAAACCGGCAACTATCCCGCTTGCAAGGCCAGTTTTATTCTAAACACTTGCCTGGGTTATGCGCTCTGGTGCCAGGAGGTAGTGAACTACAACACAATTGTTAATATTTTTGCTCGATTAGGTGGCTGTAGATATGTATATTGTGAAGACCTGTACACAGGGAGTGACGTGTCAGTAGTGCAGGAGTTCTTCCCAGCATCGACACACACTCAGCATTTAAGAACTGCAAAAGAACTCTAAGGAAACCATTTGAAGTTGCTAATCCTTGGTCATCATTTCCATACAATGTTACAATGGCCTTCCTTTGAGCCTTAAGATCAGCAACTTTGAACAGATAAATCCATTGGTACTACAGTGCGTTTTTTAAAAATTCATTTACAGCATGTGGGCATTGCTGGCTAGAACAGCATTTACTGCCTATCTTTTCAGGGTGGCACAGTGGCACAGTGGTTGACACTGCTGCCTCACAGCGCCAGGGTCCCAGGTTCAATTCCAGCCTCGGGTCACTGTCTGTGTGGAGTTTGCACATTCTCCCCATGTCTGCGTGGGTTTCCTCCGGGTGGTCCTGTTTCCTTCCACAGTCCAAAGATGTGCAGGTTAGGTTGATTGGCCATGCTAAATTGACCCTAGTGTCAGGGGGATTAGCAGGGTAAATGTGTGGGAATAGGGCCTGGGTGGGATTTTAGTTGGGACAGGCTCAATGGGCTGAATGGCCTCCTACTACTGCAGGGATTTTATGATTCTAAGTTGCCCTTGAGGAGGTCGTGTTGAACTGCCTTCTTGAACTGCTGCAGTCCCGAGGTGTAAGTCCACCTACAATACTGATAGAAAGGGAATTCCAGGATATTGACCCATTCACAGTGAAGGAACGGATACATTTCCAAGTCAGGATGGTGAGTGTTTGGAGGGAAACCTCCACGTGGTAGTGTTCCCAGGTATCTGCTGCTATTGTCCTTCTAGATTGTAGGGGTTGTGGGCTTGGAGGGTGCTGCCTAGGAACCTTGGTGAGTTCCTGCAGTGCATCTTGTAGATGGTACACAGGGCTACCGCTGTATGTCAGTGGTGGAGGGATTGAATATTTGTGGAAGGGGTAGCAATCAAATGGGCTGCTTTGTCCTGGATGGTGACGAGCTTCTTAAGTGTTGTTGGAGCTGCACCCATCCAGGCAAGCACAGAGTATTTCATCGCACTCCTGACTTGTGTTGTAGATGGTGGACAGGCTTTGGGGAGTCTGGAGGTGAGTATCGCACCACAAGATTCCTAACCTTTGACCTACTCTTGCAGCCACGGTACTTGTACGTCTAGTCCAGTTCAGTTTCTGCTCAATGGTAACCTCCAGGATGTTCATAGTATCATAATTATTGCACTCGATGATGTAACCCAGGGTCACGAGCTTCATAGAAATCAAAGAAACCCTACAGTGCAGAAAGAGGCCATTTGGCCCATCGAGTCTGCACTGACCACAATCCCACCCAGGCCCTACCCCCATATTCCTACACATTTACCTGCTAATCCCTCTAACCTACACATCTCAGGACACTAAGGGGTAATTTTAGCATGGCCAATCAACCTAACCCACACATCTTTAGACTGTGGGAGGAAACCGGAGCACCCGGAGGAAACCCACGCAGACACGGGGAGAATGTGCAAACTCCACACAGACGGTGACCCAAACCGGGAATCGAATCCAGGTCCCTGGAGCTCTGAAGCAGCAGTGCTAACCACTGTGCCACCGTGCTGCCCCTTAATACCATGAACTTTAAAAATATGGTCATTGTTGATTCGCACGATTAACCATGTTGGATTGTAATATGAAAAATCTCTCTTGTTAATTAATGCTCTTCAATGTCTAGTCTACAAGTAATTCCTGGCCGAACAAGCACAACTGTTTCAGGAACATCATCCCACAAATGGTGCAGCAGCACAAGAAGGGAACCCTCAATCATTTGTGGGCTCTGGGAATGTGGTTTAAAGTTTATTTATTAGTCACAGATAGGCTTACATTAACACTGCAATGAAGTTACTGTGAAAATCCCCTCGTCAACACACTCCGGCGCCTGTTCGGGTACACTGAGGGAGAATTTAGCATGGCCAATGCAACTAACCAGCACTTGTTTCAGACTGTGAGAGGAAACCGGAGCACCCGGAGGAAACCCACGCAGACATGGGGAGAACGTGCAGACTCCACACTAACCCAAGATGAGAATTGAAACCCAGGTCCCTGGCACTCTGAGGCAGCAGTGCTAACCACTGTACCGACGTGCTGCCCCTGTTTTCCTGAGAACACTAAAGTTGTAAGACTAGTTCCACCTGTCCAAGAAGCTGTATGCTAAATATTGATCCAGTATGCCACCTCTTATGCTGCGATTCAGTAGAAGGGCTGAAGTTCCCATTACTACAGAAATTATCCTGCTTACATTGCAGAGCTGCTTTGGTAAGAGTCAGAATGTTACAGTATCCGTGAATGCAAACAAACTTCACTGAGCTATATGTCCTTGGAGAGCTTGCTGGCAGTGGATAAGCATGGCTATCTTCTGAGGCAGAAAACTACCTGATAAAACCTCTGTCTAGGCAATGTATATCATTGCAGGGGGCTGCAATGGAATTTGTTTAATGGTTTCCAGTTCAGTTTCTATCGGAGAGAAACTGGTAACGAAAAAGTATAAGTGGTAATATAAACCTGTGAATTTTACTTCAGATATAAACATTCGGAATAAAACAATTTTCTGTATTATTACAATCCTTCAAAGAGCATTCAGTTGAGAATTGCCCTCCATTAAATGGAGAAAAACTGCAGAAAGCTGCAACACAAAGGGACTTGGAGGGTACTTTTGTACGAAACACAGAAAGCTAGGACAATGGTGCAGCAGGTAATCAGGAAGGCTAATGGAATGTTGGCCCTTATTTCAAGGGGGTTCCAGTAGAATAGGGAAGTCTTGCTGCAACTCTACAAGGCACTGATGAGACCACATCTGGAGTACTGTGAGCAATTTTGATCCCCTTATTTAAGGAAAGATATTATTTCATTGGAGGCAGTTCAAACAAGGTTCACTAGGATGATTCCCAGTATGGAGGGATTGTCTTATGAAGAAAGGTTAAACAGGTTGGGACTCTACTCATTTGAATTTAGAAGAATGAGAGGTGATCTCCTTGAAAAATATAGGATTCTTAAGGGACTCGACAGGGGAAATGCTGAGAGGATGTTTTCCCTCGTGGGAGAGTCCAGGACCAGAGGACAGTCTCAGAATAAAGGGGCACCAATTTAAGACTGAAATGAGGAGAAATTTCTTCTCTGAGGGTTGTGAGTCTTTGGAACTCCTTGCCACAGAGGCAGAGTCCTTGTGTATATTCAATGCTGAGATTGATACATTTTTTATCAGTAAAAGAATCAAGGGTTACAGGGAAAGGGCAGGAAAGTAGACGTGAGCAATGTCAGACCAGCCATGATCCGATTGAATAGTGGAGCAGGCTCGAAGGGCCGAATGGCCTACTCCTGTTCCTATATCTTACCAGTTTTCATATTGGTATACGTATGACCATGTTCGTTGACATACGGCTTAATATGAAAAATGCATGGCCACAAAGTAATTTTTCAGACAAGAGGCAAGAGTGAAAAAGTTTTTATTTCAGATTTCCAGCATTGGCAATGTTTTGCTTTTATTTTTGGGTTTGAATAACCTCATGGCACTGTTTGTGTGAAAACCTTCATTATCTTTCTCACAGTGCGTACACCGATTTCAGGAAAATGTGATTGTTTCATTCCTGAACTGCACTGTTTAGTGTTAATCACTCATTGCTGAAATGTTAAAAGCTTGAATGTCTCCTTACAAGATTAGCAAGAGGAGGTCAATGATTTAATACCAAAAAGATTGAACTGAACAAAATGTTTCCAACAACAGTTGGATGTTGCGAATTGAATGGCTGGAGCAACATTAACAATAGAGCAGGGAAATGATTCACTTAATAAATAAAGGAGCATCATCACCTACATAAATCAAGCTGGCAAAATGTTCAAACTCCTGATGCAATTCATAGCCCTGACCACAATTGTCAAGGGTGCTATATTCACTGTCTGTCCAATAACAAACATTTGAGTAAAAAAAACTTCATCAACTTTCAATAGTCGACTTGCAATCATAGAAACATAGAAGATACGGGCAAGAAGAGGCCATTTGGCCCTTCGAGTCTGCTCCGCCATTCATTACTATCATGGCTGATCATCCAACTCAATAGCCTAATCTTGCTTTCTCCCCATGACCTTTGATCCCATTTGCCTCAAGTGCTCCCTGTCGCCCCAAGTGCTTGCAAATGTTTGGAATTAGCCACCTTCTGTGTTATCAGCTTTTGGCAAAAGCAAATAGTGATGGTGTGAGGCACGGGATGTAAGGTTAGGACTGTTGTTTCACGTTAATTCAATTGATATTAGCAATGTAGCTTTAACACATTAAATGCAGCATCTTGTTATAACAGAATTATCAGATACAGATGAATTTTATGCTGTTTTATTACAGCACAATACAGGTTTGCTCATCAGATTTTATACTTTTATTTGTTCATGGGATGTGAGCACTGTTGGCAAGGTCAGCATGTTGACCATCCTAATTGCCCTTGAGACGGTGGTGGTGAGCCACCTCCTTGATCCACTGCAGTTTGGTGTAGACAGACCCACAGAGTTGTTAGGGAGGGAGTTCCAGGTTTTTGACCCAATGACAGTGAAGGAACGGCAATATAGTTCCAAGTTATGATGGTGCATGGCTTGGGCAACTTTCTGCTGGTGATGTTCCCATGCCTCTGCTGCCCTTGTCATTTTAGGTGGTGGAGGTCACAAACTTGGAAGGTTCTGTCGAAGGATGTTTGGCTAGACGCTGCAGTGTATTTGTTTAGTCCAGGTTTTGGGTTTCCGTGAGCCTGCAACCTGAATTTCCACCTAATTTCAATCTTGACAGCAGAATCTTAGATCCAATTGCTCCTGAGTTTGTAAATTTGCTACTTGGATTTGGAAGTTAGATTTCATGTTAACAAGGGAAACTAAACACTGATGCCAATCGACTGATATCCAAAGTAAACACTGACACAAGAACGAAAATGCTGGAGCATTTCAAGCAGGTCAAACACCATCTGTCGAGGAAACATGACAGTTGACATTTCAGGTATAAAATCTTTCCACAAGCTGAAAGATATGACAAATGAACAGCATTTAAAAAGAAACAGAGCAAGGGAAAGGGGGCAGGAAGCAAAACACACACAGGACAAAACAGAATGGTGTGTGAATTGTTACAGTGGTGAGGGGGTGGGGGGAAATCAGGAACAAGGAACAAATGTAACAAGGAACAAAAGGAGGCATAACGAGAGAAATATAAGACACACATAAAACACTGAATGTGAGAAGAGCTAAAAGAAGGTGGATGAGAAGAATGCATTCTTCCTATCCATCCTCTTTTAGCTCTCAGCAATTTTTACAGATGCGCCATAGAAAGCATCCTTTCCGAATGTATCACAGCTTGGTATGGCTCCTGCTTTGATCAAGACCGCAAGAAATGACAAAGGGTTGTGAATGTAGCCCAGTCCACCACGCAGACCAGCCTCCCATCCACTGACTCTGTCTACACTTCCCACTGCCTCAGAAAAGCAGCCAGCATAACCAAGGACCTCACGGACATTCTCTCTTCCACCTTCTTCCGTCGGGAAAAAGATACAAAAGTCTGAAGTCACGTGCCAACTGACTCAAGAACTGCTTCTTCCCTGCTGCCATCAGACTTTTGAATGGACCTACCTTATATTAAGTTGATCTACACCCTAGCTATGACTGTAACCCTACATTCTGCACCCTCTCCCTTCCTTCTCTATGAACGGTATGTTTTGTCTGTATAGCACGCAAAAAACAATACTTTTTGCTGTATTCCAATACATGTGACAATAATAAATCAAATCAAAATCAGCTGGAAGTGTTAAAATAGGCACGTAAAGGAGACTCCAGGGGTCTAGTAATTTCATTAGTTCTTTAGAATGAAGGCAAGGCACTGCAGACCAAGTAAAAGGATGAATAGTTACCATATTGTCCTGTCTAGGTAATTGTAACCATAATTTCGACACTCATTTGTGAAATGTTGTCATAGAGGACATGCTTGCAAATAATTGTTACTGTATTTGAGGCTAACTTGAGAAGCATGGAGACATTGCTATCGGCTTGACACCAACTTCATAAACAAGTAGGCACAGGAAGCCGTGTCGCAGTGTGGCCCATGAATAACTCATGTTGGAGCTTTTTTGTGGTTTTCAAACAATACACTGCCAAGCATTTGATTATTAAGAAAATGATTAGAAAAATGTTTGAATTCACCTTACTGCTCTTCATTCATTTCCCTTGTCCCACATTTAATCTATGATATGTTAAAAATCTTAGATCTGGGTGTACCTTCTGTCAACGTTTGGTGAAATTGGTGTTTCTGTGTTCAATTTGGGGCATGACACTTTAGGAAGGACGTCAAAGCCTTAAAGAGTGTGGAAAATTATGACAACGCGACGAGAGAGATTCTGTTCTGTGCAGAAGCTGGGGTTGGTTTCCTTAGAGAAGAGGTTTAGAGGAGATTAGATAGAAGTGTTCAAAATCATAAAGCTTTGATAAGAGTAAAAGTAAAAAATAAAGTTTATTTATTAGTGTCACAAGTAGGCTTACATTAACACTGCAATGAAGTTACTGTGAAAATCCCCAAGCCGCTATACTCCGGAGCCTGTTCGGGTACACTGAAGGAGAATTTAGCATGGACAAAGCACCTAACCAGCACGTCTTTCGGACTGTGGGAGGAAACCGGAGCACCCGGACGAAACTCACGCAGACACAGGGAGAACGTGCAAACTCCACACAGACAGTGACCCAAGCCGGGAATCGAACCCAGGTCCCTGGCGCTGTGAGGCAGCAGTGCTAACCACTAAATAAGGAGAAACTGTTTGCATTAAAAGGGATACTAACTAGAGAATACAAATTTAAAGTGATAAGCAAAAGAACCAGAGATGACTTTTTTAAAAGTGCAGTGAATTGTAATCTGGAATGTATTGCCTCAGAGGGTGGTAGAAGCAGATTCAATATTAACTCGAAAGAAAAGTCGATCAACAGTTGAAGGGAATATGTTTACATGGTTATGGTGACTAGTCTGGAACGAGGGCACACCGTTTAAGAATAAGAGGTCTCTCTTGAAAGATCAAGATGAGGAGAATATTTTTTCTCTGAGGATCGTTGGTACATGGAATTCTCCTCCACAGACAGCAGTGGAGGCTGGATCACTGAATTTATTCAAGGCTAAGTGAGATAGATTTTAAGTAGACAAGGGTTATGGAGACTGAAAGGAGGGTGAAGCTGTTGTGAGACCACAACCAGATCACTCATATCGAATGGCAGAGCAGATTTGAATGGCCTACTGCTGCTTTATGTTGTTTAGGGAGTTGGGAAGCACAACTAATTAATTCGTTCAAAGAACTAGCACGGGGCGTGATGAGCCAAATGGCCACCTCCTGTACTATCATTTAATTACTGTCAACCTGAAACCTGATGCAGATTTCCTGATTTTCAAATTAAAAGCTGATCCAGATTTATAATGGATACTGCTTTTAAAACCTTCCCCCAATGCAACGGATGGGTTACAGTAACTGGCAAAGAATACAGTAAGGAAATGCAGCAGCCAATTGCATACTGCAATGAAATTAATGACCAGATTATTTGTGTGACATGAGGGTGGAGGGATAACGGGGGCGATTCTCCCATCCCGCTGCACTTATTTTTTAGTGCAGCGGGTTGGGAGATTCAAGTTATGGCTGATTTGCACGATTCGCGCTGAGCGTCCGGCCCTGAGCGCATCTCCCAGCCTAATCTTTTTCTCGTCGAAGGATCCATGCTGAAAATCAGTGTAACGACCATTAGCATGCGTTTACATACCTGACCATCTAATTAGCAGATCCGTGACAAGAATCTCTGCCTCCGCTAGTGTCTCCCCCTCACTCTGGCATGATGTCACACTGGCATGGATTACAACTGCTGTATAAAAGTCAGGACCTGGCGTGGCAACATTGAACAGGAATAAGGAGGTACATTTTATGGGGCTGCAGCCCCCAGAGTGCAGAGGAGGTGGAGGCAGTGCTTGGAAATTTTCTGCTTGCTGTGGGAAGGTCCCTGGAGAGCTGAAGTGCTGTCCCCAGGCTCAGGGATGTTCCATGTGGTCTCTATGGGGTTGGATGTGTTCCTTTACAGACTGCTGGTCAGGTTGCTGTCTGCAGCCACTGGGCTGTTACGTTGTTCTGACTGTGGGGTGTGGTGAGGGACTGGACTGAGTGCTGGGGTTTTAGGGAGGGGGGGAGTGCACCATGTGCTACTTGAGGGCTCATCCGTTCAGACAGTTGGTACTCCAAGCAGGGGTGCTCTGGTGAACATAGACATTCATGCTGCATGTATTCTGCAGTGAATAGGAACCCATCTTGTGATAAAAAGGAGTCTGTCCCTGCCCCGTATGCCTGACATGCAACACATGCCTGGAAGGAATGCTGTAGTTGCACTCATAGCAATGGTCACACCTGCACACCAACCTGCATGCTCTCCCGCCTTGCCGTGTTCACGATACCAATGGCAGGCAACCTAATCAGTTGGCGCATAGCACCACAGGTTGTGTTGTGTTGCCAGTATCCACAAGTGGGAGTACTGGTCCCAGTGAGGGATTGTGGGGGGTGGGGGTGCTGGGGTAGATGCAAGCAATGACATGTATCTGTCGATCTCTCTCTCACCCCCAGCGTGCAGAATGGATCTTATGGATCTCGGTCTTATTGATTTAGAGCTGGCCATCAGGGTGGTGGCTGAGGAGAAGGAGGCGGCTCAGGAGGTGGAGGGCATGGTGAGGCCACTCCAGGAGCAGCCAATGGCAGGCCCTCAGGAAGGAGGGCAGGGGGCTGCCGCTGACGGCCAGGAGGTGGGAGAGCAATGTCCCGAAAGGGTGGCCAGGAGAAGGAGGATGCGGAGGCCGAGGCAGTACTGGACCAGAACATCATTCGAGGGGCTGTTGGAGGTCATGTCCTGTCACTGGCTCCGCCTATCTAAGGACACGGTCCAACACACCTGTGTGAGCTGCTCTCACACCTGGCACCTGAGAAGGACAATGTAGGTATCAAAATCAGGGAGAGGGACTATGATATAACTGAACAAATTAGAATTGGGAGAGTGGAGACATTAACAGTTTTAGCGGGCTAAGAATTGGATAAATCCCCAGGCACAGACAACATGTATCCCAGGATGTTGCATGAGCCAAGGGAGGAGATTGCAGGGGCCCTCAGACTTTTGTATCATTTTCCCGATGGAAGAAGATGGAAGAGAGAATGTTCAGGGTGTGTGGGGTCCTTAATTATGCTGGCTACTTTGCCAAGGCAGCGGGAAATGTAGACAGAGTCAATGGATGGGAGGCTAGTTTGCATGATGGATTGGGCTACATTCACGACCTTTTGTAGTTTCTTGTGGTCTTGGGCAGGGCAGGAGCCAAACCAAGCTGTGATACAACCAGAAAGAATGCTTTCCATGGTACATTTGTAAAGGTTGGTGAGAATCGTAGCTGACATGCCAAATTTCCTTAGTCTTCTGAGAAAGTAGAGGCATTGGGTGCAGTAGAGAGTGCTGAATGTTGTGTTACAGTCATAGCCTGGGTGTAGAGAAAGAAGGGATTGAAATAGAGCATTGTTAGAGAGTTTAAAAGAATTAGGGTAGAGTTTTAAAAGCATAGGACGAGAGTAAAAGAATTAGAGGTTATGTTGGGGACGGCTCGCAAGAAGTTGCCTTAAGTTTTGCTACATCTTTGTTACAATGGAGCACTTGAAATGCCATAGCAAACAAGGCTATAGCCCAAATGCTGAAAAATGGGATTAGGATAGGTGCTTGACGGCTGGTGCAGACACGATGGGCCAAACAGCCACTTTTTGTGCTGGAAAACTCCATGACTGTAATCACTCCCAGCACCTACTAATCACTGACCTTCTACTCTGTTGAACTCCCTCTCACATGTTATATAATCACATTTATTCTTTGGGAGAATGAGTCATATGGACTTGAACCGCTCACTCTGTTTATCTCCCCACATATGCTGCCAGACCTCCCAAGTTTTTCAAGAACTCTCAGCTTTAGATTCCAGCATCTGTAGTATTTTGATTTTATTAAAAATAAGCCCCACTTGCCCTGAGTTTAAATTGGGATTGTATAAATCTCATCTTTAGTATGGTGATAGCACAGGAGGCTATGCGGCCCATCGTCTCACTGCCAGCTTTCTGCACAGAGTAACTCGCCTCTGGTCCCACTTCTGCCAGAACCCAACAATGTTTTAAACATTAAGATAAAGGCAACATACAATGTTTTAAACTTATGGAACTGGAGTGGGATCCTGGCACCAGTGCGCCTTGTTGGTTCCAGGTGGTTTGGACGCTATTTTACCTGAGCCCAGGTGGCCTCATGCCACCGGCAGGCCGCTGGGCCCGGTTGCTATGGTGACGCCGCGAGAATTCCGCAGGAGGCGTGGCAGTGAGGCGGGATGACGTCAAGGGGAAAACGGTTGTTGGGGCACGTGACCGGGGCGGAAGCGGGGCTAGGGATCCTCTGAGGGGGAGTCGAGGGGCGGGGCCAGTGATTGCCTCTTGTGAGGGCGGAGCTGGGAGAGTGACGAGTGATTTCCTCCGAGGGCGGGGCTGGGGGCGGGACTAATTCCACTGTGAGGGCGGGGATAGGGGCGTGGCCACCTCCTGTGGGAGTGGGGCCTATTCCTATCTTGGAGAGCGGGTCTGCGGGGCGGGGCTAAACCCTTCCATTGTGGGCGGTTCCGGGGCGGGGCCTATTCCATTTGGAGGCGGGGCCTATTCCATTGGGAGGCGGGGTCAGTTCCTTCCTCTGGGTGGGCGGGGGATAGGGGCGGAGCCTATCCCTGTGCGGGCGGGGCCTATTCCTTCCATTGAATCTGATCTGGGGGCGAGGTCTAACCCTGTGGGGGCGGGGCCTATTCCTTCCATTTGGGACGGTTCTGGGGGCGGAGCCAAATTCACCGGGGGGGCGGGGTCTTTTCCTGTAGGGGCGGGGCCAGTTCCTTCCTCTGTGCGGGTGGCGGGGGGGGGGGGTTTGTGTTTTGACAACATGGAGGCGGTGGCGGCGGGGTGACAGAGGCCGGGGGACAGGCGGACAGACACGGGCGGGCTGCCTCCCCGGCCGGCTGGTCTGCCTGCTCTCGCCGTGTAAGCACTCTCTCAGCCTCTTCTTCCCACACTCCGCCGGCTATATTTCTGTTTGGTTCCCCGTCAGTCCCGGCCGCTTTTGGGGACTCCCAAATCCGGGGGGGAGGCCTGGATGAGAACCCCGCCGTGAGGGAGTGAGGGGGGCAAGAGAAGGGGAGGGGGTCGCATCCGTTTAACCCCCCTCCCCCCTCCTCCCTCTCCCGCCTGTCAGTCCTTCTCAGAGAGGATCCGGGAGCAGCAACTCGGCGGCAGCAGCGGCGTGAGGGGGGGGAGACGAGGAGCCGCCGACAATGAAGTCCGACCGAGGTAAGGGGACATTTTTCCACAACAATTTACACCCAATCTGACCAAAATGGTGACCCCCCCCCTCTCTCTCTTTCTCTGCACCCCCAGAATCTCACCCTGAGGAGATGTATATGTGTGTGTGAGAGAGAAAAAAAACATTAACCCCAGCTCCTCAACTTTGCTCCCCTGACCTGATCTCAAAAAGAAAAAGGTCCGACGAAGGAAACTTTCAGATTATTTTCTTTCTTTTGAGACATTTAAAAGCCTGTGTAGACTACGTGGCTACGTGTCAGCGGGGACTGTCAGCAGAAATAATCGCCTGGACAAGCCCCAGCCTGTTCATTAAGAGGAGCCAGGACTGTGTGCATGGATGATGATGGCAAGTGGGTATTGTTCACTCTTGTGCATCACCCACTGCCATTTAAAGGGAAGCTGTTACTACAATAAGTGTTGGCACTGACTGCAAAGTTTGGAGCACTGTTGTGTCCCACTCTGTCTTTCCAACCCCCCCCTCCCCTTCAGAACAACTGCACTTAAAAAAGAGTGCTCCCTAAATGAAAACCGACCATGTTCCCTGCAGATGTCTGTAGTTTGAAAATTCACTGCCAGCTGAATGCCCCTCACAATAGTGCCATTTGTTAGCCTTACAACACGGAGCGACTTTGAAACTTGAATAGAACTGCAGATGGAGGGCTATGAATTTTAACAAAACTTCTAAATAGGAGTTTTGCAGTGTCTCGCAATCTATGATCCTGCAAACCAGATGGGACAAATATGTTCTTCATTCCCTCTCCCTGCCCACCCCATAACAATTTGGTTAGTGATCCCCACTGAAACCAAATAGAGATCCTGGGCACTGCATAATAACTTTCACTGGTTGCTGAAGTGCAATTGTATGTTATGTTTTGAGTCACAGTTGTGACGTGGGTTTATAAAGAAAAATGAACAAAGTCTAACTTTCCTTTCTGATGTGCTAAAATTCTGCAGGGGGAGGGGGTTGGATAGAACTAAAATGAGGTTTTTCTGTGAATGCTGGATAACCTGGTGAAAGTTTTAGATGGCAACATTTGGAAAGGCTACTGTAAGTGGAAGCAAATATCTTCTGTTTGATTTGTGATGAGAACTGTGTGGTTCTCAGTGGTGATTACAAGGCCTGCACTGTAACCCAATGTCATACCGCTGAAATGCTGGTTCATGTCTACTGGGAGTTTGGAGAAGTCTTTTGACTGATAACTATTGAAATATATATATGACAGTGTTTGTATGTTGTAGGGGATAAACAAGATGCAGAACAATTACTATCAACCCCCCACCCCCACCCCCCACACAAAGAATTCTTGACCTTCAACAGTCACTTTTACCATGTAGTCTGCAACACCTGCTGCTTCCCTGGCATTTGAAAAAAAAACCTAACAGCTGCCTCTGTGCAAGACACGTATAAAGATAACCATCAGTTTGTTTGAGGTATTGGTGAACCAGGTGTAGATAAACACCAGGATACCAGGTGAATGGATCATGATGCAAGTTAAGATACAGGTAACAAAGTTCAGAATGAAGACTAAGTTTATGGAGGTTTAATATTCAGAAATATTCAATTACATTGTGCTTAGATGGACTAGTAAATTGACAATTGTCGAAATGTTCATGACTACTGAAATCAGCTAGTAAAGTAGCTTTCAGTAGAATTGTTTATTGTCTCCACTCCAAACTCTCCCCTAGCTACCAACTCCATTCTGCTACCTGGTAACTGTTTGAGATTGTTGGGAAGGTGTTGGTTACAGGAAGGTTAAAGAAGTCTTCAGTAGGTTACCTCCTAGTCTTCATTAAGTGTGGAATGGTACAGCCAGACCCTTGTACTTCAGCTAACCTATTCACAATCTAGCTGCCACATTTAGTTCTGAAATGAGCTTTTGACCCATTTATGCCATCATTAAGACTGGCTATTTCCACCTCTGTAACATTGGCCTCTGTCTCAGCTCATCTGCTGAACCCCTCATTCATGCCTTTGTGAACTTTGGACTTAACTATTGCAACACACTCCTGGCTGACCTCCCACATTCTACCCTCCATAGACTTTAGATCATCCAAAGCTCTACTGCTCATGACTTGCAACATTCCTGTTCCCTTCCCACCCCTGTGTTTGCTGAGCCATGGATCCTGGTCAAGCAATGTCTTAAATTCAGAATTCACATCCTTGTTTTAGAATCCTTTTGTGGTTTTGCCCCTCCCCATCTCTAATCTCCACCATCCCTCAACATTCCAAGAGATCTGCACCTCTCAATTTCTGGCCTCTTGGGCATTACCAATTTAATTGTTCCACCATAGGCCCTGTCTTGAGTTGCTTAGGCCCTATTTCTGTCCACCTTTCTACCTTGCTGTTTTCTTTTAAGAAATTCCTTATTTCCTTATGTTGCTTGGTGTCATACTTGGCATGCTCTTGTGAAGCACCTTGGGACATTTCATTGTTAAAGATGCTATATTTAAATATGTGATGTTGAATGATAGTGTTTCTTTTAAACTGCTAGCTGGCAAGACAATCATAAATGTCTAATAATTAAACAGGCATTATGAACTATCGTCCTCAGTGCTAATCCAGTGTGCTTAAGGCATTTGTAAATTTGTTAAACAAAAATCTGGCAATGAAAGCATTAGAACTGAGCTTAAAGATAATCTAATTTTCCATTTGAAAAGGTAACTGGAGATTATGATTTCACTGTTTCCTTTAGGGATCATTCATGAAACTTGCTATTAAAAAAAGTGACAAGTTAATAATTTTACGTATGTGTATGTAATACTAATCATTCTGCCTGAAATTCCCAGTCTGTTCTGAAAATGAATATGACTCTAGGGTGATCCCTTTGCTTTGTCAGGATTCTGCTATCTGCAGTTTTACCCGATTGCCAATCAGGGCAATCAGTTACTCTGAATTAGAAGTGCTTTTCTTCCAACGCTTTCGGAGTAACTGAGGATGAAACCGGCAGAACTATCCAAACTTAGCGATTTAAATTGCTTTGTGGGATGGTTCCCGTCCCAGTGAACTTGTCCAGGGGCAGTTAGCCCTTCTGGACAATTGCTGGGTAAACCCTTACATGGGAACTTCCAAGAAGGATTCCTTAGCGCATCATTGGGGTAGCCCCTAACTATGATGCTGGGGAGCAGACCTATTCTGAGGGCAGCCACACTGGCTCCTTTATTATGCAATAAGATTTGAGATGTTGACTGTCCCATCAGTCAGAATGCTAAATTAGAAATATTCTCTGGACATTATGACAGAAGGCATCACTTGTTGAGGAACTGATGGGTGGTTAGAGTGACATTAACAGAAGCCTGGAATAGGGAATCTAAACCAGGAAGTAAAATAAAAATATTTAATTCAAGGAAAAATTATACAGAAAGTGAATAGAGAGGGAAAGAAAAATAAATGACAGATAAGAGACAAAGAAAAAAGCATGTTATTTTAATTCTTTAAATCTAGCAATCATTCAAATCTGAATGAATGAGATCACACTAAATTTTCAGGGCCAGAGATGTCATTTGACAGTAATTAAGATTATAACACTTAAAAATTCAGTTACACTTGAATGAAGCCTAACCTCTTCTGGCATGTTTAATGAGTAACTAGTGTTTAAGTACCACAACTTCATGTCTTTCCTGTGCTTTAACTAATCCCTTGATTAGATGTACAGTGAAACTGGCAGAAGAGAATGGCAAACTGGATAGAGACTTCCTGATTTCTGCATTTAGCTGCGTATGTGGGGAAGTGCTGTCCAATTTACTCCCACATACCACAAAATAGAGACCTTTTATTTACTAGTAGGATATTAAACTAACTGTCATTTTGAAGCCTCAAAGATTTAATGTGGCATTGAAGTAGTGATTGCATTTTAACATTGGATACATTGTAAAGGAGATTTTAGTTTGCATCAGCCCTTTGTATACTTGGGAACATTTGCTGCTAATACTTGGTACAAGATGTGGACCAAGCTCCTGAACATTGATAATCCTGCACCTTAGTGAATATTGAGCATTGAAATTGAGCCAGTCCAAAAACAATACAACAATTGTAATACTTTCCTCTTATTTTTATCGAGTGGATAACCAAGAAATAGTGGTAGTAACTTGTTGTGCTTCTGCCATTAACCCCCATAGCGAGAACTGCATAACAAATCCTGATTATTCATTTGTTCTATAAGTAATGTATTGGTCTAAGTGATCAAAACTTGCATATAACTGAAGATGGTACTCCAGTTATAAAAGTTAAGACCATAACTAGAAGGATCAAAAACATGTCCAAAGATGTGCGGGGTTAGGTGAATTGGCTATGCTAAATTGCCCCTTACTGTCGGGGGGATTAGCTAGGGTAAATGCATGGGGTTATGGGGATAGGGCCCGGGTGAGATTGTGGTCGGTGCAGATTCGATGGGCCGAATGGCCTCCTTCTGCACTGAAGGATTCTATGATTAATTAGAGTATTGGAAACCTTGTGATCGACACATTATTGCATCCTTCAGATGAGCTTGGCAAGCCAAATGGCTGCCTCCTGTGCTGTAACCATTCTGTGATTCTATTCAAGTGTAGGAAGACTTTTCAGAGAGTTTTACAATGAAAAGGAAAAGTATAATTGTGCACTGAGAACGTGGGGAGGGAGGAAGTTTTGAGTTTGTTTTAAACGAGCAGGAAAGGAGGTGACAACGAGAGGGAATTGGGTTGGCTTTTCTCGATCAGAGACAAAAGTGTTATGTGCTTCAGTGTTTTCTTTGGAGAAAATTTAGGGAGGGGCGTCTTGACATTGTGGAAGCACCTGTGGTTCATAGAGTTTTTACACAAACAACCCAATTAAGGACTAACCTTTAATGTTTATTTTTTCTTAGAAATGAATTACCATTTGTTAAAGTAACTGTTAGACCTTTGTGTTAGGTCTCACTCCAGCTGTAAAATTCTAACTTCAACAGAAGTCCGATATTTTTTCAGCTGTAACCCCTGATTCTGTAGGTTTAGCACTTGTTGCAGTGTAGAATGTAACTTATCAAAAGCAAATATTTGATATATACTTTTAAAGACTACGTGAAATATATTTATTAAATTCTAATATAAAATTATATTCTTTATTTGTACAAGAGAGTTGAATGCTTTTTTTTGTCGGAACCCTGTCAATTGTTTGGGGGAGGGGGAGGGGAGTGAGAAATGGACTGAAAGATGGGTGTGTAACAGGCTTGATTGTTTGCAGTTATGGATTGAGCAGTAAATCTGGACCAACAGAAGTATTTCCGATGCCAATCCTTTCAGAATAATAATTGTGATAATCCCCATAGAGACCAATAACTTAAGAAATTTGAACTTCCAGTTAATAGATGAAAAGGATGACACAACAAGATTTCATACTTTAAAACTTTTGTCATGTCAAATGGCCTTAAAACACTATTTACTATTTTTCTATTTTTGTAGGCAATTTATACTTTAGATTACAGAATAGAATTTTCCATTTTTCCATTTAACACAGCTGAAAAACATACTTTATTCGGTATACTTTACACTGTTCCTTGGTATAATTTGATTTTCTCAAACACAGTCCAAAGCAATTCTTCATTCGTGTGGGTTTACATCCATTCCTTTACCGCCTGGTAACTTTTCAGCAATATCTTGGAAACCCGTCCCCTCTCAAAGCCCATCTTTATGGCAATTTGAATCAAATGGGCCTTGTATCCAGGTAGAAATGCTGCTTGGCCATCCCTGTGACCCCATCTCTTGGAAGTGAGTGGGCATTTTAAATCATAATTGTTTATAATCCAAAAATCCTCAACAGCATCCTTCTGTTAATATTAAATATTAGTATATGATGGAGGAATAATACAGCAAGCTTGTCTTTTATCTTCTGCAAACTCCTTATTGTTCCCCCAAACAAACTGTTCCATCTGTGTCCACTTGTATTCTTGAGGTTGAGCCAATAGTCACCACCTGTCTTTAAAGGCAATTAGATTAACAATGTAATTGCCAAAGCATGCACTGGCTGATACATTGACAGATTCCCCTCTTTCTAAATTAATCGAAAAAAATAACATTTTTTTTCCAATCCAAACAAAATGGAAACAAAGTTATGTGCTTTAACGTTGTAGATCCCATGTTCCCTTTTCCATATTTTGGTGCAGTTATGGGTTGAGCAGTAAATCTGGGCCAACAGAAGTATTTCCCATACCAATCCTTTCAGAATAATAATTGTGACAATCCCCATAGAGACACAAATAAAAATTAGTTTTCTATTTGTTATTATAACACAAGACATCCCCCTCCCAATATATTTAGCAATTTCTTGGAGCAGGCATTTATTTTCGTAAAACTGTCTAATAATTGGTGACTTGTGTCACATCATTGTATCTTAGAAATCTCCCTTCTTTCTAACGTTTATGCTAGCTCAGTCTATTCTTAACCTTTTCTCAGTAACACTTTTTGTTGAATGGACATTGTCCCTCAGGGCTTGGTTATCAACATGGCATTCTATGTGCAGACTTTTCTCATCTTGTTCCTTGTTTCTGTCAGTATTTTGGATAAGTAAACCCCTATATCCATGGCGTCATCTATGTTCTGCAGCTTTCACTGCCCTTTTCCTTGGCTTCCCAAGCCATAGCGTAACATTTTTCATTCTTTCCAACCAAAAATATGATGAACTCTGCAGTGCTCAAAAACCTATCTGGAAGATTAGCACTGCGAAGCATCGTTAAAGATGACCAATCTCATATATTCTGGTTCACCAAGGGCTGGGAACTTGAGTGTGCATTTATCCAAGTTTAATTTATTTAATGTTTTGTTTGCTTTCAGGACTTCCTCTACCATGGCATGTTTTATCGTGGTACTCTGTTCCAATTCATCATAACTAGCATCAGGTCTAGTTTCAGTGCATAACCTAGTTTAACTGCCCAATTTATTGGATTCCTTGAATTCTGGCTCCTCTTTTGTGAAGATCTGACCCATTTTATCGGGATGCGACCAACATTTTCTCGACTCAATGTCATGCCTGCCTTGTTTTGTGTAATATTTAAACCTATGTTTTTAAAAGCCCTTGAAGCCTTGCTTCCAACCTTGAACTCCTCCTTGATTTTATCAATCATCCTTTGTTTAAATTCCCCAAAGAAAATCATCCAAATACATAATAAAGATTCCTACTTGCCTTCAGTAGAATCATAGAAACCCTACCGTGCAGAAGAGGCCATTCGGCCCACTGAGTCTGCATCTTACTCGCTGACAGAGTATCTTACCCAGGCCCCCTCTCTGTCCCTATCCCTGTAACCCCATACCATGGCTAATCCATCTAACCTACACTTTTTTCGACCCCAAGGGGCAATTTAGCACGGCCAATCCACCCAAGTCTTTAGATTATGGGAGGAAACATGCAGACACAGGGAGAATGTGTGTATGTGGGGGTTTGCACAGTCACCCAAGGCTGGAATTGAACCTGGGTCCCTGGAGCTGTGAGACAGCAGTGCCGACCACTGTGCTGCCCACCGAACATTGCAGGGTCTGCTTTTAACTGAAAGCAACCCATTTTTTTACAAGACTGACCTCTCAGAAAAATACCATACTTTTGACACATCATTTAATCTGTAAACATACTTGTTTAATTTCCAAAATTTTCCTCCTTTAGGTGGTTTAAAAAAAATACTTAAATTGCTCATCCTGCAAAAACGCTGCTCTTGTTATCTAGCAGCCTGCACTCACTGGAGTATTTTGCCAAAATGGCCAAATCAAATCTTCAAGCATACTTTCCCTGCAGTAAGGGTATACCAGATACCAAGATCTGGTTTCTTGATCGTTAAGTCTTTCCTCAAAACCCTGAACTACCAGTCCGCTTTATCTTGTATGTGCTGCCAGGGAGCATCTTTGCAGTGCACATCTATCTGTGATAAGGCCGGTAGTCCCCTATCTAGAATTTCAGTATAAACACTCCAAAATCTTTCAAACTTGCCAGCTCTTTTTGTTTGACCTCTGAGCTAATCATAGAATCCCTACAGTGCGGAAGGAGGCCATTCGTCCCATCGAGTCTGCACCAACCACAATCCCTCCCAGGCCCTATCCCCGTAACCCTACTTATTTACCCTACTGACCCCCTGACACGAGGGGTCAATTTAGCATGGACAATCCACCTAACCCGCACATCTTTGGAGTGTGGGAGAAAATCGGAGCACTCAGAGCAAACTCCATGCAGACAGTGACCCAAGCCAGGAATCAAACCTGGGCCCCTGGTGTTGTGAGGCAACAGTGACTATTGTGCCACCGTGTGCTGCTCTATCTTTGAATTTATTGGTAGCTACTAAAATTTCTCTTTCGTGAGGGCTTCTACTTCTTGTGACATTGATTTTATTCTGTAGTTCTCTTTCTCGTCAAGCTACAACCTCTATTTGCCCCTTCTCTCTTCCTGGACTGCTGCTACATGATCTTTCCTGCATGTGATCAGCGTCCTGTCTGAAAGTCTGAGATCTTTTCCTTGTATCCTTTCTGATCCATTGTCAGAACTTATACCTTATTCTCTGGCCTTCTGCACTTTTTACCTCTTTTTGCCAAACCACGGGTCTTATCTCCTGACCTTCATCTTGCCTATCTAACCAATGTTTATGTTTACCAGTGGTCTTTCCTGCTCTTCAGCATCTCTCCACGCATTAGCCTCTTCTGACATGTATGTTACCTTTGTTCGTACTTTGGGTAGTTGTCCTTTTGAATAGATAGCCTTATCCTTTGCTTCACTGTTACTTTGTTCATCATCATCATAGCCATAAAGTAATATAAAGGAAGATTGCAAGAGTTTTTTTTAGATATATAAAGGCTAAGAGGCAAGAGTGGACATTGGTCTGCTGGAAAATGATACTGGAGAAGTAGTAATGAGGGACAAAGAAATAGCAGAGGAACTGAATAGGTACTTTGTTGATTCTTCACAGTGGAAGACACCAATAACATACCAAAAATTCGAGAGGCAGAGGCCAGAGGTGAGTATGGTGGTCATTACTAAGGCAAAGGTGCTAGGGAAGCTGAAAGGTCTGGAGGTGGATAAATCACCTGGTCCAGATGGACTACACCCCAGAGTTCTGAAGGAGATAGCTCAAGAGATTGTGGAGGCATTAGTGGTGATCTTTCAGGAATCACTGGAGTCAGGAGGGTCCCAGAGGACTGGAAAATCGTAATGCAGCACTCCTGTTTAAGAAGGGAGGGAGACAAAAGCCGGGAAATTACAGGCCGGTTAGCCTGACCTCAGTCGTTGGTAGGATTTTAGAGTCCATTATTAAGGATGAGATTTCGGAATACTTGGAAGAGCATGGTAAAATAGGGTGAAGTCATCATGGTTTCGTTAAGGGGATGTCGTGCCTGACAAATCTGTTAAAATTCTTTGAGGAGGTAATGAGCAGGTTAGACAAAGGAGAGCCAGTGGTTGTCATCTTCTTGAATTTCCAGAAGGCCTTTGACAAGGTGCCGCACAGGAGGCTGCTGAGTATGATAACAACCCATGGTACTAGCATGGATAGAAGATTGGCTGACTGCCAGAAGGCAGAGTGTGTGGATAAAGGGGTCCTTTTCAGGATGGAAGCCGGTGACTGGAATTCTGCAGGGGTCAGTACTGGGACCACAATGTTTCACTTTATACATTAACAATGTAGATGAAGGAGGAACTGAGGGCATTGTGGCTAAGTTTGTAGATGATTCAAAGATAGGTGGATGATACAAAGATAGGTGGAGGGTCAAGTAGTATTGAGGAGGTGGGGAGGCTGCAGAAAGACTTGAACAAGTTAGGAGAATGGACAAAATAGTGGCAGATGGAATACAATGTGGGAGAGTGTGAGGTTATGCACTTTGGTAGGAAGAATAGAGGTGTACACTATTTTCTAAATGGGGAGAGAATTCAGAAATTGGGAGCACAAAGGGACTTGGGAGTCCTAGTTCAGGATTCTCTCAAGGTTAACTTGCAGGTTGGGTTGGTAGTTAGGTAGGCAAATGCAATGTTAGCATTCATTTTGAGAGGATAGAATACTAAAGCAGAGATGTACTGCTGAAGCTTTATAAGGTTCTGGTCAGACCACATTTGGAATATTGAGCAATTTTGGATGTGCTGGCCTTGGAGAGGGTCCAGAGGAGGTTCACGAGAATGATCCCAGGAATGAAAAGCTTGACGTATGAGAAGCATTTGAGGACTCTGGGTCTGTACTTGATGGAGTTCAGAAGACGAGGGGGGATCTCATTGAAACTTACAGAATACTGAAAGGCCTGGATAGAGTAGATGTGGGGAAGATGTTTCCAGTAGTAGGAGAGACTAGGATCCGAGGGCACAGCCTCAGATTAAAGGGACAACCCTTTAGAACTGAGATGAGAAGGAATTTCTTCGGCCAGAGGGTGGTGAATCTACGGAATTCATTTCCACAGAAGGCTGTGGAGGCCAGGTCATTGAGTGTATGTCGATAGGTTCTTGATTGGTAATAGCATCAAAGGATACAGGGAAAAGGCGGGAGAATGGGGTTGAGAAACATAGTAAGAAGTCTCACAACACCAGGTTAAAGTCCAACAGGTTTATTTGGTAGCAAATGCCACTAGCTTTCGGAGTGCTGCTCCTTCGTCAGGTGAGTGGGACCTGTTGGACTTTAACCTGGTGTTGAGACTTCTTACTGTGTTTACCCCAGTCCAACATGTTGAGAAACATGCCAGCCATGATTGAATAGCGGAGCAGACTTGATGGGCTGAATGGCCTAATTTTGCTCCTATATCTTATGGTCATATCAATCAATTCTTTATTTGCCATAGTTAGTTCCTCATACTTGCCAATTATGTGCATATGTGAAGTGTATGGCACCTCTTCATTGTCTTGTAACGGTATAGTCAGTGTCAATTACCCATATAGTATGAACCTTAACAGTTTGATTCCCATGTTGTACAATTACTACTTTTCCTTCATTGCTTATCATTTTGCCAGGGCCTTTCCATTCTTTCCCCACTTCTCCTTTGTACCAGTCTCCTGGTCCAAGCTGTATTCCTGATGGCCCTGCGCAGTGCTGTAAAGCTCACTGGATTTTCTCCGAAACCTCAGCTTTAATGAAAGTCACTCTGTTTGCAAGGAAAACATTCAGATGAGTAGAAAAGATAGAGCTAATGCTAGCCTCTTCTAGAGCCGGGGGAGTATCTCATAGGACCAAAGGCAATTTTGGATTCCTGCTGTACACCAGTTGGTACGAACTGTACCGTCCAACTATTTGCAAAGAGTTCTTTGCATGCACTGCCTATGCCAGCATTGTTTACCATTTACAATCTGGTTGATCAGCCAATATTTTATGCAACATGTCTTCTATCACTGCATGATTTCTCACACATACTTTTACTGAATGGGCTCTCCGCTGTAATGTGCATAACTATGATATTCAAGTTTTCACACATCTTTAAATTCCTCATAATGATGGGTCAGGAATTTCATTGGTGTCCTAATCCTGTTTCCACCCGTTTCTCCATGACGTTATCGATAATGGTCTGTTTGCCTTCACCATGTATTATAATGGATATGTTAGATCTGGTCACCATATCTATACATTGTAGCAAAGAGAATACTCCCTTTTTTGTCCCATACTTTTAAGTCTATTGCCAATGCATCATTAAATTCCCTAGCTAGTGGCAAACTCAACAGGACATGGTGGTGTCTTCGATACATTGTACAAATTTCAGAGCCGTGACTTTCTCAATAATGTTGTCGTATTCTTTATCAAGGCGTCGGTTAGCTTCGTTGGCTGGACGCCTTGTTCGTGATGTGGAGTGATGCCAACAGCGCGGTCTCAAATTCCCGTCCAAGTTGAGTTTATTCATCAAGCCCTTCTCAACCTTGCCCCTCACCTGAGATGCAATAACCCTCCAGGTTAAATGACCAGTCAGTTCTCTCTCAAAAAAAAGGGGAAGAGTAGCCTCTGAGACTTTGGCGACTTTCATCTCATTCTTTATCAAGCACTCCACCATCTCGCAGTAAAGCTTTGTTTTTGTGGCACTGGATGTGTAAACTGCCTATACAATTTCCAAATACATCTTCCTTTTGTCCACCAAATTCTTATTCCTACAAGTTAACAAGACATCTTGAACTCTTTGACAAGAACTTTCTTGCTTTCTTAATTGTAGACAGTAATGGCCTGAGTAAAATATAGATCCAACACGATATAAATCCCAACACAATTGCTCTGTCATTCTTAATGTATAGTGTCATCTGTGCTTTTTTTCATTGACGATCTGCTTAATAATAGAGCTATGTCGCTAGAAACTACATCTGTACTGATGAAAAGGCTGATGCCAGCAATCCTGCAAGGGAGGACTACCCCTTTGGAAGACATTAGCATGTTGTCATCTCCAAACCTGAACCACAGAGCTTTCATACTCTTTGATCTTCTGCTGATCTGCCTCAACAAGCGACTCCAGGTAGCAGTTAAATCAATCCACCCCATACACTGAAAGTGCAACTACCAACTAAAACTGCACAATTGAATGAATCGGCCACTCTGAATTATCTGTTTTATGCATTATTTCAAAAACTGGATTCTTTGGACAATGCGTTGCATAATGATACTTGAAATCACACCGATAACATCGATTCCTTGTGCGTTTCTTGGTTTTAACCACCCAAGGTTGCCATTCCAGATCCACTTTGTCTCAATTCTAATAATCAGCAAGAAGAACAACCATCTTCAGGGAACCTATCAGTAACCCTATCTTTGTATTGGAATCTGTGTTTAATGTTTTGTTGATCTCAAAACTCAGCCACCTTCGAATTCTCCATCCTTTGCTTTACCACAGAGTTGCCTGTATTCAATAGGAAAGTAGCTGCTTTCCGAATAAAAAAAAGTTAGGGCACTGGCCCTTTGTTCTAGGGAAATGTCTTTATTATGAAATTAAACCCCTATCAATACCAAAAGTCCATCAACATGGGAAATATGCACACAGCCAAGTAACCTAAATGCCAATACAGATTCCAGGATTTCAGGCTCAGATCTCTTATACCTCTGTTTTCTTAAATTTATCATAGGTTGGCTATGCTTAATATGCTTTAAATAATTATCTTTATTGTAAAATTTACCCAAAAATGTTAACAGAAGGTCCAATCTCTCTTCATTATCCAAATCATTCACTTTCATTCCTGAAAACACTTTGCTACTTACTAATCCTGCTATTTCCCAGCAATGATGAAGCGAAATCCATACCTTGCTTCTTCTAGGGCAAAGCAGTGACCCATGTCCATATTGCCACCTTGTTTTTCATTGTTCATGTCATTCAGTCTCACAGAAAATCAGTGGATAATCAAAGGTTGAGAGTTTGCATTTTCCTGCTGACATACTGTTCCTTAAAATTTGTCAACAGTAGTATACTTATTTTCCTTCAGAGGGTGAAGACAAAAACTTTTCTGCAGCAACCAATCACCAAGGCTTAATGTTCATCCTTTGTTACCATGCTAATATTAAATGTTGGTATATGATGGAGGAATGATACAGCAGCTTGTCTTTTACCTTCAAGTTTATTTTGCATCCAGCTCAATTATAGGGCCAGCACAGTGGTAAGCATTGCTGCCTCACAGCACCAGGGACCCTGGTTCGATTCCTGGTTTGGGTGACTGTCTGTGCAGAGTCTGCATGTCTGCGTGGGTTTCCTCCCACAGTCTAAATGACATGCTGGTTAGGTGCATTGGCTGTGCTAAATTCTCCCTCAGTGCATCCGAACAGGCACCAGAGTGTGGCGACTAGGGGATTTTCACAGTAACTTCATTGCAGTGTTAATGTAAGCCTACTTGTGATACTAATAAATAAACTTTAACCCTTTATCGATACAAGCTCCTTGCCATTCCCCCCACACACACACACCTACTGTTCCAGCTGTGTTTACTTATACTCTTTTGGCAGTTGGGCCAATAACCATCACCTGTCTTTAATAAGGCAATTAGCTTATCAATTTAATTTGCCAAAGCATGCACTTGCTGATACATTGGCACCTGGGACTTTGGAGGCTAGAAGTCTAACCATTATACATACAGATGTGGCTGTGATTGATTGTCTCTCAAGCATGAGCACCCTACACCTTCCCTTTAACAAAACAACCTGGGCCTCCCTTTAATCTTTAATAACCACACCACCCAGGCCGATAGTCAGGCAGACTTCAGAACAGGTCAGATGACCCCTTCATTTTACCCTTAAAGACACAGCAATCTTTCAAAAAGTTACAAAGTTGAAGAGATAAAAATGGAGTAGCATTGCTTTGAATTCAAAAAGGGCAACAGTGCAGTGTTTTTAAAGTTGAATGCCTAGCTAAACTGTTTTTCACAAGCATTAATCATCCCAGCTGCCTTCAGACATGTATTAACCCAATGTAATAGGATATGGGTTTCGCCACCTAGCAACAACTTAGTGTGTGTCTGCCATCCCGACATCACTTCCGGCTGTTTAGGCAGCTGTGAAGATTATTGTGCTGTGAAGGTCATGTAGATAACATTATGCTCCAATTTGGGGAGCTTGTTTACAAGTATAGCAATTCTGTTAAAGGAATCCAGTGGGAGGTGGGGTGCACATCAGTCTGTTTACAACTAGGAGCCACAAAGGAATGGAAATTAGTTAAAATGGTGCAGACTTTCACCTCATCACTGCCAATATTTTAATTGTGATGGAAATCAATGAGTGTCTGAGAGATTATCTCCTGTGACTGGATTTTTTTCATTTCACTAGTTTCCAATTACACTAACTTTAAGTTATTGATTTGTTAACAGTATTCCAGGCTTCATTTGGTTTCAGCAAATATGGGAACATTATACCTTCACTGAGTGAGTCTGACTGGAGCAACAGAAAACCAAAGGGGCGGTGGTTGTGAGTTTTGGCCTGCACATCAAACTTCCTGCTTGTAATCGAGCAGTTTGTTTTGCTGTAAGTCAAGACTGAGGCAGACCACATCCCCTGCCATTTTTTTTTAATAACCAGAGTTCTGCAGTTGTGTTTAATGGTTGAGGTAACAACATCTGCATAAAGACCACTGTTTAAACACTGGACAAAGTGCACTATTGAAAACAATGAAACATTTCAAATCCGCAGCTACCGCTTATAATCCTTCTATTTGAAGTCAATACATATATACTACTTCCAGAATTCCACCGCTGTTTTCACTGGCGAGACTGCAGACCACTGATAGTGACACTATAGAAGTTATGCACTAATCTATCCTCTGGGTAGATGTGGGGGCAGTGACAGATATAGAACAAATAAATGTTTGACAAATTGGCATTTTAATTGTTTTGTTCTTATCACCTGATTGGTAATTGCAAAGACCCAATTTTAAAAACTTGATGTGCAGTAAATTTTTGATTTGATTTATTATTGTCACATGTATTAATAATATACAGTGAAAAGTATTGTTCCTTGCGCACTATGTCAGTATGTACGCAAAAAGGAAATATTGGTAAATCCTGTTAGTTTATGTTAAGAATACAGGAAGTGCAAACTTGACGAGGCCTGTATCATGTATGTTGCTACCTAATTCCTCCAAAGGTTAATATGAATTACACAAGGCGCTGTTGCTGTAATTTAAGATGGTATCACTAAATCTCAATGCTGCAGTTCAGCTGATAATGGTACTGGGACTGGCTTGCTCAAAGGATGGTGACATTAAACCTGGTTACAAATCGAACTGAGACCAGTCTAAGACTTCATGGGTTCAAGCGCCATTTCAGGACAACATTATCTAGACTGATATTTGATTGTCTTAACCAAACAGTAGCACCTGTGACAATATTTTAACAAAGTAAAGTGAGGCCCTAAATGCCTTTCATTTGGTCCTGAGAGATCCTGTGGCATTGTTGAAAGTACAAGGGAGTGCTCAGTTTTTGCTATCATAACAGTTCAGAAGTACTTCAATGGCTGTAAAACGCTTTGGGGTTATGGATGGTGAGAGGTAATTGCAAGTCTTTCTTTAATAGTGTTCTGCCACCATTTATCACCTTAGCCACTACAGCCAAGACTGGTTTAGCAATGAGATTAATAACCAATTGTTGTGGAACCTCAACCTGTGTAAATTGACTGGTATATGTTTGTTTACAAACAACAGTCCCAACGGGCTGCATTTTTGCTACTGAACTGAGTAGCTTGAGTTGGGAAATTACTGACTTGGCAGACCCGTCTTGGCTTTTTTATAATTTTCACTCCAGGGAAACAGGTGCGGGCCGGAGTCAGGCCTGCTGATCCCTGAAGCAGATTCTTGGTGGCCACAAGAGCGGGCATGGCGGGAGGGTCAGTAGCCCGACTCAGTTATCTCGGATTTTGTTCCTGTTGTAACAAAAACAGTTGGGTCCTCCAGCCCTCAACCACCGACTCTGACCCTTCCATTTCATTTTGATGTTAACTGGTGTTCCTCATCATCTCCACATGACCTGTCTTGTCCTCCATGTTAGTTCACCAAATATCCACCATAGATAGAGCTCAAGAGCCATATGGAGGTGAAATAAAATAAACTTGCAAAAATCAGCTCTCATTTCATGCATTCAGTAGTGAAAAATCTCCCATTAATGAAGCCCATTGAAAGTTTTTAAATCTCAAGTTATAATCCCTTATAAAAACAAACAAACTTGATTCATTCCCACACCAATAACAACTAAAGCTTTGATAGACTCTAAGTTGTCAACAAAACTGTGAACTTGGAATCCCCTGCTGAGATAACTGTAGCTCTTGAAACTCAACCAAGCTTGCATAATGACATAATAATAGACCTTGGGGAAATGCCAACAAATAATGGACAAACAAATGCTACACCAGCTGCTGATTCAATCAAAGCAATCTAGAAGTGTTTTTAATAAAAAAACCAATTACTGACATCTGCAGCTTTATTTCATGTTTTAAAGCACTGGGGTTTTAAAAAACTTCGAAGCGTGACAGTTGAACAAACCTCATCCATCCTTCAAGAGCGATTACATCTGCACACATGAATTAATGATTTGAATTAAAGCTCTTGATGTGGATTAAGGCCCTTGCAACAGCCAAAGTTGGGTTTGTTTGAACTCAGCGCTGATTTTAAATGGCCCTGCTGAGTTTGGATTTCTCATGTGTGAGTCACATCCCATCTCTTTTCCCTACTCTCAAAAATTGGAAATAGGGATGGGACGTGCACATCAGGTCCAACTCTCCATTTTTAATGGTGTGTGGAGTCTTCCCGACTCTGAAAATCCATCCTACACCAGAAAGGTTAGCCATTGGCAGGATAGTGCTTTTGGACATCCTGAGGATATAAACAGTAGCAAATAAATACTACTTATTAGTTCTTGATGGTTTTTCTTTTGCCGGATGCACTTCGAAATTTGCACCTGTCATGATGATCTAATAACCATTAACTTTAGACGTATCTGTTAACTACATTTCCTTGCACATTTTAAATAATTTAAAGCTTTCCTTGCAGTAAAAACAATTATGAAATCCCTTAACCAGGGTAAAGCACAAAACGTGAAATAAAAAGCCAAACAGTAGCACATTTTGATTAAAAGGGAATGAAATGTTAGACCTCAGAAGTATGTGGTTACAATAGCTGATAAGGAGTTCCGTGTAAAAACTGGCAAGCATAAGGGAGTCCTCTTCTGTTGCATCTTCTATTGGAACATGTACAGTAAGTACTTGTACTGGGAATAGTCAGTCAACACTGCTGATGCTTTTGAATTCTTAAATTCTTCAGTCATTTACAAAGGCATAACAAAATATATTTCTGTATTACCATCTCTGACAGAAGTTGCTGCATCAAAACTTCCTGTCAACCAAAGGATTTAATGTCCCAATCAATTACATCTCCATTGCTTGCATAAAGAAGGCAATGCTGTGTTACCAGGAGATTCAGCAGATCTCAGTGGTACAGTTTTATTACTTGAGATGTGGATAACATATTTATAAACTAACATTTACAACTGATTTCATCATGAAGAACAATAGTAGACGTGTTTGGTTAGACTTTGAACCTTTGACTGTATAGAATTACTGCATCTATCTAAAGAAGCAGATATTTTTTCCTCTGATCAATTTAGTTGTGTTTTAATTGCTTTATATACTTCAGTGGTGAAAAAGACTTGCCATTTCAGCACTTCATTTATGGCTGTCAGCTATACGGCTGTTACTATGGTGCTTCTGATGAATTACAACTTTAGTGTCTTTGCCAGACTGGTACTGCAACTTCTTTGATCTGAAAATTAAAGGACTGATTAAACTGGATTTGTCCAGTTATAAGTGACTCCCATGATTACATTGCTGTTCCACAATTTCAGAACAGTTTTGGCCAACAATTATTTAGTTTTCCTCAAAGCTTTTAATATAAATTCTAGTGGAAAATAGTCTTTTGATTTGGATCTGTAATCTTTTGTTTACTTTTTGGGAGAGCGATGGATTTCTAAATTTAGAGTCTTGTTTGTATTTTATCCTTTTGCCTGCAGGCTATTGGATAAAATCCTCTTAAGTTGTTGGTAGTAACCACGTTTCTCCCATGAGCTAACTCGCCTTGTTATTTGCAATTTTTCCTCTTGTATTCTAATTGTTAATCACAGTATCATCACAGTAGATTCCTGCAATAATAAATAATTGATAACCCAAATTTATAGTACAAGGGGTTCAGATGATGCCAAGCACTTTTTAGTATATGTAAATCAACACCAGAAATAGCAATTTTCCTCAGAGACTTTGACTTAAAGCATTCCAAGACAAAGTATAATTAGTTTATACAAATAATTTCTCTTAACTAGCCTGTCCTGCACTGGTAAGTCTTTAAGGGCACAGCAAACTCAAGAAGAAGTAACTAATAATTTTCTTTGTGATTTGAAGAAAGCATTTTCTCAACTCTATCTGTTTTGTCGAGGCGAGAGGGTGGGTTTATTCTGATAGGCATTCTTAATGAATACTATAGGAAGTTCATCTATTGTCCATTTCCTATACAAGTCGCTATCAACTTGTTGGTTTTTATTTAGGGGTATGCTTTACTCAGGCCTAGGACCATTGTGCATTTAATGCTTTGCTGACCAGTACCCACTGCTCTCTCTCCTGAAAATATTGACTCCTGGTTTTAATATGGTTCCATAGGCACCAAATGCCATCTGATACTTCCGCACCTTGCCATTATTTATGTGTGTCTTGAGATTCTGGAGACCATCATAGCCAATCCTGATTGCAATATACACTTTTCCAGTAGGAAAATTTATGCTGACTGATTTCATCTTTCCTCGTCCGAAGATGCTGTATAACTGCCTACAGCTAAGATCATCTAACTTGGCATAGACCTGGGATTGAACCTGATGTCCTTTGCCTTAATAGCTGATCTGTAAAATCAATACATTTGCAGAGAGGCTCTTGATTTAGATCTTTACAACCACCAGAAGATCTTGAACTCCTCCACTGTGCAGTGGCTTTCAACTGAAGTTCCAGATTAAAGACAGTGTTGTAAAACACTCTACAATTCAAGATTATTTCTGTTGAGTGCTTTACAGTCATCGTGAGAACCATGATTGTATTACAGTCTTGTTGCCACTTTTATTGAAAGAAAATAGGATTAACATTGAAGTCTTCAACATTTGTGATTCATTTTCTTTGTGATTTGAAGAAAGCATTTTCTCAACTATTTTTATATAATCCCCACAGTGCAGAAAGAGTCCATTCGGCCCATCTTGCCTACACCGACAACAATCCCACCCAGGCCCTATCCCCATTACCCCTGCTAATCTCCCTGACACTAAGGGGCAATCTGCCATGGCCAATTAACCTAACCAGCACATCTTTAGACTATGGGAGGAAACCAGAGCACCTAGAGGAAACTCACACAGACACGGGGAGAACATGCAAACTCCACACAGACGAGTTACCCGAGGGTGGAATTGAACCCGGATCCCTGGCGCTGTGAGGGAGCAGTGCTAACCACTATGCCTCTATGCTACCCCCAAGGAAACTTCTTCAGTTTCCTTAATTGAATCTGTTTTGATGAGGTGAGAAAGTGGAGTTATTCTGATAATGAGCATTCTTAATGGATACCATAGGAGGTTCAACTATTGTGCAGGAAAAAAAGAAGAATCATTAGTCACTTCTTCTTGAGTTGAGTAACGTGCCCTTAAAAACTTACCATCAGGCTGGTAATTGCTTCACTTTGGGGAACTGCTTTAAGCAAACCTGCCTTTGCATATGAACATAGCTGATCAAAAGCAAGGAAGGGCAGTGAAGGCAGCTTTCTCGTAATTTAAAAATAAATATCTAGATGGCTTTTCTTTCCTTTCAGACCCATTAGGAAGTATCTATTGATTATTTTTACATTTGGGAAAATAATTTCCATGGCTTTTGTGCATTATAAGAATTATGTAACAAAGAATTGCTTAATAACTACATAAATTATAACCCCTGCTCGTTATGTACAGATCTTTTAAACTTCCAGACTGCATGTCTGGCTCTTGTATCGTTTAATATATACACTGGCTCAGTCCTATGATTGCCATTGTGATAAGTTGCTGTTGTACTCTGAACTTTATTTTACCTGTTTGCAGCTGAGAGCAGAAAAGCACTGGCTATTGCTGAGCAGGAAACTATAGTAGTTTGGACACTGGGTTTCAGTGTTGCTGCCAGCCAATCCGCTTGCACGGCTGTTGCTATGCTTGCTGTAAGTCTGCCTCATTGGAAAAACAGTGCGTTGCAGAGTGATAGGCTGGAGCTAATATGCACCACAGCAGAACATGTTGTTTTGACCATTGCAGACATCTGGTGCACTCAGATACTGACAGTACAGCCCAGCATTAGCCAGAGGCAACTTCCTTTACTCAAGGAGTCAAACATTCTTTGTTCAAAAAGGAAAATTATGGCTGCATAGAAAAGGTGTGTACTGTGAAGAGTGTTTTTCTACGTTATATTCTCATTGCTTTTCTCTCAGTTTTTTTCCCCCTTGTAACATGTTTAAGGGGGTGGAACACAAGAGTGTACACAGAAATGTTGAGTTTTCTCTAACTTTGTTTTTTATGTGATTGAGGTCAGTAGATTTATTACGTATGACTCACATTACCATCAATTATCCATGAATAGGCAAGGTTCAAGTTGTTTTCGTTATGTTTTATTTACGTTTTGTAAATCAGCTTTCTTTGATTTCTGCCTGCTGTGGAATATTTTATCTACAAAAGAATGACCTCCCTCTGAGACCTAGCAAAGCCATATCAAACCTTTGTCACTGTCTGCTTTAGGTGAGGCACAGTTTATACTCCATGCAAATAACAGACTAGAACCCTTGCAAAGGCACCTTCTAGACAGCCTTCTGCATTCACATGGCTTCCGCTCTAAGCTATGAATGTGATATATTCTCAGCCAACCTTCTCTTTGAAACAACTCCACATAAAGGTAACAAACTCAACCAGCACCTGCATTTTTCAAGATTTAACTTGCAAATTAGTGGTTTACACACCAGTGTAAAATCTATTAATCCTTTTTTGATGTCTCTCACAGCAGTATGTTTTTATTTCAAGCACTGTTTTTCTTAAGCCTACAAGCACTACAAAAAGGCAACTCAAGTTTTACACACGTTCAAATTTTATAACTGGATTTCTGACAATAGAAAGATTTTTTAAAAAGACTTTGTCTCACTGAAGCAAGGTACAATTGATCTTTTATGTTGGGGAAATAACTGACATTTAACAGCAGCACTGAGATCAGTCCTTGTGATTGTCCCCCCCCCCCCCCCTACTGTGTCCTGTTTGTGGAAACAGAATGGTCTTGCTCACTGGTAAAGCATACATTCTGGTGTGCTCTCTTCGGTAAGTGCAGTGCACAGGTTTTTCTCTCTATTGGTTTTCTCCCTTTCTTTCCACTGTACCGCCATCTTCCACTTCCCAACCCAAACGCCAACAATAAACATACCTCTTTCTTGTTTGTCTCTGTCCATTCTGACAAAATTTGCTTTTGGCTCTCTTTTCTGTTGCAGCTGTCACCACTAGGCCATTCGACCCTTCGAGCCTGCTCCACCATTCATTTTATGTGTTAGATCTAATATTTCTCACTTCACTCGCACTTCTACCTCTACCAGTGCACTCTAATTTTTTTGTAGTGCATGGGTAATTTGTTCAAGTGCATGGCCCTAGAAATTTATTGTGTGGCCACACACACACACGTCGTAAAGGGGCTGACCTGTGTGAACAGCAGCGCAGCTTAAAGGGAATATTGAACCCTGCACAAGCACCCCACCCCCAGTTCATATAGAACATAGAACAGTACAGCACAGTACAGGCCCTTCGGTCCTCGATGTTGTGCCGAGTTTAGTCCGAAACCAAGATCAAGCTATCCCACTCCCTATCATTCTGGTGTGCTCCATGTGCCTATCCAATAACCACTTGAAAGTTCCTAAAGTGTCCATGTGGATACTTATTAGAATGCTAAACATTTAGGTCCTGAAATGCGTGAGTAGGTGGCACAGTGGTTAGCACCGCTGCCTTACAGTGCTAGGGACCCGGGTTCAATATCCGGCTTCTGTCACTGTCCATGTGGAGTCTGCACGTTCTCCCCATGTCTGCGTGGGTTTCCTCCGGGTGCTCCGGTTTCCTCCCACAGTCCGAAAGACATGTTGGTTAGGTACATTGGCCATGCAAAATTCTCCCTCAGTGTACCCGAACAGGTGCCGGAGTGTGGCGACTCGGGGATTTCCACGGTAACTTCATTGCAGTGTTAATGTAAGCCTGCTTGTGACGTAAATTAAACTAATAACATTTCTGGCTGCTGGCCAGTGTGCTATGTTTGCAGCACCATCCTATCTCCTAAAGATTAAAGTTTTTTTTTCCAAGTTTATTTATTAGTGTCGCAAGTAGGCTTACATTAACACTGCAATGAAGTTACTGTGAAAATTCCCTAGTCGACACACTCCGGCACCTGTCCTGTTCAGATATATGGAGGGAGAATTTAGCATGGTCAATGCACTTAACCAGCACGCCTTTCGGACTGTGGGAGGAAATCGGAGCACCCGGAGGAAACCCACGCAGATATGGGGAGAATGTGCAAACTCCGCACAGACAGTGACCCAAGCCGGGAATCGAACCCAGGCCCCTGGCGCTGTGAGACAGCAGTGCTAAACACTGCACCACTGTGTTGTCCCCTAGACTATTTTCCCTGAGACAAAGGGGAGAGGGGGGTAGTGGATGGGGAGACTACATGTCTGTAAGTGGTGAGTCGCCAGTTAAGGATGTTTAAAGGCCTGTTGGTACCTATTTTCAGAGGCTGACTGAAAAATTCCAGTATAAGCTGCCTCCAGGTAGCCTTCCAGCAGCTGACCAAGGTGGTGGATTGGAAACAAAACTCCAGCCAGGTTCTGAGGCCTTCACAACCTGTCTGCCTTTAGCTGCAAGTCTGAGGAAGGGCGCTTCAAAATAGAGGTGTTGTCTCCTAGCTACCTGAAATAGCAGTCTCTGCTTCTTCATTGCTGGATGGCCTCTTATTGGCCAGCCTTCTGTTACTAATTAGCCAGTTTGGGGAAAGTCACAGCTGAATATAAGTTTCCCTCACTGTGCGAGCTTCTGACCCCTATTTGATCCTGACATCGGGTCTTTGAGGCCCTTACCTGTCACTGTCGGAGCTCCCTTCTCTCTGTCCCCTCCCCTGTTACTTGTTCGTGTCCTCAACTTAATATTCGTCCTTCCTTTCCTCTGTGCTACATGCCATGGTAGAAAGCTCCACCTTTACTGTGCCCACATCCTTTTTCCTTCTCTTTCACTTTTCTATCCTATTGTCATATTGAAAATTGTCCTGCATGACTGGAAGGCACTGCATTGGTGGAATGCTTCTGAAATGGATTGTCTATTGGCTTAGGCCAAAGAAACACACACTATTTACACCTTGTCTTGGATCATGGGAAGAGCTAATTAATGGACTGCCTCCTAAGCTATTACGTTGCTGCATATTTTGTACGTAAATGACTTGATGTCTTGACAGAAATAAAGCTCTCCGTTTTGTGAATTATTCTAAACTGGGAGGCATTGCAAACAACCAAGAACAGGCCGATCAAATACAGAAGGATCTGGATAGATTAGGAGTTGAGCTGAGATATTGCAGCCAGTGCCATTAAGTGTAGATTAATTCATAGTCAAGAGATTGGAAAAAGAAGAATGAAGATGGATGGAAGCCAATTGTACAGAATGTAGCAGTGGTAAAGAGAACAAACAGAACAGTGACTTCCTATCAGAGGAATAGAGTACAGGTTGGATATAATTAAATTTGTAGAACAATGCTGGTCTCCCACCCGAGTTCTAGTTCTAGTTACAGTATTGTATTATGACAAAGACACCCAATCTTACCAAAAAGATTCTAACTGCCGAACGAGTGTGAAAATGGGAGAGAATCACGCTGATTTGTTTTTGGCTAGCTTTCAGACACAATCTTATGCCACTTAGTGAAAATAAAAAGGCAAATTGTGATTCACACCAGTAGAGGGAGTGGATGGAATTTATTCTCACCGGAAAGCTGGCTGTTCACAGCTAGAGGATGTCATTTTGCATGCGTAGACCTCTGTGTTTTGTGTAAAAGGCTGGCACTGCCAACGTCGTACTGCCCAAAAAGCACTGCTGCCCCCCCCCCCCCCCCCCCCACCCCCCAGACTACCCATGGGGACTCTGGTCTTCGATCCCACCGGTGAGGCCATCATGACGGGTCCCAGTTGGTGGGGACCATATGTGATCCTTGCTGGTGTCCCGGGCCCACTATTAATATTTAAATTAGCCATGCAAGGCTGATCACACCGGCAATCCAGGACCTGTACGATCATGAGAGCCAAGAAACCGGGCATGAAGCCGGGTTTTTTTTTTGCCTCCCGGTGGACCGGCGTGATGAGCCGGTAAGATTGCGCCCACTCCCCCGCCGAAACTTCTAAAGGATTACAGTGGAGACTGGTAGTCAGTTGGACTCTTGAGTTGGCTGAAAGGCAGCAAAAAAGAAGAATGATGACAGTGAAGAGAAGCCTGAGAGATGATCCCATCGAAGTATTCCAGATCTTAAGTACCTTTAATTTTTATTTTGGTGTGCATAGGGCATTGTAGGGGAGGGTAAGGCAAGGCAAAACTTTGTAACAGGATTTTGTAACGCTGGGTCACCCTTTGATGTACTACCCATTTTGGCAGAACAGATGAAGGACAATTATTTGTATATGATGTCAGCAAAGGAAGCAGGCCAGTTGAGAAGATATGACCCAGTGTAATTTATTTTTTTCAACTTCTGGTGCCACAGGCACAGTATGAGTAGATTCTCCCATCCCGCTGCACTAATTTCTTAGCTCACCAGCCTGGGAGATTCTCATGTCGGCCGATTCGCAGAATTCATGCACGCGTTCCCTCCCCGATAGCGTCTCCCAACCCAAGTTTTTTGACGCCGACGGAACCATGCTGAAAATCAGCGTAACGGACATTTGTATGCATTTACATACCTTACCATCTGATTAGCGGGTCCGTGACAACGTTAGCGCTGCCCGTCACTCTGGCAGAGCTTACAGCTGCTATACAAAAGTCGGGAGTTGGCGTGGCAGCGATGAACAGGAGTAAGGAGATACGTTTTTTTTGTGGAGCTGCAGCCCCTGGCGTGCTGGGGAGGTTGGAAGCAGGGCCTGGGGATTTGTTGCTCGCTGTGGGGAGCTCCCTGGAGATCTTCAGTTGCTGTACCCTGGCCCTGTGGGGCAGGATAGGGCCCTTAACAGACTGCTGGTCAGGTTGCTCTCTGCAGGCACTGTGCTGTTCCTTTGTTCTGACTGTGGGGTGTGGTGAGGGACAGGACTGAGTGCTGGAGTTTTAGGGAGGGTGGTGGGGTGGGGGGGGGGGGGGGGGGTGTGAGGAGTGCACCATGTGCTGCTTGAGGGCTAATCAGTTCAAGCAGCTGGTGCTCCAAGCAGGGGTGCTCTTGTGAAACTAGACAATGATGCTGCATGAACTCTGCAGTGAATGGGAACCCAACTTGTGATAAAAAGGCGTCTGTCCCTGACATGCAACACATGCCTGGAAGGGAATGCTGTAGTTGCACTCGTGGCAATGGCTCAAGGGTGCGCAATGGTCTCACCTACACACCAACCTGCATGCTGTCCCGGCTTGCCGTGTTCATGATGCCAATGGCAGGCAACCTAATCAGGTGACACATGGCACCACAGATTGTGCTGTGTTGCCAACATCCACAAGTGGGGGTACTGGTCCCAGTGAGGGATTGGGTGGGAGGTGCTGGGGTAGATGCAAGCAATGACATGTATCTATCAATCTCTCTCTAACCCCCAGCATGCAGAATGGATCTCGGTCTTATTGATTTAGAGCTGGCCATCATGGTGGCGGCAGGGAAGGCGGAGGCGGCTCAGGAGGTGGAGCGTGTAGGGAGGCCACCGCAGGAGTAGCCAGCGGCAAGCCCTGAGGAAGGAGGGGAGGGGGCTGCCCATGAAGGTCACTAGCTGGGAGACCAGTCTCCCAAAAGGCTGGCCAGAAAGATGCAGGGGCAAAGGTAGTACCGGACCAGGCATTCATTCGAGGGGCTATCGGAGATTGTGTGCTGTTGCCGGCTCCACGTATCCAAGGACACGGTCTGGCACTTGTGTGAGGTCCTCTCGCACCTGGCAACTGAGGGGAGGGGCAGCTCCCTCTAGACGTTAAGATGTCAGCAGCCCTTAACTTCTATGCAACAGGGTCATTTCAGGCATCCAGTGGCGACCTCTGTGGGATCTCACAGGCCTCAGTACACAGATGTGTTCGTCAGGTCACGGATGCCTTGTACGCCCAGGCAAGCCAGAACATCAATTTTGATGTTGGGCAGGCTCACCAGGAGGCCTGGACTGCAGGCTTTGTGGTCATTGCAGGGATGCCCATGTCCAGGGGGCAGAGGATGGGACGCACATCACCCTGCGGTCCCCGCGAGGTGAGGGGCAGCCATTCATCAACTGCAAGGGGTTCCACTCCCTGAACGTCCAGATCATCCGTGACCACCGGATGATCATCATGCAGGTCTGTGCATGTCACCCAGGGAGTGTCCACAACAGCGATGTGCTGAGGCAGTCAGACATCCTTGGGCTCTTTGAAGACCAGCCCAGGCTGCCGGGATGGCTCGTGGGGGACAAGGGCTACCCGCTGAGGTAATGGCTGATGACGCTAGTGCGGATGTTCGAGACTGAGGTGGAGACCCGCTACAGTGAGGCCTACACTGTCACCCGGTCTGTAGTAAAGTAGGCCTGTTCAAGATGGGTTTTGCTGCCTGGACCACTCTGGTGGTGCCCTGCAGTATGACACTGGGCGTTCTTCATGCATCATAATTGTGTGCTGTGTCCTGCACAACATCTCTCAGCCATGGGGAGACCAGTTGGAGGAGAAGGAGGAGGAATGGCAACAGGCCAAAGTGGATGTCCTGCTGGAGGATGGAGGGCATGCGGCGATGGCAGGTGCCATGCAGCGAGGGAGGCCTTGATAGCAGCCCGCTTCACATAGCAGCCCCCACACTACACAGCACCAGCTTTGAACACACTTCCACCGCACCCGAGGAGCCACTACAGCCGCCAACCCCCACAACTCCAAACTGGCCTCTCAACCCACATGACCCTTCCTCTTCCCCACCCTCTCTCATTAACTTTCCCACCCTCTCTCATTGCACTAACCCAACCCTGAGAAACATCACAACCCATTAATGGGCCTAGGCTGGCGCTGGTAGCGAGTTCTTGGTGAAGGCTGGAGGATGACGATGACTCGCTGTCAGGCACACTGAGATCCTGCCCTTGGTGCCACTCAAGTCTGATTCCTACCTGTTCACCGAATGCACACTGGAACCTGGGCCCACATAGCAGTAAGAGTTGGGAACACAAGTGTGTGGGACAGTGGGTCGGGGGTGCCACCAGGGGGAGGGGGCATGACAGGGTCTGATGGATGGTGGGGAAAGTAGGGCAGGCAGTCTATAACATTTGGCCAAGTATCACGCAGCACAGCAGTCTGCGTCTCGATGCACGGGATTGGGGAGCACTCAGCTCTGTTGGGTGGGGTGGGGGGGAGAGAGTCCGAGACAGATTAGTTACAACTGTGAGGTGAAAATAACAGTTTATTGTTCTCTCAACATTCAACAAAACTTAACCCTGACTACTGGTGACCTCCTCAGTTAATTTAATTTAATTTACTTGGTTAGTCAAAATGAATGACTACTGGTGACCTTTACCCTTGCCCTCGTAGTGAACCTACAACCTTCTAATCTTGTGTGGCCTACTGCCTCATCTAGGTACTCCCCGGGATGCACATCGGAGGTCCAGCTGTGATCCACGCCTCGCTGCCTGTGATGCCCTTGGCAGCCGTCCCCTGGGTGGCCGAGACCTGGAGGACCCTGGCTGACTTGCGGATGACACTGTTTCTGTGCACCCTGTTCATCCAATTGGCACTGAGATGCTCCAGTGTGAGGAATGGGGGAATTGGAATTGGGGGATGGGTAGGCTAGCGATGATGGGGGTGGGGGAGGTGGGGGGTGGCATGAGAGGCCAGCAACATCCGTGGGGGAGGGGTGAGAGGCTAGCGAGTTTTCATGCGAATTTGACACTTAGATTTTTTGGGAAGAATTCTGGCCTATAAACCTGCAAGAACACAGTACGGCCAAACGGCCGCCTGAAACCCACCAAATTTGGAGAAGGCAATAGCCTTACAACATCTCCTTGCTAAGCTTTGGGGTGTCCTAGAGAAAGCAACGTACTTTCATATTCCTTCGCCAGAGCTGCCAAAACTCGGGTGCAGTAGCTGGCCAATGCTGTGTTTCTTCCGCCACCCAGAGTGTCCCAGTTGCATAAACAGTAGTGAATGTATACTCAATTCAAGTAGTGCGAAGCTGTGGAATTCCAGCAGGATCAAGGGTGCCATTGACCAGCATATGGAAAAGTCCCATTCCACCCTATTTAGTTGGTGGAGCAGAATTATAAATTAACATAGCATGGCCATAAATTATACAACAGGGGGCTAAAGTGCCAAATGTAGAAAAGAGAGAACGAAACGAGTAGGTTGGCGTAACATTTTTGTGTACAGTGGTATATTTACTTTTTCATGGGACGTGGGCATTGCCGGCGAGGCCAGCATTTGTTGTCCATTCCTAATTTTTTAAAAATACTTTTCCAATTCAATCAAATCAAGTCCAATTCAGAGTCTCAACAAGTTGAGACATTCCCGATCCAAGCTGACAAGACAGGGTCCGCAACCCCTGTCTTGGGCCTGATCTACCTGAGCCAAGCTGATTGGAGTAGGCGCAGGTCTTCCTCCTCCAAGGCTTGATCTCATTTGCATCTTAGCCAAAAGGCCGAGATGCTGCTTTTAAAAATTGCTTCATATGAAAATGAAGCTTAAATGTAACCTAATGACCTCAACCAAGTGCAGCATCCTATCCATACCATACTTGATCTTAGCCAAAAGGCCGTTGAACCGAGTAGCTTGCAAGGCTATTTCAGAGGTCAGTTAAAAGTCAGCCACATTGCTGAGGTTTTGGAGTCGCATGTAGGTCAGACCAGGTAAGGACGGCAGATTTCCTTCCCTGAAGGACATTAGTGAACCACGTGTGTTTTTATGACAATCAACAATGGTTTTATGGTTATCATTACCGAGACTAGCTTTTAATTGCAGATTTATAACAGAATTTAAGTTCCACATGGTGCTGTGGTGGGATTTGAATCCTTGTCTCTCCGGGCATTAGCCTGGGCCTCTGGATTACTAGCCCAGTAACATTACCACTACGCAACTGCCTCTCTCATCTGTGGAATGGACTTCAAAGGTAGGCAGTAGGTAATGATTGATTCAACAAATTTAAAAAGATTTGAATAAGTGCTATGAAAAATCAGTACAGCAGGTATTGTGGACACTGGGCAGATCAGGGGATGCACAATGGTCCCCCCCCACCCTATTTTTTTCATCTCTTCACCTGAACAGCCTTCTCTTTCTTCACCCTACAATTTTGTTTTCTTGCAAGAGTTTACACTGCCCCAACATCTACAGCAAAGCTGAAGGCAATCCAGTGAAACCGGATGTGTTTTTTTCATTCTAACTTGCTCCACGGCATTGTGTTCCCCTTAGTTAATTTCCAGTAGTCCTGTTACGGTTCCTAATTTTATTATAATCAAATCTGTTGAAGCTTCTAAAGATCTTCCACTAAAATGTAATGTCACCAATGGTAATACTTTAAAGATTTGCATTTATGTAGCACCTCTCATGTCATCCCAAAGTGACCACTAAATGCTCTTTTGTTAAGTGTACTAACCATTGTAGGAAATGCTGCAGTCAGGTTGCACACAGCAAACTCTCACAAACTCTTTTGTGATGTTGACTGAGGGATAAATATTGACTGTGACACTAGAAATAACTCAGTCTCTACTTTTTGAAATACTGTAGTGTCATGGGACCTTTTATGTTCACTTGAAAGGACAGACAAGGCTTTGGTTTGTCTCGCTTGGAAAATGGCATATCTAATATAGCTCTTTCTAAATACTGCACTGAAATGTCATCCTGGATTTTTGTGCTCCAGTCCTAGAGTGGAACTTGAAAGCACAACCTGGTGACTCTCAGGGGAGAGTGCTACAGAGTCATGGCTGGCGCTGATATATTTATTTAGTTCCAGTATTGGAATGTTGTCACGCAGGTCCTGAAAATTGTGGTATCATTAATAGTCCACTATTTTTACTTTTGTTATTTTACGTCCGTCTCATTTATTTGCCAGTGTCCACACTGCGCCCCCCCCCCCCCCCCCCCCCCCACACACACTCACACACTCACACACACATGCAATGTCCACCCTAACCCATGCTCCACACACGTACACATGCAATAGAATGAGTTAAAATGATGGTCATAGTACTCATCTTAAGCAATATAGTTTTTACCGATGTAAAGAGAAAAACGGGTCACAGAATTCTTTCAGAAAATGCAGAAAGTTTCAAGTGTAGTTGCTATGCCTCTCTAATGCCACCAGGTGTCTATTGAATTTTAGAGATTTAAAAAGCTATGGAACAGGAATACCAAAGCTTTTTGTATTTATGGACTTTTACCCATAGAGTCTGCGTGTCGAGTTTAAACACACATTGGCATCAATTTCCATATCTCAACTTAAGCTGTTAATAAAGTGCCTCAAAACTGGCAATCCCGGGATCGAGCCCATGCTGGATTTCAGATCTTGCCAGCTTCTGGGAATATAATGAATAGGGAATATGTGATTTTAAGAGAATGTTACTTTAGAGTACATGTGGAAGTCTTTTCTATCAACCTGAGCTCCTAGCCTTTCTAGAACACTTTTCCGTAAGATGCTTCACCTGTCTTTTCTATTGATGCTAACAAAGCTGGATCTGATATTGTGAATTTCTTCTGGCTTTTTTGATGTGATTGGTTTAACTTTATTGCCCTGCACAGTTATAATTATCACGACCTGCATCAGGACGGGTATTTTTTTTTAACATTCTCAATGTACAACTATCAAGACTTGTATTTTTTAAACCTAGTAAGAAGTTTAACAACACCAGGTTAAAGTCCAACAGGTTTATTTGGTAGCAAAAGCCACAAGCTTTCGGAGCCTTAAGCTCCTTCTTCAGGTGAGTGGGAATTCTGTTCACAAACAGGGCATATAAAGACACAAACTCAATTTACAGAATAATGGTTGGAATGCGAATACTTGCAGCTAATCAAGTCTTAAAGGTACAAACAATGTGAGTGGAGAGAGCGTTAAGCACAGGTTAAAGAGATGCGTATTGTCTCCAGACAGGACAGCCAGTGAGACTCTGCAAGTCCAGGCAAGCTGTGGGGATTACAGATAGTGTGACATGAACCCAAGATCCCGGTTGAGGCCGTCCTCATGTGTGCGGAACTTGGCTATCAGTTTCTGCTCAGCGACTCTGCGCCGTCGTGTGTCATGAAGGCCGCCTTGGAGAACGCTTACCCGAATATCAGAGGCCGAATGCCCGTGACCGCTGAAGTGCTCCCCAACAGGAAGTTGTTAAACTTCTTACTGTGTTTACCCCAGTCCAACGCCGGCATCTCCATATCATTTTTTAAACCTGCACAGAGCTATCCATTCTATTAGCCCTTGAGGTTGGGTTGGGTGCTCCCATGCAGTCAGGTGGTTGGGGCCAGGCTGGGCCAATCAGGCCGAGTTGGGTCAGGTGGGGTCAAGAGTCGACCAGTTGGAGTGCAGGAAATGTCAGGCACGCGAAGCGGCCAACCGTTTTGGCGTCAGCACTTTGCCGATGCAGCAAATCGCCAAACAAGCCAGTAAATTTCTCACTCATTTAATAAGAGTCAAAATCCTGCAGGGCCACTGCCAGTTTTTAGATAGTGGGATTTGAAGTACTATTAAATCCTACATCAGAATGCTAAGATCTGTCATCTGCCAATGAGACAACATTACAAAGAACAGTCACTCCCAAATCTTCAAGGCCACAAAATTCAAACAGCACAAACTAGTTTATTTATTAGTCACAAGTAAGGCTTACATTAACACTGCAATGAAGTTACTGTGAAATTCCCCATGTCACCACATTCTGGCGCCTGTTCGGGACACTGCAACTAACCAGCACGTCTTTCAGACTGTGGGAGGAAACCGAGAGCTGGACTGCCAGGGCTTGAGGGTGCATTTGGTGTGGTGTGGCTTGGACCACCTCCTTGTATCATTTTGACTAAGGGTATTTGATGAGAGTAAAAAGGTAATGGGGGTTTCTAAATGTGACACAATGCTTTATCAAATTCTTGCTTCCAATTATTGGTTTGACTTTTTGAATTCCAAAAGATACAATTATGTTGTTGTGTTAGCAGTGTTTACTCATGTAGAACTGCTATTGTTATCTCGAAGTTAAGACGGGGAGGGTCCCAGGATTGTATCAACATTTGCATGGAGCCTCCTGGGGTTAGATCCGTACTTTTGGCCAGTTCTTCCAAACAAAAGTTTGAATAGTCTTGCTGCATGTGATTTGGTTATCATGTTTGCCCTCCTTGCATGTGAGGCTGAAATAGTATCTCGCACTGATTCTGCTCAAGGGAATCAATCTTTTTATTGTGGGGGAAAAACTAGAACTTTTTGTAAAAAGGCTTTTGCAGTGAGCTTAGGCAGCAACTTTTGATTATAATGTGACCTTTTTGCTATGCTGATGTCATTGTACCACGAGGACATTTGAAAGACTGAAGCTTTGTGTTTAAGTTCATGTTTCTAAATGTGACCCATAGTAGCTCTCTCAAATCTTTTGTTTCCAATGACTGGCTCAATTTCTTAAAACAGTGCATGTGAGCTCAATAAATGACCATATATGCTAAATAATTTTACTGGGATGTTTCAATATAAAACAAATAGGACAAGGAACTGTTTCTGTCCTTTATTCAAAAGCAGCCTCTGAATTATTTTCTTCACCCACAAGCCTGTTTTTCCTCTAGTTTCTGATCTTAAACCACAGCAATTTCTAACCCCCCAATTCATTGATTATCAACCCTAGGCCACCTTTCGATCATAAGACAGTCAACCTTTGATAACTTTCCAGTTTCAGACTCTTGTGACATCTTTCAGTTCTCAATTCTGTTTGGCGGCTTACTAGACTTCTCCCCATTTGTTATTTTTAGGATTTCCATATCATATGATCCAAAGTTTCATCTCTTTGACTCTCCTAATAAGCTCTATTCCTGTCCTGATGTAAATGGTTCATAGATTTGTTTTTTTCTTTCTACTTAATCAGAATATTCCCTCCTCCTATACTCTGCTTCTTTCACTGTTAATAGCGGCTACAGTTTCTGATGTTGCCTTTGCTATCCCCACAGGGGTCTGTGCATGTGCCCCAAGGTTGCTCCTGTTTCCTCCTTTTCACTATATACGAACTATGGCATCATCTGAACAGGAGATCAAGTTTCCTATGTGTACACATAGCTTTAATCTTCTCTTTTGATTCCAAAGTTGTTACTTGAATTTGGCATCAAATCTTGGATGGGCCAGATATTTTACAGGCACAATTTGAAGCCATTTTGTTTGGCTTCTGTTGGCTCATATGTGTTTGTACCCTGAACTCCATTCATCTCCCTGACCTCACTTCAGGCTGAAAATGGTGGTGCAGAAACTGGTGTGCTGCAGAATTCCTTTCCCATATCAGCTCTATTTCCAACATTTGTAACATTATCAACCTTTAATTTAGGGAAACATAAAGTCATCGAGGTTTACAGCATGGAAACAGGCCCTTCGGCCCAACTTGTCCATGCCACCCTTTTTTTTTTAACTACTAAGCTCGTCCCAGTTGCCTGCATTTGGCCCATACCCCTCCATACCCATCTTACCCATGTTACTGTCTAAATGCTTTTTAAAAGACAAAATTGTGCCCACCTCTACTACTACCTCTGGCAGCTCGTCCCAGACACTCTCCATGCTCTGTGAAAAAATTGTCCCTCTGGACCCTTTTGTGCATCTCCCCTCTCACCTTAAACCTATGCCCTCTAGTTTTAGACTCCCTTATCTTTTGACAACAATTTTGCACTCCGCAAAATCCACAAAATAGCAAAGAGATAAATGACCAAATAATTTGTATTAATAATGTTGGTTAAGGGGAATACATTCGTGGAAATAAAGTTTTTTCCCCTGTTCATCCTTGAATAGTACCATAGGATTCTTTACACCTACCGAGAGGTAGATGTGCAGCTTCCCACTCCATGCACACGCACGTGCAGACACGCGCACACACAATTGCTCATGAGATATACTTGGTTTGTTTGGGACAATATACATCATTTTTGTATTGTCTATTTACTGCATATTTCTTGATTTTAAAAAAATATCAGTTATCTAAATAGCCTTGCATATGACAGAACTGTCTTCAGTGGTAATGTAAACATGCAGGTTGCGTGTATTGTATTGACCATACAAACAGTTGATTTCCACCCATTTCAGCGCAACTTTTTTCCCCTCTGGAATCCATTGTAACTAGGCATAACACACTGATATCACTCTATATCACTTCATCAAGGTACATGATAAAAGTGAAATAGTCACATAGTGGCAATGAACAGTTGTAATCGAACCAAACCTCCAAAAAAAACATTTTTATGGGATAACATTGTAAATCACCCAATCTTTCATTTTGTGGTTCATGGCTTATGTGTACTCAAAAGCTGTTGCAGGGTGTATCCGTCATTTATTTTCACCTAATAAAGGGAATATTGATACCAACTCTGACTGGACATACAATTGCATAAGTATTCAATAAATTTTGTATGATGTGGACATAAGACAGCACTCCATACAGCAAATTCAAGAGAGTTGTCCTGCTAGATCAAAAGGCACCACAAACTGAACAGTTTGAAAATAAATTTCCTTTGTGAATCAATAAGTGAGTAGAGTAGAAACTGTGGAGGAGCAGAAGGATGTCCAGGTAATCAAAGCACTAAAAGCTAGTGAACAGTGCAAAACAAAAAGCCTAATGTAATGTTGGTCTTCATCTCAGATGGGTTGGAATATAAAGGGGAGAGAGCTATGCTTGAACAGAGCCCTAATCAGATCCCATGTGCAGTGTGGTGTTCAGTTCTGGCACCACATCCCAGGAAGCATGTTGACATTAGGAGGAGGGGAGCTGGTGATAATATTAAGTGTTAGTATATGATGGGGTAATACAGCAGCTTGTCTTTTACCTTCAGCAAGTTTATTGTCCTTCCAACTCAGTAATGACATAAAATCGCCAAGCAACTGTTCCAGCTGTGTCCAGTTATACTCTCTTGGAGGTTGAGCCAATAACCATTACCTGTATTTAATAAGGGCAATTAGCTTAATGTAATTGTCACAACAACATACACTTGCTGACACATTGACAGGTGGATGCAGTCTGAGAAGATTTTGAAAAAAGATTAAATTACAAGATCACATTGGATAAATGTATATTGTATTCTGACGAGTTTAGAAGATTGAGGGATGATCTAGTTGATGTACTGTATTAAAAATGCTAAAGATATTTGGAAGTGTAGATTTTGAGAAGCTATTTCCTTTTCTGGGAGAATCCAGGACAGAGGAATGTAATCTCAATACTGGACCATTCAGAAGTGAATCCAGGAAGCACTTTCTTAACCCAAAGGGCAGCAGAAACAGTTATTCTCACCTTGAAAGGCTCCAGAAGCCAAATCAATTCACATTTCTAAAACTGACATTGACCAATTTTTGTTAGTATGGGGATTAAGGTTTGTGGGCCAGGAATGAGGGGTAAATGGATTTGAGTTAGATATCAGCCGTGATCTAATTAAATAACGGGATAAGCTCAATAGGCTAAGTGGTTTACACCTGTTTCTATAACTCAACCAGATTGGTAGCATTGCTGTATTTTCATTGTCAAAATAACAATTTTGACAAACGTGCAGTGCTGCTTTTTCACATTTGGGTGGGCAGAAAGAATATATCAAGTTGTTTTCTAGACATGCAGCTTTTTACTGATGCACCATCAATCGAGCAAAGACTAGTTTGTATGCAAGAACAAATAGGCTTTTATTAGCAAAAGACTTGGTGCATACCCATGCCGATTAACTGGTCCAGACTGAGGCAGGGGGGTGGGGAGCGTTGCCTTTATACCTGGACCGGGGGGGGGGGGGGAGTCTCGGGTAGGGCCGGCAGGGATGTGTCCAGGCATGTCACATATACAGGTAATAAGCCAACAGTGGTTTACCACATTTACGCCGGAAGATTTTTACATGCCTAACTGCTACATATACACTGGTTCATTTTTGCGTGATCTATTATGACAACAAAGCAGTGGTGTTTGATCAGAAGCAATTATATTAGTTCCTCCTTTTGTATTAAAATTTCTATTTTACCAATCGTTAGATTTTCAAACCCTTCTTTAGTCTCTCTTCTGGTGAGTTCCATGAATGTTAACCTCTGTTAGCTTAAAATTATTTTCTTTGACTCATGAAGACTTGTATATCATTTAAGTATTCTAACTGAATTGTAATCTAGCATATTTACGAACTGCTTGCATTGAATTTGTACAGTTAAATCTGGACAACTTTCATTTCTGAAGCACACTTATACAGAGTCATGAATGTGCTTAACAGATAGAGGGTGACTGAACATGAAGCAGAAGGAATAGGGGCTTGGATGAAGGTAAAAACATGGTCAGCGCTGGCTGGAGGGGCTGGCAGCTACCAATCAATGGTGGAGCACTGAACAATTAGCACAGTATGTTAGCATCATAGATGGTGTGCATTGCTGTATGTGGCTGAAGGCAATCATGGAGGTTGGAAGGAGTGAAACTTGAAGTGATTTTCTGGTTCTTGAAGAATTAAAGTTATTAAAATTAAATGCTAATGTTTAAAATTATTTTAGAACTGGGTAGAAGGATGGTTTATTTGAAAATACATTGGTGTATATGTAAAATTTGCATTCAACACAACTTTAGAACAGACACTTAAATAATGAAACTTTAGTTCTAAAATATTCCTAAGTATCGAGAAAATTTTTAGAGGCACTAATTAAAATCGAATGTTAGTTACATATGGCTTAAGAAAATAAGTTGCTACTGATCTGCATAGCAATTCCATATTTTACTCTGCGACATACATAATGTAGAGGAGCAAGAAAATGTAGGAGTCGAAATAAATACCCGGATTTTGCGGTCAGCAGTGAGTGAACGGCATTCGCTGTTGACCTCAAAGGGTCAGAGAGCTTTCCCGATTACAATGCAGTCTCATTCGAACATCACCTATAGGGAACCTCTGTTGTTAATGAACTGTAAATTCATCAAGCAAGCTGAGCAATCAGATTGAAGAATTCCCATACACAGCACACCAGGAAGGACAATAGCACTGATTATTATTCATATCTTAAAAATGACTTTATAGAAACTAGAAGCAGGAGTAGGCCATTCGGCCTTTCGAGCTGATTAGGGCACTCACGTGGGAGTGCAATAGAAGCTGAAATTTCAGCTTTTTGAAGTTTTGTTACCTAAAAAACCTATGGGTTTTTATTGTTGAATTAAGGGAATGATACTTCAAACTTCTAAAATATAGTCTTCCAGGGCTAGAGAAGTCATTCGGCAGTAATTATGACTTGGTACCTCATTCAACAGAGTGTAACATGTTCAATGGTTTTTAAGTTGACTTCTTAAGTTGCATCCCATATTAGAACACTGAATTTTCTGATTGTGAAAGCTTCAACAGTGCATCCTGTGTGGTGGTGGTGGTGGTGGTGGGGGGTGGAGACAGGGTATGCCTGGTATGCCTGGTGGTAACTTCCATATTTAATTGTGCCTGTATGGACTATTGAGTTTGCTGTCAGTTTTACCATCATTACAACCACAAAATCTAGGTCATTGTCTTAATGATAATGTCCAAATATTAACTCCATCTGCAATGAGATTGAGTTAAAGTGCATGTTTTTCACTTCTATGCTGTTTCATATAATTGTTTGAAAGTATAAACTCCACACTGTTAAAGGAAGGTGTAATTTCAGAGCAGTAAATTTAGAAAATGGATCATTTAATTCTTAACCTTTAGAATCCACTCAGTTTCACTTGAAACCAGTTTGGTTGTACTGATTAAAAGCTAAGTTTAGACACCCAACCAGCACAGTCACAATAATCTCAGTTTACGATCGGCTAATGAAGTATTTAACCCCTATAAATCACTGGGAAGTAATTCAAGCGGCAAAACCGTTTTTCAAAATTCTTGAACATACCATTAAAACGTCAATTTTTTTGAAGAGGTCGAACTTAATTTAGAGGCAATCCAGCCAAATTTCTGGCACGAGACTCTATGCTTTTCCCCCGCCTCTCACCAAATATTGCGCATGGAAAAGGGACTTGGAGGAGATAGCTCAGCAGTTGAATGCTGAAAGACATGACAATTCATTTGGAGCAATATTGCATTCAGCTGCTTGGCACTGAGGGCCACTGGAGAACCATAACCAATTGAGGAGCTGAAACCTTAAAGAAAATATTTTTCAGCTATTTCAATAGTTTTTGAGATCACAACAGTGGATGGTGGCTTTAACATACACTTTGATAAAGATAAACATGCACTCTGTAAAGACTTGACTACCTGTAAAGACTCACATTCCAACCATTATCTTGCCATTGAGTCTTTATATGCCCTGTTTGTGAACCCAACTCTCCACTCACCTGATGAAGGAACAGCGCTCCAAAAGCTCGTGATCCCAAATAAATCTGTTGGACTTTAACCTGGTGTTGTGAGACTTCTCACTGTGCCCACCCCAGTCCAACGCCAGCATCTCCACATCTTTGATAAAGGTGTTTTCTGTGTTTTTTCTCCTGTAAAGAATCTTGGTCAAATCCAATATTGCTATCATCTGACAGGGCATTCTGATGCAAAATATATATTAGTTGATCTGTCAATATGTAGACATGGATATTATAAAATGACACTGACATATTAGGCCTTTTCACAGATGAACCTTTGGACCATCTGAAATCTAATAACAAGTACCAAATCCTCCAGAGCTAAACACCATTCATCCATGCATCACTATAGATATTTGGGCTTCAGCACCATTAGAAGCAAAGAGGTTGCTTTTATACAGCGTATTCAATGTCCTCGGGACATCCTAAAGCCAATAGAGTAGTCAATGTTGCAATGTAAGAACACAAGAAATAGCAGGAGTAGGCCATGTGGCCTGTCATGCCTTCTCTACCATGCAATACGATCATAGCTGTCCTAGGGCTTGAACTCCACTTTCTTGCCCATTCCCCACATCCACTGATTTCCCTAAAAATCTGTCTATCCCAGCCTTAAATGTATTCAGCAATGGAGTGTCCACAAGAGTACTCCAAAGATTCATAACCCTTTGAGTGCAATTATCTCTATTCATTTCAGTCCTATCTGATCAGTCCCTTGTCCTGAGATTGTGCCCCTGTACTTTAGATTCCCCAACCAATGGAAACAAGCTCTTAGCGTCCATCCTTTCAAGGCATTTCAAAACTCTAAGTTTCAATGAGATCACCTCTCATTCTTTGTAATCTTCTAGATTCCATAGAAAAGAGATCCAATTTGCTGAGCTATCATCCCCAGGATTAATTTAGTGAACCTTTACCACTTCCAATGCAAGTATATCTTAAATATGAAAGCCAAAATTGCACCCAGCACTCTAGATGTAAAACTCTAGCAGGACTTCTTTATTTCTGCACTCCAATCCCCAGGCAATAAAGGCCAGTATGTAATTTGCATTCCTAATTGCTTGCTGTATCTGTATGTTAACCTGTTATATTCCTTTTATGAGCACACCTAAGTCTGTTGAACATCAACACTTAGAAGTTTCTCACCTTTTTAAAGATGTGTTCTGCCATCTTATTGCGCAATCACTTAAAAGGAAAGACGGCAGCCAGATAAATTGGTTTTTTGGTGGTGTGGGTTGAGAATGAATCTTGAATAGGGCACCAGGAAAACCTCACTGCTCTTCTTTGAATAATGCCGTGGGAACTTTTACATCCATTAGAGAGAGCAGTCAGAGCCTTGGTCTAACATCTCATCCAAGATATAGCACCTCTGACAGGGCAACACTGCTTCTGTATCTCACTGGAGTCATGATGTGGAGATGCCGGCATTGGACTGGGGTAAGCACAGTAAGAAGTCTCACAACACCAGGTTACAGTCCAACAGGTTTATTTGGTAGCACAAGCCACAAGTTTTCGGAGCACTGCCCCTTCATCAGTTATTCAGCCTCTGATCTTTGGGTAAGCATTCTCCAAGGCAGCCTTCACGACACATGACAATGCAGAATCGCTGAGCAGAAACTGATAGCCAAGTTCTGCACACATGAGGATGGCCTCAACCGAGATCTTGGGTTCATGTCACACTATCTGTAACCCCCACGACTTGCCTGGGCTTGCAAAATCTCACTAACTGTCCTGGCTGGAAACAATACACACCTCTTTAACCTGTGCTTAACCCTCTGTCCACTCACAAAGTCTGTACCTTTAAGACTTGATTACCTGTAAAGACTCGCATTCCAACCATTATCTTGTAAATTGAGTTTGTGTCTATATATGCCCTGTTTGTGAACACAATTCCCACTCGCCTGATGAAGGGGCAGTGCTCCGAAAGCTTGTGGCTTGTGCTACCAAATAAACCTGTTGGACTTTAACCTGGTGCTGTGAGACTTCTCACACTGGAGTGTCAGCCTAGATTGTGTGTTCATATTTCTCGATAGTGACCTTGAAGCTATGACCTAACTCTGAAGGGAAATGCTACCGTTGAATAAAGGTTGGTCCAATAGTGATTCACAACTATATTCTTTAGTAGGGGCCATGTGGCATTTCTAATAAAGGTGAAATGGAAATGTTGTGCACTTGTAGGATTTGGGTAGTAAAAAGATCAGCTAGGGGTGGGAAAACAGATGATCTTTCTGGAGAGATTCCTGGGCAAAGTATTTTTTTACTGCTGGGCAGTAAATAGGTGTGACCTAACATGCACCAATTGAGGTGACTTAACTGTTTACAGTACATACACTCCTACTCACATGCAGAAAATATTTGAATTTTAATCACTGGAAAGGGGCTTTGCATAGATTGGTAAACACTAGTTTGATGTGCTCTCTCCTGGACAAGAGAAATGCAGTTCTAGCTAGGCAATAAGAAGAAAGACTTGCATTACATACATAGAACATAGAACATTACAGCGCAGAACAGGCCCTTCGGCCCACGATGTTGCACCGACCAGTTAAAAAAAAAACTGTGACCCTCCAACCTAAACCAATTTCTTTTCGTCCATGAACCTATCTACGGATCTCTTAAACGCCCCCAAACTAGGCGCATTTACTACTGATGCTGGCAGGGCATTCCAATCCCTCACCACCCTCTGGGTAAAGAACCTACCCCTGACATCGGTTCTATAACTACCCCCCCTCAATTTAAAGCCATGCCCCCTCGTGCTGGATTTCTCCATCAGAGGAAAAAGGCTATCACTATCCACCCTATCTAAACCTCTAATCATCTTATATGTTTCAATAAGATCCCCTCTTAGCCGCCGCCAACATCAGCATAGCCCAAAGATTTACAGCTAATGAAATAACTTTCAAAGTATTAGTTCCATTTACAAACTTAAGTAATTATATCCTCACAGACAGGTTAGAGTGAACCTGAATGGCCAATTTCAGAAGGACAGTAATATGTTTACAATTCTAGAATGCCTAAACAATGAGATGATGCTGTGTTAACTTCTTGCATTGAAAACATTAAGGCGTTTAAATTATTTTACAGCTTGCATCTTGTGACAATTTGATAAACTGTCTGATTAACACTAACCATGAAACTGATTTGCTGTGGAGTCCTGTTGACCCTCCATATCTCAAACATTTTATACTATAATAATTTAAGCTTACTGTTGCGGACAGGCAGGGTTCAATTCAGATTTCTCCTCCCACCCATCTGTAAGCAGAAGGGTGTGTTTCTTTGTTTTTGATTTCCCCCTTCATAAGTGGTGACATGTTTTGTTGATGGAAGATGTCAGACAACCTCTTTTAGCTCTACAAGGAAATATTGTGTGCTCACGTGTGTGTGACATGCATACGACATGACTCACGTCCCTAAGTTGGGACAAAGGATGTATATTTCTGGTCTGGGATGGTTAATGTTCCATCTGTTAATAAGTGCGCCAAAGGTTTGGAATTTGATTGGTGCAGTCACCGGAGGCATTAATGCCTCCTTAGAGCTAATGGGTGCTACGTTACGACTGTATCGCGCCCATTTTCGAGCGCGGTCAGTCTCTCGCCAGAAATGGGTGAGAGGCTGGTTAATGTATTCAATTTTATTTAAATAGAAATTTCAATGTGATTAGCGAGCCCGGCGCACAATCGTCCGGGCTGGCCTGCCTTTATGGCCTCGCCGAGAAAGATACTCTCTAGGGAGGAATAAACTTGCTCCCCATGAATGGGAAGCAATCAACTTGGCCTCGCTGGTGGAACCGAAGGCCATTGAGGCCCCCCGGTGAGGCAAAGGGGGGTGCCATTTGGGCAGTGCCAGCCAGGCACCTTGGCAATGCCAGCCAGGCACCTTGACAATGCCCATTGGGCAGGGGCGGGCCAATAGGGAATGGGCTGATTAGGGCAGGGCCAATAGGGCCCCGCTGCCACTCTGCAGTGATCATTGGGGGGTGGGCAGCAGGGTTGCGATTGGTGGGGGGAGGGAGGGAGGGAAAGGGAGCCTGTTGCCACTCTGCAGTGATCAGTGGGGGGGAAGGCAGCGGGGCCGCAATTGGTGGGGGGAGGGAAGGGGTCCGCAATTGGTCTGGGCGGGGGTACATCGGTGGGGGCTGTATCTTGGGCCGTGCGCCCCCGCGATTGTGGGAGGGCGGGGGCTGCTTCAGGCTGCCTGCAGTAGCAGGGGCCTGACAGCTCTCTTTGTCTGCCAGACCCTGCTACTGCTAATGCGCATGTGCAGCATCAGAGGTCTGCACATGCGTATTACCTCTCTCTGCAGGCTTTTGGGCAAGTTAAGCCCCACCCACAGGCTTCTGCAGCGAGCAACAGACTTGCTAAAAATTTTGCAGCCAGAGTGTGTATGGGGGAGCCTGAAAACGCGTCCAAAAAATTGATCTGAAACTCTCCCAGTTCCATGTCCGCCCGATGCTTAGAACAAAAACGGTAAAATTCCGGCCACTGAGTTTGCTGTGGTTTTCTGAAGACTTGAAATTCTTCTTGTGCAAGTTGTAGCCAGTCATGGCTTCAGTGAGTGTCATGCCTTTGTCCATTTATAGTTTTTCTTTTAACCTAAGTAGCCAGCATGATATAGATATATATTTCTTCCATGTCTTCTTGAGTGAAAAAGTAAAAAATTTTACTTCAATTTAAAATAAATCAGCTGTAGCAAGATTGAAAATTCAATGTTTTCTTCACTTTAGAATTTGTAGGTGTAATTGTGGAAACTTACTGTCATATACAACAATTTTGTCTGTGGCCTGGTGACCTTTTAGTTAATAAACCAGCAGGATCTAGATGGATTGGACCTCAGTTTCCACTATTGATGCCAAGTTGAGAAAACACTTGATTAGTTTTAGAAACCGTGTATTGGAGTTTTATCTGCTCGGTTCATCTGCCCGCTGTGATTTTCTTTTGTTGTTTGAGTTGGGAGGAAAGATAGCATTGTCAGACTGGGCTAAACTTTCCTGGTCAAGGACATTGTGACAATTCTTGCTGATTAACAGGGCAGTTGTATTTAGTGGTAATTATTTATGAACATGCAAACATGCTCTTGAAGAGGGAGAAAGGAATACCGTCAAAGTATACACGTTCCTATTGTAGCTAAATGCAGCATGCATATTTTGTTTAAAATTAAATCAAAAGTTAATGTGGGCAAATGTTTAGGCCTCAGAAATTTAGGGCACAGGAAACAACTGAAAATGTATTCTCAAAAATGCAAGAATCGAGTCCAATGAGAGATAATGGCCAGAGTTCTCTGATGTCGTACACCCTATCACCACTGCCAGCGAGAATGGAGAATTTGGTGCTCAACCAAATCTCCATTCACTGCAGTGAGACTGGAGAATCCCAGCCATGGGTGAGAACGGAGAATCCTGGCCAATGTAGATGGTATCACTGCAAATTCTCTACAGTACTTTTAATTTCAGAAATATTAAATTAATGTTATTATATTCTAATGTATATATTACAGCCTGACAGCGCATGCGCCCGGTACAAAATGGATGGCAAATGGGGTTGACCCCAGTTGTCTTCACACATTTTCTTGTAGCCAGCACGATGGGGTAAAACAGGAGTATCGGCTTTCATGAACCCTGTCACAGTGCTATTATGCATTCAGTTCATAAAGGAGATCGTCCTGAAGTTGAACAAACAATGGACATTATTTCTGTTCCTAACACGGTAATCCGTGTATGTACTCTTTTTAAATTTTATGATTAATTTATATTAATTTCTCAAAACAGTATAACCTTGTCTCCCATCTTTTGAACTACAGTCGCTATTTTCTTGTACTTGACTGATAACTCTTTAAGATGTTGAATTGAAATTATTTAGGTATTAAGGCATCAACATATTAATGTTGCATTTAATATTGGTGAACGTTACGTGAATTTCATGGAATCGAAAAGCCAATAAAACAAAGAAAACATAGAAAACATAGAAAAACTACAGCACAAACAGGCCCTTCGGCCCACAAGTTGTACCGAACACATCCCGACCTTCTAGACCTACCTATAACCCTCCATCCTATTAAGCTCCATGTACTCATCCTGGAGTCTCTTAAAAGACCCTATTGAGTTTGCCTCCACCACCACTGACGGCAGCCGATTCCACTCGCCCACCACCCTCTGTGTGAAAAACTTACCCCTAACATCTCCCCTGTACCTACCCCCCAGCACCTTCAACCTGTGTCCTCTCGTAGCAGACATTTCCACCCTGGGAAAAAGCCTCTGAGAGTCCACCCGATCTATGCCTCTCAACATCTTATACACCTCTATTAGGTCTCCTCTCATCCTTCGTCTCTCCGAGGAGAAAAGACCGAGCTCCCTCAGCCTATCCTCAAGGCATGCCACTCAATCCAGGCAACATCCTTGTAAATCTCCTCTGCACCCTTTCAATCTTTTCCACATCCTTCCTATAGTGAGGCGACCAGAACTGAGCACAGTACTCCAAGTGGGGTCTGACGAGGGTCCTATATAGCTGCATCATTATCCCTGGACTCCGAAACTCAATCCCTCGATTGATAAAGGCCAGCACACCATACGCCTTCTTAACCACCACCTCCACCTGCGGGGCCGAATTTAGAGTCCTATGGACCCGGACCCCAAGGTCCTTCTGATCCTCTACCGTACTAAGAGTCTTTCCCTTTATATTGTACTCCTTCATCCCATTTGTCTTACCAAAATGGACCACGACGCATTTATCTGGGTTGAAGTCCATCTGCCACTTGTCCGCCCAGTCTTGCATCCTATGTCCCTCTGTAACTTCTGACATCCCTCCAGACTATCCACAACCCCACCAACCTTCGTGTTGTCGGCAAACTTACCAACCCATCCCTCCGCTTCCTCATCTAGGTCATTTATGAAAATGACAAACAGCAAGGGTCCCAGAACAGATCCCTGGGGCACACCACTGGTGACCGACCTCCATTTAGAAAAAGACCCATCTATACCCACTCTCTGCCTCCTTTGGGCAAGCCAGTTCTGGATCCACCGGGCAGCAGCCCCTTGGGTCCCATGCCCTCTCACTTTTTCTAGAAGCCTTGCATGGGGGACCTTATCGAACGCCTTGCTAAAATCCATATAAACCACATCTACCGCCTTCCCTTCGTCAATGTGTTTAGTCACATTTTCGAAGAACTCCACCAGGCTCGTAAGGCACGATCTGCCCTTGACAAAGCCATGCTGAGTATTCTTGAGCATACTAAACCTCTCTAAATGCTCATATATTCTGTCCCTCAGGATCTTCTCCATCAGTTTACCAACCACTGAGGTTAGACTCACCGGTCGGTAATTACCTGGGCTATCCCTATTCCCCTTCTTGAAAATAGGAACCACATCCGCAATCCCCTCCGGCACCTCTCCCGTCTCCATCGACGATGCAAAGATCATCGCCTGAGGCTCTGCAATCTCCTCCCTCGCCTCCCACAGTAACCTGGGGTACATCCCATCCGGACCCGGCGACTTATCTATCTTGATGCCATTCAAAGATTCCAGCACAACCTCTTTCTTAAAGTCCACATACTCAATCCTTTCAGTCCACCGCACGCCCGCAGTACATCCACCCAGGTCCTTCTCCTCTGTGAAAGAACTTGAATTAATTCCAGTTGGTGAAATTCAGTCTGCAGTTCACGGCTTCACTTGATTTCTATCCCTTTCTCCCCAACAAATCAGGACTGAGACCTGAGTTATGGATATATTTACTGAAGATCAAACTGCTTTCCAACTTCATTGTGGAGAGGCCACCACCTCATTCTCCTACCAGAAAGGTTGTCCCTTGAGTCATGATGGCTAACGCTGGTGTTGCCACGCACCAAGAATAAATTTGCAGTGTAGAGGTGCGATGTCTAAACTGACTCGAAGGTTCAGTAGAGGCCTCTCCTCCCCCCACTTAGGATTCTCCCTCCACTGGGAGATATGGCCCAACCAGGTACTCAGAGCTCAGGTTGCATTTAAATTGGAAGTGTAGCGTATGTGAAAAGTGAGGCTGCTTCACGTTATGACATTGCCATGATGGTGTAAAATAAATCCTTAATTTGAGCAGTATTTCAAAGTTTATATGCAGGAGCGTTCAGGAAGGCCCCACCTCTCAACCTTGCCCCTCATCTGAGGTGTGGTGATCCTCAGGTTAAATCACCAACAGTCACCTCTTCCCCTCAGGGGAGAGCAGCCTATGGTCATCTAGGACAATGGTGACTTTACCTTTTATATGCCCTTAAAATACAGGAAATATTTTTACAATATACAGTCAATAGATTTCCCCCTTTTCTTATACTGATGAAGTCAAATTTCTTTACAATTTATGCAGCTATTGATGCAGCTTAACTGTCTTGAGGATCATAGATACAGATGTAAAACATTGCTCACCTAAAAAAATTTTTATCCACTGTTGTAGCTGTTCACATTACAATATTCTAGATGAGATTGTAGGTGAACGAATAGCTCCAGCTGAGTCCTTTATGCGGTGCTGAGCTTGGATCGTGGGGCAATAATTAGGGTCCTTGGTATTTTGCACTTCGAATTACATTCTCTATTTACAATGCCAAATGATTTTCCATATCTAAAATGGGTCAAAGTGATAAATTGTCTTTTTAGAAACTTCTGTTGAAGTGTATGAGAAATTCCCATGATGACTGTGTGGGGTGGAATCTCTGGCCTCCCAGCCGTGTGTTTCTCGTGGCGGGAGGCGGCACGCTATTTGCCTGCGGTGGGACCTTCAGGTCCCGCTGCTGTCTGTGGGATTTCCCAATGTCTGCACGGTAGCACAGTGGTTAGCACTGCTGCTTCACAGCTCCAGGTTCCTGGGTTCGATTCCCGGCTTGGGTCACTGTCTGTGTGGAGTTTGCACATTCTCCTCGTGTCTGCGTGGGTTTTCTCCAGGTGCTCCAGTTTCCTCCCACAGTCCAAAGATGTGCGGGTTAGTTTGATTGGCCATGCTAAAATTGCCCCTTAGTGTCCTGAGATGCGTAGGTTAGAGGGATTAGTGGGTAAATATGTCGGGATATGGAGTAGGGCCTGGGTGGGATTGTGGTCGGTGCAGACTCGATGGGCCAAATGGCCTCTTTCTGCACTGTAGGATTTCTATGATTCTATGCACCTCACGCCATCACCGGGAAATACGCGGCAGGGGTGCACCATCGGCAGAACCAGAAAATCCCACTGACGTGAACAGCCGGAGAATTCTTCCTGTATCTTTCAAAGCTTGATCATTGTATCTCTTGCTCACACTTTGTTTTCAGGCAATATAAACACAGAAAATACTGGATAAGCGCAGCAGGTCCAGCAGCATCTCTGCTTAGAGAAACAGAGTTACAATTTCAAGTCCATATGACTCTTCTACAGAGCTGAAGAGGTTTGGAGAAATGTAATGAATTATATAGTTGGAGAAGGAGTGGAGGAGGTGGGGCAGAGTAGAAGGTCAGAACTAAAGAACGAGTAACCATTATGTCATGGACACGAGGCAAAGTGTTAATGGTGGCATTAAGGACTAAAGATAACTGGCATAAAGGTAAGATAGCAGAATGTGTTAATACGATACCCCCCCCCCACTTGCTGACCAGGGGAGCACCACCAACCCCTCAGCAAAGAAAGGCATCTTTCCCACCATTCAAATCAGGAGTCATTACTCCCTCAACCCCACCCACACAGACACGAGGGTGAACCGACCCAACCACACTCCCCTGCCCCCTCCTCCACAAAGGCCTCAGCCCCCTCCACCTGCCACCTCTATTCAGTCCCCCTCAAGCTTCAAGCCATGTCTGTGTAGTGTTGGAGGGGAGGGTGACCTCTTATTTGTGTGGGGGGGGGGAGGATGCCCCTCTTTGCTGAGGGTGCTACCCTAGACCCTCGGGGATCCAGTACATGGATCCACACCGGTCATTATCAGCACCAAAGCCTGCCCGGTCCACTTTCCACTGGAGAGGTGGGTGAATGCCAGGGGGCCAATGAGTGGGTCGTCAAACCCAGTAATTGTATTACAATTAGCGGGTTTGCATGATAATTGGGTTGCCACTCACCATGGGGCTCAGGGAGGGGAGGGGGGTGGTGATGATGATAGTGGTGTGGATGTATCCCAGTAGCCCTCATTTCCGGTGAGAATTCCAATGTTTGGCTGACGCCCCATTCAGAGGAGTATCAGAATTCTCAGTGGCCTTCTGATGAGGTTGGAGAATTCCGCCCCACATCTGGAATATTGTGTACATGTTCAGACTCCTTGTTTGAAAAAAGGATATAATAGCATTAAAGCAGTACAAAGGAGGTTCAGTTGACTCATTCCCGAAGGGCTTATCTTATGAGGAAAAGTTGGACCTAAACCCATTTGAGTTTAGAAGAATGGGAAGTTATCTTAAGATCCTGAGGGGACTTGATATGGTTGATTCCAGGAGGATATTTCCTTTTCTGGGGGAGACTAGAACTAGGGGGACACAGTTTAAGAATAAGAGGTCTCCCTTTTAAGACTGTGATGAGAAACCTTTCCTCTTGAGGGTTGTTAGCATGTGGAATTATCTTCCCCAAAGAGCAGTGGAGGCTGGGTCGCTGAACTTATTCAAGGCAGAGTTAGACAGATTTTTGATAGACAAGGGAGTCAGGTTATGAGGGGCAGCCAGACAAGTGCACTTGAGACCACAACCAGCTAAACCATGATCTTAATGAATAGCAGAGCAGGCTGAAAGGGCTGAATGGCCAACTCCTGCTCCTCAGACATAACTTCCTATATTTCCTTCACAATTTCCTGCCTTATTGTTTAAGGCAGTCACAATTTTCTGTCCTATGGGCTCATGAGTTCTTTGAGGTCAAACCATCTGGTGGCATTCTTTTGAAAGTTGTGTTCCCATGGAAAATGCTCAATGCAGGATTTTTAAATTAAATATATAGAATGAGGGAGAAAAATTGAAATGAGAGAAATGTGTACTTGGCGATAACTTATGTTGATACTGTGCTTTCATATAGGAAAAAAATCATCAAAGGTACTTTCTAACTGGGACTATGATCCAAGAAGGAGGGAGATTAGTGGACATGACCAGAAATGCAGTTGAAGAGGTCATTTCATTACTCAGTGAAAGACTTGGGTGTGATGACTAAAAGCATTTTTGCAGAGATCAGTTTTAAAAGTAGAGGGAAAAGTAACCAGCTGGAGAGATTCAGGCCTTCAGGGAGACATTTGCAATGAATTGAACATCTGGCTAGATTCTGACATTGGTGCTACAGCTGAGCAAGGGAAAGCTGCGCAGGATGTGAGAGTTGAAGGACCAAAGGACACGGGCTTAAACAGAGCTGGATTCAATTACGGAATTACTTGGGGGAAGGCAATGGAGTGACTTTTAAACAAGGATCAGGATTTTGAATTTATTGTATTATGGAGGCTGGCATGGAGGTATTTTGGAAGTAGAAGTTGGGCGGAATGAAACTGTGGGTAAATGTTTTGGAGACAGCAGGAATTCATCGATTGAAAGTTGACAGTGTGGTTAAGATGGATGCAAGTGGTCATCGTGATGAATGGACTTAAGACTCGGCTTAGGACATACTGGAGTTGGGACATCTTGCTGAAGTTGTATTATGACTTTGAATTGAATACAACTGTTGGGACATCATGTTGAAGTTATACAAGACATTAGTAAGGCCACACTTGGCATACTGTGCACAGTCCTGGTCACCCTATTATAGAAAGGATATTATTAACCTAGAAAGAGTACAGAAAAGATTTACTAGGATGCTACCGGGACATGATGGTTTGAGTTATAAGGAGAGGCTGGATAGAAATGTAGAAAGAAATAGAAACATAGAAAAACTACAGCGCAATACAGGCCCTTCAGCCCACAAAGTTGTGCCGAACATGTCCCTACCTGAGCGATTACTAGGCTTACCTATAACCCTCGATCTTACTAAGTTCCATGTACTTATCTAAAATAGAAACAAAGATAGACTGGGACTTTTTTTCCCTGGAGCCTACGAGGCTTAGGGGTGGTCTTATAGAGATCTATAAAATAATGAGGAGCGTAGATAGTCAACATCTTTGGGGCAGCACGGTGATACATGGTTAGCACTGCTGCCTCAGTGCCAGGGACCCAGGTTCAATTCCAGATCACTGCCTGTGTGGAGGTTGCACGTTCTCCTGGTGTCTGCGTGGCTTTCCTCCGGGTGCTTCGGTTTCCTCCCGCACTCCAAAGATGCATGGGTTAGATTGATTAGCCATTGCCCCTTGGTGTCAGTGGGATTAGTAGGGTAAATACATGGGATTATGGGGTCATGGCCTGGGTGGGATTGTTGTTGGGTGTAGGCTTGATGGGCTGAGTGGCCTCCTTCTGCGCTATAGGGATTATATGAAATTCGATCGGTTCCTGAAGATAGGGGAGTCTAAAACTAGAGGGCATAGGTTTAAGGTGAGAGGGGAGAGATACAAAAGGGTCCAGAGGGGAAACTTTTTCACACGAGAGGGTTTTGAGTGTCTGGAACGAGCTGCCAGAGGTAGTAGTAGAAGCGGGTACAATTTTGTCTTTTAAAAAGTATTTAGACAGTTACATGGGTAAGATGAGTATAGAAGGTGGGCAATTGGGAATAGCTTAGTGGTTTAAAAACTGGGTGACATGGACCAGCTGGGCCGAAGGGCCTGTTTCCATGCTGTAAACCTCTATGACAACGAGTTTGTGGTTCAGGCCTCAGCAAGCAGCCAGAGGTGGGATGGAAGCAGGGACACTGTTTCGACAACAGCTGAGTTGGATAACTTTGTCCCTTGACATTGGGTGATCAATCTTTCAACTTTGGTTGAAAGTTGATAAGTGGTAAGTGGATTGTGGGTGGACATGAATTCAGTGTAAAGTTAAACTGTACACTGCTCGACATCAAGGTAATCAACTTTAGGATGAACCCAAACACCATTGCAATTCAGATGTCAAATTAAGGAATGATCAAACTCCTCCATTTGGATTTGGAGTATTGATTATTATAGGACACCAAAATACCAGCACCAAATTCGCCCAGATATTACCAGATCTGTGTGGAAATAACTTTTTTAATCTACTCAGTTATTTTGAAACAAAAGGTTCTACTTGCCCTTCTAACTGAAGAGCCAAATATAGTAGAAAAGAAAATCAAAAGCATATGGTTGGCTGAACGAGGAGATAAATATAAGTTAGATGATGGATCATATATCCCTGATGATTTATTGTACGGCATGTATATTGCAGCAAAATAATTTGAATCAATGGTATCTGCCAGTATCTGAACTGCAAAGACTATGTGCCGCAGTAACTGCTGGAAAAAAGTGAACGTCACACTGTTTTGAGTTTAAATTGAGGTCACTGGGACAATCATTTGAGAAGCTTCGTGTACATGATTTCTATCAATAATATCCAACTTGAAAAGTCTATTTCATTGTTACTGCTCAGAGTACGTCACAGCTGTGTAGCGTGGTTTTTTAAAATATAGAGCTTAAATGGCAATTTACTGTAGTCATGAGTAAGTTTTCTATCCTATCCATTTTTTTTGAAAATCTAACCAGACTCTCTTTGCGGGGAGCTGATGTGCCACTCATGGTAAAAATAGAATGTGATGGAAGTGCACAACTGAAAACTAAAGGTTGATATTTAGTTGACCCTTCAACCTCTGAAACAGCGTATTGTGTTTGTCTAGCAGTAGCATGGGGTATTTAATATTTGTTTAGTTTAAAAGCTCCAGCAGCTACCACCTATCGTGCTTCCTTCGTCTGGAAGGAGAGTGGGTTGTACTGAAGATTGCTCTGTCGCTAATACTGATGAGAGTTTTGTGATTGGCTAATAACAGATGTGTTTTGCATACCAGAACTGGTACTGCAAGCTTTTCCTGCTCCACTCATCAGGGAGCTGGAGTGCTCTGTTGCTGTGAAGTGTTCCATTGAAGTGACCTGTCTTACTGCAAATGGAACTCGCCTGCTGTGTAAAGTTGAGTTTGATTGATAACCAAGCCTAACATCTGAACTCCTGATATCAGAATGGGACCTCAAAACCCACAAAGCCAGAAACGTATGTGGTAATCTGCTTTTTAAATATTTGCCAGAGTGGGTGTTGTACTATCGAGTCGTTGCAAAGTATTGCATCAAGTAAGCTGACATTTTCCAATTGGGCACTCAGAAATAGACAGAAGTTACGTTTGCTTTGCTAATCTTGTCAATTCCTTTCAATGTTGATATTGTATTATTGACATAACCATTCGCAGATGTTGGAGCTTTTAATAATGCTTACTACATTTTCTAAGATGCTTTACCCAAAGAAAAAATAATGGATATGGATGAAGCTCCAGAATTCCAGCCACTTGGTAACTGAGCATGTAGAAAATTCCTGTTCTTAGATTTGTTTTGAAAATATGCAAGTTTCTAAATCTTTCGTTTTAGAAATGATAGAATTCTAATACTGTTTCTAATGACTTCTAAATGTACATGTTTAATTTATCAATAATAAAAAGGGAGAGTTCAATATTTGGAATAGAAACATAGTATATTCTAGCATTACCTTTAAAAAGTGATTATGGTCATAAATACAAGTGTCCTTAAGCATTGAACAATTTGCAGCTCCAGTTATGGCCACTTACTAATTTATCGACATCTGGTTTAACATTTTATACAGTATACACTGGGCTCGTCAGTTTTGGTGAGCGTCATTACTAAAAATAAGCTTCGTGGGTACTCTTGACTATTGTCAGTGCGTGCTATTGCCAAATAAACTTCGGAGCTAGCAGATGTTTAGCTTTGTGACAAATGTTTGTGTTTACCTTTTTTCCAAGGTTATTGTCAAAGCATGTACAGAGAGTAATGATCTGTGGGCATGGACCTTGCTTGTGATTGTTATATACATTGCATCTGCCTAATTTGCTTCAGATTTTCTAGATGCTAAGATTTATATATTTTTTACAGCTGTAATGCAAAAACTCTCAAAGTTCCTACTTCAGTTCAATGCTTCCTTAGTAAGCCTATGATTTGTGTAAATAAAGTCCGTCTCCTGTACATTTAACTTGTTGACATTGAAAATTACTGTACAATATGTAAAATTGTAGGACTGCCGACTTTAAATGCACATTTCAAATCCACACTACCCAATTAGAATATTTTTATATCCCAGTACTCTAGTGTGGTTTGATTGAGGTTTAGGTTCAAAAATAAACCACTACAATCCTGATCATCATAAGAATAGTTACTTGATACCTTGCCCTTCCTCTCACAATAACCTCTTCCAGCTATACAAGCTCTATCTTGACCTGTCTGGTCTGAGTCCAGGCTCTTGGACCATAAGATATAGGGGCTAAATCAGGCCATTCAGCCCATTGAGCCTTGTCCGCCATTCAATCGTGACTGATGAGTTTCTGAGCCCCATTCTCCTGCCAAGTCCCCATTACACTCGCAGACCTTAGAGTTCAGGTTATGTCACAATGATCGAAATACTTAATCAGGCCAGCGAGTTACCCTCATCTACTGTCCGCTTTCTGAAAGACACTGAGGTCAATTATGGGGTAAAATATGGTGGGGGTGGAAGTGAGGGTTGAGGTGGATTGGTGTGAGGGTGGGGGGGTGGATTGGGGGTGAGGGTGGGGATGCAGGGCAGGAGGTGGATTGGGCTAAGGGTGGGGGTGAGGGGTGGATTGAGGGTGAGGGGTAGATTGGGGGTGAGCGATGGATTGGGGTTGAGGGTAGGGGGTGCAGGGTGAAAGGTGAATTGGGTGTGAGGGTGGGGGGGTGCCGGGTGGATTGGGCTAAGGGTGGGGGGTGCAGGGTGAGGGATGGATTGGGGGTGAGGGATGGATTGGGGGTGAGGGGTGGATTGGGGGTGAGGGGTGGATTGAGGGTGAGGGGTGGATTGAGGGTGAGGGGTGGATTGAGGGTGAGGGGTGGATTGAGGGTGAGGGGTGGATTGAGGGTGAGGGGTGGATTGAGGGTGAGGGGTGGATTGAGGGTGAGGGGTGGATTGAGGGTGAGGGGTGGATTGAGGGTGAGGGGTGGATTGAGGGTGAGGGGTGGATGGGGGTGAGGGGTGGATTGGGGGTGGGGGTGCAGGATGAGGGGTGGATTGGGGGTGCAGGGTGAGGGTGGGGGGTGCAGGGTGAGGGGTGGATTGGGCTATGGGTGGGGGGTGCAGGGTGAGGGATGGATTGGGGTGAGAGGTGGATTGAGGGTGAGGGGTGGATTGAGGGTGAGGGGTGGATGGGAGTGAGGGGTGGATTGGGGGTGAGGGTGGGGGGTGCAGGGTGAGGTGTGGATTGGGCTAACGTTGGGGGGTGTGGGTGAGGGATGGATTGGGCTACGGTTGGGGGGTGTGGGTGAGGGGTGGATTGAAGGTGAGGGGTGGATTGGGGGTGAGGGATGGATTGGGGGTGCAGGGTGAGGGTGGGGGGTGGATTGGGGGTGGGGGGTGCAGGGTAAGGGGTGGATTGGGGGTGAGGGGTGTAGGGTGAGGGTGGGGGGGTGCAGGGTGAGGGGTGGATTGGGGGTGGGGTGTGCAGGGTGAGGGGTGGATTGGGGTTGAGGGTGGGGGGTGCAGAGTGAGGGGTGGATTGGGGGTGGGGGTGCAGGGTAAGGGGTGGATTGGGGGATGAGGGTCGGGGGTTTGAGAAAGCTGAAGAGAAACCACTCCAAAGATGTGCGGGTTGGGTTGATTGGCCATGCTGGGTTGCCCCTTGGTGTCGGGGGACTAGCTAAGGTGAATGCATGGGGATAGGGCCTGGATGGGATTGTGGTCGGTGCAGACTCGATCGGCCAAATGGGCTCCCTTTGTACTGTAGGGATTCAAGAGGCAACTAGATAGATACATGAATAGGCAGGAAATAGGGATATGGACCACACACAGGCAAGAAAATATTAGAGAGGCATCTGTGTCGGCACAAACTTGGGCCGAAGGGCCTGTTCCTGTGCTGTACTTTTCTTTGTTCTTTGGATTCTTCTATGATGCTTTGAAATGTAACCGTTGACCCCTGACCAATCAAGAACCTATCTATCTCTGTCTTAAATACAACTCGTGCAGCTGCTGTCCCTTTCTATCCCTGTTGATGCCATGCCTTCGGCTTCTTAGGACCAGCAAACCCCCCCCCCCCCTGCCAACCCACACAATTCTCTTCCTAACCTCCTCCTTCTCTCCACTTTCCTTTTTACCCTTTTTAAGATTTTTTTCATCCAAATTTTCTTTTTTTTTAAACCAGCTCTCTTAACTCTCTCCTCTTCCTTTTGGTCTGTGTCCATTTTCCTTGCTCCTCTGTGGAGTACCGTGTGACATCTCCTACATTAATGGGGCTTGAGCAATGCAGGCAGGTGCTAATGTATATAATTCAAAAGATTTATGATACCAGTGTGAACACTACAGTAGCCAACTCATTTCTTCCATTTGAGTAAAGTGCTTGGATACACAGTATGTTTTGGGGTGGAGCAGGAAAACAGTTGTTCTTGTACCTGCAATATGATTCACCCGAGACAAGAGTACTTGCTATCTGAGACTCCACTAACATGAACATTTTGAAGAACCATGTACGTGAGATACTGTGAGAAGAGGTAATCTTTTTGAATTATGGCGTGTTTAAAGAATGCTCAGTTAATGATAAAAATTATGTTTAAAACAGTAGTAGTAACACACAGCCTCAAACAGCACACACCCTAAGTATTCCCAGCTGTCTACATTTACAATTACATCAACATGCATCAGTTAGCTGGTTTGTATGTTTTATTCAGTGAGAAATTCACATAACAGCACTAGTCTTGTTTTTTGCTGCCTGAACACCGTTTTATCATCTCCTATTGTGAAGAGTGAGATTGCAGTAACCCTGTTTTCAGATGTGTACAGTATTTGGTTATAATAACATGTAAAATGATGCAATTGTTATGTTTTCTTCCTTTTGCTGTTCACTGTTCTGTTGCGTTTAAGCTTATCCTATTTTATTTTTTCCTCTGAAATGATTTTTGACCGCAACGTGCAAATGATTTTTTTCAATTTCAAAAATGTGTTCAAAATTATGAAAAACTTTCCCCCCCCCCCCTCACCTTGAACCTGTGCCCTCTTGGAAAGGTCCACTCCAAGAGGGCACAGGCCCAAAGTGAGGTGGGGGGGGTGGGGGAGAAGTTTGGGGGAGAAATTTAGGAGAGCTGTGCGGCGCAGGTTTTTCACACAGAGGGTGGTGGGTACCCAGAACACACTGTCAATGGAGGTGGTGGAAGCAGGCATGTTAGCAACATTCAAGGCGTATCTTGATTGATGAGAGACAAACAGAGGGATAGAAACTGCGTATGGGCAATAAGTAGTGGGCTGAAATAAGGATTAGGAATCGGCGCAGACTTGGTGGACCGAAGGCCTGTTCCTCTCTTTGTTAGCAATTTCCAAAGAGTACAGAATACTATTCCAACGCACTTCCAAAAAATGTGGTCAAAAACATTATTACATTTGTTTAAACAGAATTCTTGTCGTCTTCACTCTGCTTAAAAATGTTTGTACACTCTTGGGTTGTTAGTAAAAAGGAAGAAGTAAGAGTGGGAGTGGGCTTTTTCGTTCTTCAATCCTGCTCCATCTCTCAGTAAGATCATGGTTGATCTTCTAACTCAACTGCACCTTCCTCCCACTATGCCTTTATCACCTGTTCATAGAACCCTTACAGTGCAGAAGGAGGCCATTCGACCCATTGAGTCTGCACTGACTCTCTGACAGAGCATCTAACCCAGGCCATATCCCCATAGCCCCACATATTTACCACATGAATACCCCTGACCTATACTTCTTGGGACACTCGGGGCCTTTTTATTATAGCCATTCCACCTAACCTTTGGACTGTGGGAGGAAACCAGAGCACCCAGACGAAACCCACGCAGACACGGGGAGAACATGCAAACTCCACACAGACAGTCACCCAAGGCCAGAATTGAACCTGGATCCTTGGTGCTGTGAGGCAGCAGTGCTAACCACTATGCCACCGTTCCGCCCTAATGGTCCACTTAGTATCCAAAAATCTGTCAAGAATATAGGGTACTGAATTCCAAAAGAAACAATTTCTGTCGATTCTAACTGGCAGACCCCTTTTTCTAAAACTCTGGATCTGGACTTCCCTGCAAAGAGAAATATCCTGCTAACATCTACCCAATCAGGACCCTTAAGAATTTTGCTTCATTGAGATCATTACTCATTGTTCTAAATGATAGGAAATATAGGCCTAGTCTACCTGCTTTCCTCATTGGTCAATTCCTTCATTCTCTGAGTCAGTCTAGTGAACCTTGCATTACTTCGAGGTAAGTGCACTTTAAAAGGAATCTAGAGTAATTATTTTCCTTTTGAATAGTTTGAGTTACCTGTGATGCAATACAAGTGAATTCCTTTAATAGTTAGATTTGCTTAAGTAAAGCTACCAATTTTTTTTTTTATTTCACCTTACGTTCCCTAGTATTTCTGGATATCTCGAGAAATGCTGAAATTAAAATGATTCCTACCATTTCACTGTGTGTTCCATTTAGGTATGTTTTTAGCATTGTACACTGGTGCTAAGGTGTGGTGTGTGCTGCCAGAACCTATAAATAGCCATACAATTAATGTAAAAGCAAAATACTGCCGATGCTGGAAAATCTCAGCAGGTCTGACAGCATCTGTGGCGAGAGAATAGAGTCAACATTTCGAGTCAGGGTGACCCATCGTCAGAGCAATTAATGATCTACTTCCTCCCTCCAGGAAATAAAGACGTTTAAAGCTCATCTATTCCTAAATGATTTTTTTCCTTGCACTATACACCCTGATCATGACCAAAATTCATTACTAATTAAATACAAACAGAAAATACTGGAAATACTTAGCAGGTTCGCAACATCTTTGAAGAGGGAGACAGAGTTAACTTTTCATGTTGATGGACTTCCATCAGAAGTAATTTCATGAGAACACAATACTTGTTGGTCAGTTTTGTGTTGGTGTCAAGACTGGAGTCAAGATATTACTCCACTCTGTATAATTTTTTATAATTTTAAATTCAATTCTTTAATTCATTTGTGGGATATTGTCGTCGCTGGCTGGCCAGAATTTATTGCTCATCCCTAGTTGCCTGAGGGCAGTTGAGAGTCAACCACACTGTTGTGGCTCTGGAGCCACATGTAGGCCAGACCGGGTAAGGAGGACAGATTTCCTTCCCTATAAGACATTAGTGAACCAAATGATTCAAAGTGAAGATTTCTCGCTGTGGACAAATTGAATTATAAAAACAGCAAAGATACTCTTCCTGATTAGATTCCTTGTTAGCAAACCTAGCTGACTATAAATGCAGCCATGATGTGGAGGTGCCGGTGTTGGACTGGGGTGGGCACAGTAAGAAGTCTCACAACACCAGGTTAAAGTCGAACAGGTTTATTTGGTATCAAGAGCTTTCTGAGCGCTGCTCCTTCATTAGATGAGTGGCTACTCGCCTGATGAAGGAGCAGCGCTCCGAAAGCTCGTGATACCAAATAAACCTGTTGGACTTTAACCTGGTGTTGTGAGACTTCATACTATAAATGCAGCATAATGGGTGTAAACTGAACAATTCTGCAGTTGAATCCATAAGGTTTTTCACATCCTACATAATAGTACACTGACTTCTCTGGTCTGAAATACTTAGGACCAAGGCATTTTTGGATTTCAGAATTTTCTGGATTTTGGAATAATGTTAGAATGCCGAACCATAATTGTGTGACCCAGATATGAACATGAATAGTACCTGAAATGTAAAAAAGTGACAAAATATTATAAAACAATTTGTTTTATTTATTCAAATACTGCATTTTGTGCTTCCAGAGTACTACTTTGGGGTTCAGGTTTCATGCCCACCTTAGCAGGTGGTTGAATTTTAATTCAGTCAAATAAATCTGGAATTAAAAGTCTAATGATGACCATGAAACCACTGACGATTTGTTGTAAAAATCCATTTGGTTCACCATTGTCTTTTAGGGGAGCAAATCTGCTGTCCTTATCTGGTCTGTCCTATATGTGACTCCAGATCCACAGCAATGTGGTTGACTTTTAAATGCCCTCTCATATGGCCTAGCAAGCCACTCCGTTATATCAAGCTGCTGAAAAGTCTTAAAGGAATTTAAGTGAATGGATTACCTGGCATCGACCAAGGCACTGGAAATGGCAGCGGCCCTGTCAACCCTGCAAAGTCCTCCTTACTAACATCTGAGGCCTTCCGCCAAACTTGCGGGAGCTGTCTCACAGATTAGTGAAGCAACCACCTGACAGTTATACTCAGAATCTACTTTACAGACAAGGTCCAGACATCACCATCCCTGGGTATGTCCTGTCTAACCGGCAGGACAGACCCAGCTAAGGTGGCGACACAGTGGTTGGTATACAGTCAGGAGGGAGTTGCCCTGGGAGTCCTTGACATCGACTCTGGACCCCATGAAGTCTTATGGCATCAGGTCAAACATGGGCAAGGACATTCCCTGCTGGTTACTACATACCACCCCCACCTGATTAATCAATACTCCTCTATGTTGAACAACACTTGAAGGAAGCGCTGTGGGTGGCAATGTTGCAGAATGTATTAGTTTTGGGGGACTTTAATGTCCAGCATAAGCAACAAGTGATAGACAGCGAAGCAAACCCACAGCCAATGGATCAGACCTAAGCTCTGAAACCCTGCCACATCCAGCCATGAATGGTGTTGGAAATTAACAATTCACTGGAGGAGGAGGCTCTACGAACATCCCCATCTTCAATGATGGGGGAGCCCAGCACATAAGTGAAAAAGAAGAGGTGGAACTAGTTGCTGCAATATTCAGCAAGCAGTGCTGAGTGGATGATCCTTTCCAACCTGCTCCGGATGTCCCCGGTATCACTGATGCCAGTCTTTAGCATCTTTCAATTCATTCCATGTGAGTCTTTCGATTCATTCCATGTGATGTCAAGAAATGGCTGAAAGCACTGGAAACTGCAAAGGCTATGAGCCCTGATGATATTCCAGCAATAATACTGAAGGCTTGTGCTCAAGAACTTGCCACACCTGCCAAGCAAGCTGTTCCAGTACAGCTACAACACTGGCATCTACCGGGTAATGTGGAAAATTGCCCAGGTGTGCCCAGTACACAAAATGAAGGACAAATCCAGCCTGGCCAATTACCACCCCCTCTGTCTACTCTCGATCATCATCAAAGTGGTGGAAAGAGTCATCAACTGTGCTGTCAAGCAGCACTTGCTTAGCCTGCTCATTGATACTCTGTTTGGGTTCCACCAAGACCACGCCTCTTCTGACCTCATCACAGCCTTGATTCAAACATGAACAACAGAGCTGAACTCCACAGGTGAGGTGAGACTAACTGCCGTTGACAATAAGGTCACGTTTGATGGAGTGTGGCATCAAGAAGCCTGAGCAAAACTGTAGTCAATGGTCATCGGGGAGAAACTGTCGACTGGTTGGAGTCATACCTTCCACAGAGGAAGATGGATGTGGCTGTTGGAGGTCAATGATCTCAGCTCCAGGACATCACTGCAGGAGTTCCTCAGGGTAGTGGCCTCAGCCCAACCATCTTCAGTCGATTCATCAATGACCACCTTTACATCGTGAGATCAAAAGTGGGGATATTTGCTGACGATTGCTCAGTGTTCAGCACCATCTGCGTGTACTCTGCTGAAGCAGTTTATTTCCAAATGCACCAAGACCTGGACAACATCTAGCCTTGGGCTAAACAAGTAACAGTAATGACGCACACCTACCAGGCAATGACAACTTCAACTAGAGATAATCTAACCATTTCCCCTTGACATTACCATTGCTGAATCCCTCCACTATCAGCATCCTGGGCGTTACCATTGACCAGAAACTCAACTGGACTAGCCACATAAATACTGTGGCTACAAGAGCAGGTCAGAGGCTAGGATTCCTGTGGTGAGTGACTCACCTCCTGACTGCCCAAAGTCTCTCCTCCACCTGCAACACAAGTCAGAAGTGTGATGGAATATTCTCCCCTTGCCTGGATGGGTGCAGCTCTAACAACACTCAAGAAGCTTGACACCATCCAGGATAAAGCAGCCTGCTTGATTGGCATCCCATCCACCAATGTTCTCTCCCTCCACCGCTGATGCATAGTAGCAGCTGTGTGTATCATCTCCTTAGTAGAGGGGTCAATGACGAAGGGGCACAGATTTGAGGTTAGGGGCAGGAGAGTAAGAAGGGATTTGAGAAAAACTTCATCTAGAGGGTTGTGGGAATCTGGAACTTGCTGTCTGAAAGGGTGGTGGAGGCTGGAAAGCTCACAACATTTAAGAAGCATTTAGATGGGCACACGAAGTGCCCTAGCATACAAGGATGCAGACCAAATGCTCCCACCAAGACGCTCAACAGCTGAAACACCCTCATAGCAGCACTGCGGGGTACCCACACCACATGGATGGCAGCAGTTCAAGAAGGCTGCTCACCATCACCTTCTTAAGGACAATTAGAGATGAGCAATAAATGCTGGCCTAGCCAGAGAAGCCCACATCCCGTGAATGAATTTAAAAAATGCATCTCGTGCTCCTCAAAAATGGTTGATTATAGAGATCCACATCATTTTTGCTCAGTTTTTAGCACTGCTGTTTCTGAAGCAGAAGATTCTGGGTTCAGTCCCCGCTCCAAGATGTGAACTTATGGGGGGAGAATTTTTAGCATTTGATGGGGACAAGTACGGAGGCAGCCGGCTCTGAAGATGGTTTCGCAACACCATTCCGTCCAGGGCCATTTTCCCAGAGACAGGACGGTGGGGCTAGGAGGGCTCCAAATGGTGGGTCAACAAATGACCCTGTTAAAATCTTATTAAGGCTTATTGTCAGTGGATGAGTAGAATTGTTTGGGGAATCGTGTAGCTCCCTGGAGGTGGCCCCCTGGCTGCGGTCCAGGAGACCCTGCCTTCAGCTGTGGCCATGGGCCACCCAGGGTGCAGAGTTTCCTCTTCACAGTGGTGGCTCAGCTGCTGAGAGCCTTTTCTATTTTCCAAACCTCTTGGGTTGCTCTTTCTTTCTCTTATACCTGAAAAGGAGCCTGTTGCTGAAGGGTTTCCTATTGGCCTTTGACTTGGGGAATCCACCTCCGATTCTTAATTGGATGGCAAACCAGGCCTTTGGCCACTAATTGGCCAATTTGGGGAAATCACAACTGGGTGACTGTTCCTCTCACAGTGCAAGCTCCGAACCTTGATGGTGGGGTCCTGAAGTCTGCAGGGAAAATCCTTCCCATGTTATTTCAGCTGGCTTTTTAATGAAGTATTCAGACAGGGCTGCATAGTTGGACATTCTACTTTGGGTGAGATGTTAAAATAAGGCATTTCCGTCTCTTCTACTCGTTTGAGCAGAGGCGCAGGTCGAAGAAGAGCAAGGAGGATTCTCAATGTCCGGACAAGCTTCCACCATTTCTAAAAACTAATCATTAATCTAATTGGCAAAAGTGGCAAGAAATAGCCAGTGTTCCAAAAAAAAAGTGACTGCATTCGAAAAATAAATACATTGGTTGCTTTTGTCTATTTTTCCACAGAAAGGATTTGAAAATGTGAGTTGCTTCAGATTTGGATGCTAATTTTCAAGGAAGGTTCTTAGATGAAAGATGCTCAGTATTCTAAATCAAAATTATTTATTTACCCCAGAGTCTAAACAGTCAGTAATGTATTAGCTTGTCTGGGTAATTGAAAAAAAGAACCTTGCGCTTAATTGTTTGATCCCCATCTGTGAAGAGAGAGGACTCAGAAAAGCCACATGATAACATGGAGGTTCTGTGAGTGTTCATTTTATATTATGCAGTGACAAGTTATACAGATTGAAATGAGTGAAATTTCCATCATAACCGTTGTCCTTTATGTTCACCTGATGTGGAGTAAAGCAGTTTAATGATCCGTATGAAGAAATATGTGTTAAAGGCGTCAGCGTGTACATGCATATGTGTAAAATAGGACCCTGCACATGAGTGTGATGCTATTGTACCATTGCTGGATTATGTTATTGTATAAGCAGTTAGGGCAGTTTAAGCCAACTCTATTAAGAGATGGTGCTCCGATAACATACATGAGTAACTGATGCTACCGAACCTGCGAAGGTATCTACCATGGCAGAGCTCAACTTTTAGCACATCGTAAAGCAAATTGAAGAAACGTATAGCACAGACAGACCATAGTTACACAGCCTCGGCTTTCTGCAGTGGGATGCACGCTGTCTTGATTGCTGCACGCGCACAATGAGTTTGAAAAAAATTTGTAAATTTTGTTACAATGAAGAAATTAATTGCCGTGCTGTACACCTGAATTTATGAACAGACAAATATCTGTGAAGAATTCCAGGACTGTTGTTTCCTATTGCATTGTTTAATTTATACAAACTGAACTCGAAAGCCACTTCTCAATGTGATGCCTTACCCCAAAAAGGTAATTTGTCCACAGAATTTACAGTAAAAACCAGAAAGGGCTCCGCGACTTGCACAGTGACAGCTGCAGTTATAATCTCCATGAGTTGCTGAATTTTAATTCCTGCTGCTAATTATTGGCTGGGTTTGGTATCAGCTGGTAACAAAGGACCTAGTGTATATTCATTATGAATTCTTCCCTGTGTGTGATGGGATGTAGGCATTGTGACATTCAAAGAAGGAACAAGGGCTTTCACAATTAGTAAATGAAGGCTTTTTAGCTCTTTCAATCTCTACTGAAGGTAATTAAGTTCCTAAGTGGTACCTGAAATAAAATATCCAATGGCCAAACTTGTATTTGATTCAAAGGAGCTTCTGGAAGGAATCATTGACTATTTTAGTTGTCATTAAACAGCTGGGATGGTCACGAATATTCCTTGTCAGTTTCCTATGTTTTCGCCCTCTGCCAACTGTGTTTATAGTTAACCCAAGTTATTGGTCTGAATTTGTTATTTACTGTGCTTCAAGAATTTACTGAACCCGTCTCCGACAGTAATCAGCATTGTTTAGTATTTCTAGTTTGTTCAGGCAAACCCTTGTGTGCAGTGAAACAAGTGACGGCCAACAATAGGATTTAGCAGGGATCCCATGTAGTTCAATACTTTTATTTCTTTTAGATACAATAGATGAGTACTTTGAATATGATGCAGAGGAGTTTTTGCTTTCCCTGACCTTGCTGATCACCGAGGGTCGGACACCAGAATGCTCAGCGAAAGGTCGCACAGAGGGGTTTCATTGCCCTCCAGCACAACTTGGGCAGTCCTTAAGTACAAAACACGAATGCATTGAAAAGGTGCCACAGGTATGTACTTTTTCTTTTTAACAATTTTCTTTTACCAGATCTAATTTCCTGACGACTGAAAAATAAATTTATTGAATAGAAACAAATCGGATACTGGTCCAGAATTGTAAGATGTTGATTTTGAAAAGTTTTATCTTCAGTTAGTCCATGATTTCCCTTTCTCTGTCCCCTGCATTTTTTTTGACAGTGTTATCAGGCCAGAAGAACCAGGTCTCAGGTTTTGCTTCTGTGGAGGAATAATATTTCCATCATGGTTGAAGTGATGTTGCTTCCTGACTGTTGCTATAGCGACGCTGACGGCCCATCCACGGAAGGGAGTGATATCAACGACCCAGCTATCAAACAGGATGCTTTGCTGCTGGAAAGGTGGTCTTTACAGTCAGTGCCCAAACAGTAAGTCTTTGTTCTTCACCAGAGTGAAATACTAAAAAGAAATGGATTAGCCAAATTCGTGGATGTCTTTTTTCCTCCCTTTTGTCTTGCGAAAAATTGAATAGTGTAATTGAAGCAAAGAATATAAACCTTTGTATGACTTCAGAATTTTTTTTGCAATTTGTTTACAATATACTACAGCCATTAGGCTTAATCATTTTGTTTCACTGAGCAAAATATTTAGCATTTTTATTGATGCAGAATAGATATCTTGACACAACTGTCTTGGGATAAATTGTTTCCTAGACTATATACTGTCAGACAATCTGTGTGAAGTGTAAAAGAGCCTCATTATGACTAAATTTGGTATTGTAAGCATCTCCAACAGTGTTTTCCCCTGGCAATTTTCTTATGTATTTTCCATTCACTCGACTCTTGTATTCTATCTCCAGAGTGAAATCTGTACTGTGCTGAGGAGTGGTACATTGATCGCTATATATGCTGATATACACAAACCTGCATGACTGGAAAAGTCTAATTTAAAGTGTTTTAGAATATAAATATGCTTGTTTTTGAGACTTTATATTAATTTGGGTATTGGAATGATATGTTTTGCTTATATGAGTATCTATAGGAGCCTACATTGCTGAACAGAGCTCCTTGTCGAAGCTCTGCAGACTTAAGTGGTGTTACACACTTGAGGATAAGGAAGTCTAGATTCTGGATTTGGTTGGGACATTCAAGTGTAGTGTACCTTCTGTTGCCTGCTGTTCACCTGAGTAGCAGTTCAAGTACTATCTAACCAGGGCACTGGAAGCAAAATTGGTAGGACAGACTGACTAATGTTAGGTAGAGCAGTCTAGCCTAAAATTGGATCCACTCACTTCAATTGTTTTGTGTGCGTCTTCACTGTTTGCAACGAAAGTAACACGCATACTGCTAAAGTCTTGGCCTGGTGTGATGATGACATTATTACCTGATGAATATACTACCAGTGTTGCCACTCTGATGCAGGAGGTGATACTCTCATACTGACTTTTTCCCTTCCTCTATTTTGAATGTGTTTATGGTGTTTCTAAAGAGGGTTCTCATTAGCCTCTAGGAAGAGGCTAATACATTACCCACATGTTTGTGTGGGGGGGTGGGGTGCAGAATGGGGTCTAGTCGCAGTACAAAAACACTCCTTAGCAAAAGCATTCAGTTTGGAGGCTTGTAATATATGTCCTTTGTGTGGACGCCATGCTCTGTTCCCCAATCTCTTGAAGGTGGATTGTCTAGTGCTATGGTTTGAGATTTGAGGGATGATCTGTCTTTCGTTTGGGTATCTGAAAGGGGGCTATTTGCAGTAGTTAATTGAAATTTAGCTTCCCCTGTCAAAATTACGGTGTTGTTCGTGAGACAGAACAAAACACACACCATTTACGGGGAGGCAGTGGCATAGTGGTATTGTTGCTGGACTAGTAATCCAGAGACCCAGGGTAATGCTCTAGGGACCCAGGTTTGAATCTTATCACGGCAGATGGTGAAATCTGAATTCAAGAAAAAACTGGAATTAAAAACCTAATGACGACCATAAAACCATCGTCGATTGTCGTAAAAGAAAACCTATTTCATTCACTAATGTCATTTAGGGAAGGAAATCTGTCATTCTTTCCCGGTCCGGCCTACGTGTGACTCCAGACCCACAGCAATGTGGTTGACTCTTAACTGCCCCTCTGAAATGGCCTAGCAAACCACTCAGTTCAAGGGGCAATTAGGGATGGGTAACCAATGCTGACCCAGCCAGCAATGCCCACATCTCACGAAAGAAAAAAGATTTTTGATCTTGACCACCCTGGGGTAATATGGATAGTTTCAGAGTTTCCTTTATTTGTGGTCAAAGATGCTGATCCCACTGGGGGATCTCGTGCAGGAGAAAGTAAAAAGACCCAATTTTAGGGAACCTTTTCCAGCCCCCTCACCATTTGAAGTAGGCAGAGGGTATCCTAAAGAGGGCTGTTCAGTCACAGATCCTGTTGCCCAAAAATACCTCCGTCCCAACAAAGGGTCAGTGACTTTCAAGCATCTGTCACCTGTTTGAGGCTCCCTGTCTAAGCAATCCCAAGTTCACAACCCTGTCCCCATCACCAATCCTCCATCACTGCTGAACTTGACCAATGAACCTGGTAGATGCCTGAATGTGACATCATTTAATGCGAGGATCTTGAGGTGCTGTCCTTATCCAAAAGATCTTGATGGGTTTGGTGATCAGATTTCAGTGATATGTCAAACAGCGATGACCGAGAACTCGCCTTGCCCCTGCAGCTAGTGAGGTGCACAGCCTTCCTTTGTTCTGCAGTTGAGGACTTTTTTTGGATTGCATTTTGGCATTCCCAACTCACCCCAGCCTGACTTTGACCCCACGAGGGTGACCCTTCCAGGAACATGGAGCTCCCGAGGACTTTTGGAATATACAAGCCTCTCCACCCATCAAGGTGGGTGATCCACGAAAAATATGGTGCTGATCGGTATGTACATTTGTTGTGAGATGGAAGAAGACTTGCTTTAAAAAACAAAATGTCGTTGTTAAGGGATTGTATTTTTTGAAGGAAGCTGAAACGTTGGTCGCATTCGGGAATCTGTATGCAGCACCTTGTGCTTGTGGAGCTTTCCCTTCTTCCCACCAACCCCTGCCCCTTCCATACAGGCTGTTCTCTATGGATATTCATATCTGTTAATATTAACATGATTAGCAGTTCTGCCTCATTTTAATATGTTCAATATGCTTTATTTATGTGCTGTGTAATTAGAAGATTAGATTTCAGTTCTTGAATGTGTTTACGAATGGTGATATTTCTATGCTGTGTGTTTAACAAATTCTGGCATTAAGTGTGCTTTATTATAACATTATTATCAACTTTAAATCTTCAGAACGGGAGATCGTTTTATCGAAGAGAAAAGCCTGCTGCAGGCTGTCCGTTCGTATGTCTTTTTTTCTCAGTTGAGTGCTTGGCTGAGTGCATCACAAGGTGCTGTTCCACGCAATATTCTGTACCGGTGAGTGTTGCAAATGTCCTCCAGTGTTTTCACTTCAGTGCATGTTTCAGAATGGTACATTTCAAAGTTATTACTCTTTTCCTTGTTATTGATGGAATCAACAGCAATATTTTAATTTGAAAATAATGCAATCAAACTTGATGCTCTACATTTTATTATTCATATTGAGACTGATTTAGTTCAGTCTGGGACAACTATCCTGCTGTAATTGCAATATAACAAAAATGGAAGAGCATAGGAATGGAAGAAGCTCATTGGCCTGGATAGAGAATTGATGAAGAGGTAGGGGACAGAAAGTAAGCAGAGTGGGTCTGTAGTCAAATTGGCAGGATGTAACTAGTGGCAACCACTAGGAATTTCTACTGGGGCATTTCAATATATTTAGAAATTACTTTGATGAAGAAATAAAGAGCATATACCTCAGTTTACTGACAACACTAAGTTAGGTGACACAGTAGTGCAGGGGGGCATCAGAAAGTTGCAGTGGGAGATTGATAGATAAAGTGAGTGGGCAGCACTGTGGCAGATGTGGTTCACTGCAGGAAAGTGTGAGGTTTTCACACTTTGGACCACAACAGTTCAGACTATTTTCTAAATTACCATAGAATAGAATCCCTACAGTGCAGAATGAGGCCATTTAGCTCATCAAGCCTGCACCAACGACAATCCCACCCAGGCCCTATTCCCCATAATCCCATGTATTTTACCCTGCTAGACCCCCTGACACTAAGGGGCAATTTTGCATGGCCAATCAACCTAACCTGCACATCTTTGGACTGTGGGAGGAAACCCACACAGACATGGGGAGAATGTGCAAACACCACACAGACCCGAGGCCGGTATTGAACCTGGGTCCCTGGTGCTGTGAGGCAGCAGTGCTAACCACTGTGCTGCCCCACCTTATTATGATAAGGTCAAACCTGTGAATGATGTCAAGAGCACAGCTGATGGTAAACGCCAGGGTATTCTAGATCCCAGAATGGAAACCTGAAACACCTGCTCTGAACTGTATTTTTTGCAATTTGGTAGAAAGTAGGAAAGACCTTACTGGAACCTTAATGTTGTATTCTCCATTGTTACCAACTTGCCTAAGGTAAACTTTTGTTTACAGGGTTGCTAGGCTTATTAACAAATCAAAAGCACTAATTCCATCAACCTAGGCGAGATGTTTCTACCCCTATCTGTTTTTAAATAGCTTTTTAAAACACATGGGGCGGAACGGTGGCACAGTGGTTAGCACTGCTGTCTCTCAGCTCCAGGGACCTGGGTTCGATTCCCGGCTTGGGTCACTGTCTGTGTGGAGTTTGCACATTCTCCCCGTGTCTGCGTGGGTTTCCTCCGGGTGCTCCAGTTTCCTTCCACAGTCCAAAGATGTGCGTGTTAGGTTGATTGGCCATGCTAGATTGTCCCTTAGTGTCCCAGGATGTGTAGGTTAGAGGGATTAGCGGGGTAAATGGGTGGGGTTAGGGCCTGAGGTGGGTTGTTGTTGGTGCAGACTCGATGGGTCGAATGGCCTCCTTCTGCACTGTAGGGTCTCTATGATTCCATGACTCTATGATTCAAACCATCAGAACACACTCCCAATTATGGGATTTCCTTAATTTTCTATGTTATCACGATTTCCTGACAATGAGCAGAGAAATTTAGGGGGCCAGAATCTCAAAAAATCAATTGACAGGTACAAATAATTAAAAAGACTGACAACAACTTATATTTATATAATCCTTTAACATAAAACATCTCCAGATGCCTCACAAGGGCATTATAAAAACAAACTTTGATACTGAGCCACACAGACAGACAAGCAAAAGCTTGATTAAAGATAAATGTTTTAAGGAACGTCTTAGAAGAGGAAAGAGATAGCGAGATGGAAGATTTAAGGGGGAGGAACCCATGGCTTAGGCAGCTTATGGCATGGTCAACCACACTAGGGCAATGAAAATCGAGGTTACTCAAGAGGACAGCACTCAGCGATTGTAGATATCTGAAAAGGTTATAGGGGCTGGAGGAGATTTCCGAGAAAGATAGGGCTGAGGCAATGAAGGGTTTCCAAAAACGAGGATGAAAATTTTAAAATCAAGGCTTTACGTAACCAAGAGCAAAGGCTCGAATTTAAAATTCGCATCCTTGTTTTAAATACTCCCCATGGCTTCAACCCAGTCTTTCTCTGCAGTCTCCTCCAGCCCCACAACTCATTTCCCTCCCCAACAAGCTTTGAAACTAGGTCAATTGAAAATGTTAAAACTGAGACTTGTAGACTTTCAGCAGACGAGGTTACTAAGAGTTCAGAACCGAGACAGGAAGATGGAGTTAAGATAAGTATCAACCATGATCTAATTGAATGACAGAACAGGCTTGAGGGCCAGAATGGCCTACGCCGATGTTCCCTGCATATCCTTGGATCTCTCCACTGCTGATGACAGTGAGTTGAATTGTGGTAACACACCATAGATACCTCCAGCTCAGTACTAACCCCTCATTTATGAGGCTGGAATGTAATGCTGCAGATGATTTTATCGCTGGAAACATTGCAGTGAAGGCTGATCCTGACTTTACCTGACAGCCAAGCATGCCCTTCTGGGAAGAGACCATAAGAAGAATATCGGGGCTGGAAAATTCCAACCTAGATAAATTTCCACCCCAGCCTAGTGATACTAAGCCAATTTTAATGTCTTGGGGCTGAATTTTACAGGGTTTTTCATGATGGGCTCAGGCTGGACAGCTGGCAAAATGTTACAGAAAACATTGGGGTTGCATGATGCCTTCCTGGCGCCATGTCATTTTGCTAGCCACGGGAACAGGGCTGTTTCTTGTAGCTTAATAATGCATTAGATATATTTTTTCACGGATTATAGTATTGTTTATAACTTTTTAATCTTGTTTTGCTTTTTAGAATAAGTGCAACAGATGAAGATATGTTGCTAAATTTTACCCAGCCACCTGTTGAACATGTCTTTCCAGTTCCTAATATTTCCCACAACCTGGCTTTGCGAGTGAGTGTCCTATCCCTGCCCAGGCAACCCAGTTACCCATTGTTGGCATGCAGTATTCATAGCACCCTCAGTTTCTATGGGAAAAATATTCCCAGTCGAGAAAAGGATGCTTCTCAACCCACCAGTGCAACAGAGCAGGACTATTCCGTGCCAGGGACACAACAGAAGTACAATAAGCAAACACTGACAGCTGTCAGAAACCAGGCATTGCTGTCAACAAGTACAGTAAACACAAGAAAATGTCCTTCTCCAGAGATCTTGGAACCAGGCAAACCAACAATGTTAAGTGATTCTGACAAAATACCTGAAATCAGAAATTCACAAACCAAAGCTCAGTGTTGTAATTGGGCAAATACTGCTGAAATAACTAAAGTACAGCCTTATGAGACCCAACCAATGAAGACATTAAAGTCATTTTCGATGACAGATTCCAATGGAACCAGCAGTACATCATCTCCTATTTCTTCTGGTGACATGAACCCTTTGATAGGAAACTTGCTTCAGGAAAGGGAAGAGGTGATTGCGCGAATTGCCCAACAACTGAGTTATTGTGATCAAACCCCTCCACATATTGCTGGAAGCCATTTTACTACGGTGCAAGAGCCAAGTTCAACTAGTGCAAAGCTGTCTCAGAGCTCTCGTGATGAAGAAAGCCTGAAAAGCAGAGGGAAAGAGACACCTTGCAGTTCGACCACCTGCGTTGAGAGTCGTTCCTTGGAAAACAGATGCGCGGAGAAGAGCAGGACCTCTTCCCAAGATACCCCCGTCACATTATGTAGAAGGGCAAAAGCTGACATTGGTAAAACAGCTAGCCCAAAGCCACAGACACGAAGAAAACTATTTCCAGTAGACTCTGTTACTGATAGCAGTGGCACATCTGAAATAAAGCATCCTACTGAAAGAACTGTCAGTAAAGATAGTAAATCAGAACTGTCACAAACCAGGTACACAGGTAAAGCGAACTGTAAGTGCCCAGTATCTGGCAACACTGTACTAGACAAAAAAACTAGAAAAGAGTCATCATGTACTGATTCCTTCCATAAAGTCACTGTGAAATGCACAGATAATTCTGAATTACATCTACATACCCCTCCTACACACCATGATATTTCAGAACTTGATAATACAAGTACATTTAGTAGGGAAAAATCAGACTGTTACTATACTAATAACTTGGACTCTGGCATTTGTACTGACAATATTACTAACAATGCAAAAAATAAACCAGCTAGTACAAATTGCTCACATCCCTGGCATTCAAACTCTACAAACCGCAGAGAGTTTGGGTATTCTCAATCCAAAAGTGAATGTAACAAATTGGATATTTCCAGTGATACATATTTTGGCACAATACAACCCATAGCCAAAGAAACTGTCAGTTCAAAAAAGAAGGACCAGGATAAAACTGACCTGCAGATTCAGAGCTGTGATTCATTACAATGTGCCCGTACTTCAGCTGCGCCAAGAAGACTTAACGGAGACAGTAAAGAAAAGCCTGGAGAATTTCAAATGCAAAATGTAAGAGCGTTTTACCTTCTATTACATTAGTAGTCATTAAATGCAATTTAGTTTGACTTAGCATGAAATGCAACAGTTTGCTTTTTCAGGAAACAGATCCATCATGTTCTTGATGCCTTGTTTAGTTATTTGCAGACTCGAACAGAAATTGCAGGAAAATCTCAGCAGATCTGGCAGCATCTGTGGAGAGAGAGAGTTAATGTTTTGAGTTCAATATGACTCCTCTTTGGAACGCAGACTCTCATTTCCTCTGTAATGAGTTTTCTGTTTTCCAAATGCTGGTAACATTTTCCTTTCATAAAACTTAGTGGAAACTGTCATTCTGTGCTTGGGAGGGAACTCGAACAATTTGTTACTCCAGTGTTGAATCCAGAGTTAGTTATCCAGGTAACTGAGTACAAGAAAAGGCTGTGTTTATTTGTGCTACAACATGATGGGGAGAACCTCCTGTACATGTGTAGTTGCAGTATCAGTGCCTGTGACTTCACTGACAGCGACATCCCAGGTCGTTGCTTGCATTAGAACCATACCATAGAAAATTACAGCTCAGAAACAGGCCTTTTGGCCCTTCTTGTCTGTGCCGAACCATTTTTTGCCTAGTCCCACTGACCTGCACTTGGACCATATCCCTCCACACCCCTCTCATCCATGAACCCGTCCAAGTTTTTCTTAAATGTTAAAAGTGACCCCGCATTTACCACTTTATCTGGCAGCTCATTCCACACTCCCACCACTCTCTGCGTGAAGAAGCCCCCCCTAATATTCCCTTTAAACTTTTCTCCTTTCACCCTTAACCCATGCCCTCTGGTTTTTTTCTCCCCTAGCCTCAGCGGAAAAAGCCTGCTTGCATTCACTCTATCTATACCCATCAAAATCTTATACACCTCTATCAAATCTCCCCTCAATCTTCTACGCTCCAGGGAATAAAGTCCCAACCTATTCAATCTCTCTCTCTAACTCAGCTTCTCAAGTCCCGGCAACATCCTTGTGAACCTTCTCTGCACTCTTTCAACCTTATTTACATCCTTCCTGTAGCTAGGTGACCAAAACTGAAAACAATACTCCAAATTCGGCCTCACCAATGCCTTATATAACCTTACCATAACACTCCAACTTTTATACTCGATACTCCGATTTATAAAGGCCAATGTACCAAAGGCACTCTACGACCCTATCCACCTGTGACGTCACTTTTAGGGAATTCTGTACCTGTATTCCCAGATCCCTCTGTTCAACTGCACTCTTCAGAGTCCTACCATTTACCCTGTACTTTCTTCTTTGGTTTGTCCTTCCAAGTGCAATATCTCACACTTGTCTGCGTTAAATTCCATTTGCCATTTTTCAGCCCATTTTTCTAGTTGGTCCAAATCCCTCTGCAAGCTTTGAAAACCTTCCTCACTGTCCACTACACCTCCAATCTTTGTATCATCAGCAAACTTGCTGATCCAATTTACCACATTATCATCCAGATCATTGATATAGATGACAAACAACAATTAGAATGAAGAAAGACAGAAATGAAAACCCAACACTCTTCTGGTTCCCCTCACTGCCTCTCCATGTGGTCCTTCACTGCTTGCTCCCATGCCCTGTGGTTCACACCTGAGGTCCCTTACATCCATTGCCCTCCCAACTCCCTTCTACTTTCCTTGCCACCCCCTTGCCACTCCTCTTGCCATATCCTTGCATCTCCCTACTCCCACTTTCCTCATGGCCTCTTCACTCTCCCTTCACTTCAGTGTTGCACCCCTCCCACCCCCTTCACCATCACACCCCCCTCTCCTCTCTTGTGATCCCTTGCCGTTTCCTTTGCCACTGGTTTGCTTCCCCTAGTCCCTCCCGCTCCCCTCACTGCCTCCTTCCCTCCTGCGACCCCTTGTTACTTCCTTCACCACTGGATCCCTTCCAGAGCAGGGAGTGGAAGGGAGAAGCAAATGGTGATTTAGAATGTTGTGTTATTGAAGTCTTAAAAGATATGAATCCAAATGATGCAAGCATTTACAAGTTAGGATGAATGAATTAACTTGCACATTTGTTTTACACTTGCAAACCCATTTTCAACGAAAGAGTGCTACCTTGTGGTATTTTAATTCAGTGTGCTATAATAATTCTTGGTCATTCTTGTTACTGTAATAAACTACTTGCAGGTGGTTTACACAGCATTTTAGTGGTAGTTTGGCAATTTATTTTTTATGAATATTGTAACTGTTTAATGATTGGACTGCAGGGTAGGTAATAAGTTCTTGCATAACTTTCATTCAGAATTCGACTGTTTCAAATTAGGTTGAAAATAACCTGAAACATCTGGACAGTTCAGGACATAGGCTCTTGAGGGAGTTATGGAAGATAATTACCTTGCTGCCACAGAATTTTACTGCAATCTCATCTGCCTATGGGACCTTCCTACCCACCACGACAAGCACTTTTTAAGAGTTTTCTTTAAAAATGCACACATACTTTTTGCAAAGAAAATTAATCATCAAAGTGAAGGATGGTAGAGTTTGAAACACCATTTTCCACTTTTTGGCAGCATGTCCAATTGCCAACTGGAAACAATGGCCCAATATTAACTTGGGAGGGCTGTTTTTTTATGATCAGGAGACCCAGAAAAATCTAACGGCAAGCCTGATTAACCCTTTTGTCTCCATTTCCCGGCCCAGCCAGCAAACGTGGGCTTCAAGACATTGGGGACCAGGAACAGATCAGGAGGCCTGCAGCCTCATTATATTTGAATGAGTCACCCACATCCTACCTCCCTCTTTTTCTCCACACCGCCTTGATTAATATGAAATGGGTCAGTTGAGATTTGTAGCATTTTTATATTTCACCCAGACCCAAACCTACCATTTTGGGGGAGTTATAATTCCCTCTGCCAAAGGATTTTGTTTTCAGCCTTGCATGAGGACCCTCTGCTAGTCCAAAGAACAGTACAGCACAGGAAACAGGCCCTTCGGCCCTCCAAGCCTGTGCCGCTCCTTGGTCCAACCAGACCAATCGTTTGTATCCTTCCATTCCCAGGCTGCTCATGTGACTATCCAGGTAAGTCTTAAACAATGTCAGTGTGCCTGCCTCCACCACCCTACTTGGCAGCGCATTCCAGGCCCCCACCACCCTCTGTGTAAAAAATATCCTTCTAATATCTGAGTTATACTTCGCCCCTCTCAGCTTGAGCCCGTGACCTCTCGTGAACGTCACTTCTGATCTGGGAAAAAGCTTCCCACCGTTCACCCTATCTATCCCCTTCACAATCTTGTACACCTCTGTTAGATCTCCCCTCATTCTCTGTCTTTCCAGGGAGAACAACCCCAGTTTACCCAATCTCTCCTCATAGCTAAGACCCTCCATACCAGGCAACATCCTGGTAAACCTTCTCTGCACTCTCTCTAACGCCTCCACGTCCTTCTGGTAGTGCGGCGACCAGAACTGGACGCAGTACTCCAAGTGTGGCCTAACCAGCGTTCTATACAGCTGCATCATCAGACTCCAGCTTTTATACTCTATACCCCGCCCTATAAAGGCAAGCATACCATATGCCTTCTTCACCACCTTCTCCACCTGTGTTGCCACCTTCAAGGATTTGTGGACTTGCACACCTAGGTCCCTCTGTGTTTCTATACTCCTGATGACTCTGCCATTTATTGTATAACTCCTCCCTACATTATTTCTTCCAAAATGCATCACTTCGCATTTATCCGGATTAAACTCCATCTGCCACCTCTCCGCCCAATTTTCCAGCCTATCTATATCCTGCTGTATTGCCCGACAATGCTCTTCGCTATCCGCAAGTCCAGCCATCTTCGTGTCATCTGCAAACTTGCTGATTACACCAGTTACACCTTCTTCCAAATCATTTATATATATCACAAATAGCAGAGGTCCCAGTATAGAGCCCTGCGGAACACCACTGGTCACAGACCTCCAGCCGGAAAAAGACCCTTCGACCACTACCCTCTGTCTCCTATGGCCAAGCCAGTTCTCCACCCATCTAGCCACTTCTCCTTGTATCCCATGAGCCTTAACCTTCTTAACCAACCTGCCATGTGGGACTTTGTCAAATGCCTTACTGAAATCCATATAGACGACATCCACAGCCCTTCCTTCATCAACCGTTTTTGTCACTTCCTCAAAAAACTCCACCGAATTTGTAGTGCACATACATCCTGTCTCTAAGAATCCTCTCCAACAACTTCCCTACCATGCACGTCAACCTCACCGGCCTATAATTTCCTGGGTTATCCCTGCTACCCTTCTTAAACAACAGGACCACATTCGCTATCCTCCAATCTTCAGGGACCTCACCCGTGTCCAAAGAAGTGACAAAGATTTCCATCAGAGGCCCAGCAATTTCATCTCTCGTCTCCCTGAGCAGTCGAGGATAGATGCCATCAGGCCCTGGGGCTTTGTCAGTTTTAATGTTCCCTAAAAAACCTAACACTTCCTCTCTTGTAATGGAGATTTTCTCTAACGGGTCAACACCTCCCTCCGAGACACTCCCGGTTAACACGCCCCTCTCCAGCATGAACTAACTATCTGCTTCTGACACCAATCACTCTTGTGGACTGAGATTGCCAAATTATGGATAGTTTTTCTACTGTGCCCTCATGCCACTCAGAGGCTCAATTATGGGTCCCTTTATAGTCAACAGAAAGAGGAAACTGCCATCTTATCATTCAGGGGTGGATTCAAACTGAGAACAACCGCATAGTAATCAATTGCAACATCCCACCATGAAAATCTTTCCCTATTTTAAAGAAAGATTTAGAAAAATTTAGTCCTTTGCCACAGTTCAGAATATTCAATGGTCCACTGCTTTCTGTTTAGTTCAGGAGCAACATAATACAAACATGGGAACAAGGAGCACGAGTAGGCCATTCAGCCCTTCAAACCTGCTCTGCCATTTAATAAGATCATGGCTGATCCGATAGTAACCTCAAATCTGCTTCCTGCCTACTCCCGATAACTTATCATCCCCTAGCTTACCAAGAATCTATCCAACTCAGTCTTAAAAATATTCAAAGACTCTGCTCCCATCCTCTTTTCAGGAAGAAAGTTCCAAAAGGCAAGATTTTCCTGGAAATTGGCAGAGGCCAATGGTGGGCTGGAAAGGCGGCATTGAAACCGCCAGCAGCAATGGCAACTTTCTCTGCCATAGAGCACAGCACTTTGAAAAACAAACTCCAAGGATCAGGTCCCACAACGAATCATTGACTTTTCGTTCACCCGCCCCACTGATAACTCAGAAGTATAAGGATCAGAGTGCCTTTCTCAAAGTCCACCCCAACACAGAGCAACTAAACCAATTAGCCCTGAAGCCCAACGGGCACCCCCTCCCCAGATACTACTGGGGCACCCACCAGGCATTGTCTGGTCAGTGCCAGGATGCCCGGACAATACCCGGACATGGCCCTCTTCCCTCATGAGTGCAACACTCACCTGAGCTCCTCTGAGAAGTCTGCTTGCCAGTTGCATGCCTTCGGAGACCAGTCATGATTCATGCCTTTCTACCATCACACTGCCCTTGATGGATTTATTGATGGGAATGTGGGGTGACTCTGGCATAGGTTAGAATCATTGAATCCTTACTGTGCAGAAAGAGGGCATTCGGTCCATCGAGTCTGCACCGACAAAACTCCCATGCAGGTCCTATTCCTGTAATCCCACATATTTACCCTGCTGATTCCCCTGACACTAATGGGCAATTTAACATGGTAAGAGTTTTAACAACACCAGGTTAAAGTCCAACAGGTTTATTTGGTAGCAAATGCCATTAGCTTTCGGAGTGCTGCTCCTTCGTCAGATGGAGTGGAAATCTGCTCTCAAACAGGGCACAGTCCACAATTTAACATGACCAGTTCATCATTGGAATATGGGAGGAAACTGGAGCACCTGGAGGAAACCCATGCAGAGAGGGGGAGAATGTGCAAACTGTTAACTTATTAATTATAATGATGTTCATGCTCCGTAATTGACAGGGGAAGGGACAATCACATCATGTTTACGACAATGTAAAATGCAACTTCGCATTTGTGATTTCTTCATCACCGAATCCTGGCCAAAGAGTCACGACCCTCTGAGACCCTCCAATTTCTGATTTATAACTGCTTCTGGGGTGTTACTTTATTCTGTATAGTGAAGACTGATGCAAAATACCTGTTCAATTCATCTGCCATTTCCTTGTTTTCCTTTATCAATTCTCCAGACTCACTTTCAATAAGGCCAGTGCTATTTATTAACTTTTCTTTTTAAAATATTTATAGAAACTCTTCTGATCTATTTTTATTTTTGGCTAGCTTTCTCTCTTTTATCATCCTTTGCTGTTTCTTATGTTTAATTTTCTGACCTTGCACCTTGCAAAAAATTATATGTTTTTTCGATACTACCTTTAACCTTTCTAGTTACCCACAGATGCATGTCCATCCCTTGGACTTTTTCTTCCTCGTTGAAATGTATCTATTCTGTGTATTCTGTAATATTCTATTAAAAACCCCCTAAAACATATACAATACTAAAAAAAATATACAAGTCAGTAATGGTGGACGTTTTTCTACAGAAGAATGTTTCAAAATCTCCTTTGAAACCTTCTGGTAACTTTTGGAAGAAGCAAAATCGACATTCGCTGGATGGGATTTCGACAAAAGTTTTTCATCCATGTACTGGATTACCCTTACTTTCAAGTCCTGTAAGTTGATATTGATTTGACATTGTTTTAACGGTTTGCAAATATTTTAATATAACTATCATTTCCGACTATAGGATGTTTGTAACAGTGCATAATTGAAGTACTATTATTAATAATTTGTAAAGTTTGGTTTGCAAGTAATCTTGACAGCATTAAATTAAGCAGACTCTGTCCCAGGTTTCCCATGAAGCATGGTGATTAATACTGACCTCTTCTAATTTTCTAACAATTAACACATATTTTTTGAAAAAAATGCTTAAAGTATTTAGACCACCTGTTCCAAATAGTAACAAGACTTGTAATACTACAATTACAGGGAACAGCTATTTGAAGCATTCATTTTTGAGTGCATCATTTGAGCCACACAAGCATATTTTGAATGACTGACTGGATTCCATTGCTATCAATTAATTTTCATTAGACTTGGTCAGATGTAGACCCAATAAAATGGTCCACTTTTATTCTTCAGACAATCTTGTTGCAACATATTTGATCAGCAAATGACTCTGTCCAGCAAAAGATTCAAAATATTAGCAGTAAATGTGACATTCTTGGTGTAGAAATCCTTTTCAAAGTTTGCTCCTCACCACCTTACCAACTCTCTCAAAAAACTGCACTTTAGTGAGTTATGTGGGCATGATAATATTTAACTTAAAGTCTGAAAATTACTCGTACTTGACATCCACTTGATGTTTGACTAGAAAACATGACCTCGGATGGGATTTTACGGCCTTGCTCGTTCCGAAACCCATAAATCCTGCCAGAAGTCAATGGACCTTCCCATTGTCCGCCCCTCGCCCGCTCTGATTCCCGTGGCAGGCAGGGCAGTAAAATTTCAGCCATAATGTCGCTACTTCCCTTTCCTTGTTAAATTTAAGATTATTTTCCTGTGCGAACTAGTACTCATCTATTTTATAAATGCAGGTTTTCAACAATTTTGGGCAAGCCTTTCCATACGGAGTTCGAGGGTGTCCTGATTTCCAGGTTCCAAAATTACATTAAAAAAATGTCTTTACAGTGGTGACACTTGCATTACTGAATTATTGCAGGTGATGCTGCTAGCACTCAGTGAGTGTGCATATGACATCTGGTGGTAGAAGCAGACTTTTGTAAAAGTTTTATGTGATATTCAACATCCTCAGTCAGTCATGTCACAAAGGAATCAATGGACCTGATCTGCACCCAAGACAGACCTCCTGACCGTTATTGCGTAGCTGGGGTCAGGGGGCATGTGGGAGGCGTGGCAGACAGACACTAAGGAAGCATGAAACACAAACTCTACAGTTATGTTGGGAACATTTTAATTCTACATTCGCCGAGACAAGTAAGACAGCCCAAGTGAAGTGGTGAATTTCTAGAATGTATTTTGGACAGTGTTATGGAATACCATTTTAGAATTAACAAGGGGACAGGTCAAACTGACCTAACTGACAAGAATTAGTTAACAACCTGACTTTATGGGACCATATTATAAATAGTGATCCTCCTGTGATTGAATTCGATATTAGCTTTTAGAGGAAGCAGGACTGACCTGACAATCAAAGAAAGTAATAAAACTTGCAAAATGGAATACAAAAAAAACTTGCCTCGGATAACAAAGATAACAGCAAAGATTTTAGAAATATATTAGAAGAAAGAGTAGTAAAGATAAATGTACATCCAGGTTTGCAGATAACACCCAAGTTAGGTATTATAGCAAGTTGTGTAAATGGAAATAGGAGGAACATCTATCATGACCATAACAAAATTAAGTTAATTATGGCATAGTGTGAAGTCATCCAGTTTGAGGTTGAGAAGGACAAACAGGAATATGTTGATTGTGAGAGACTAAGTGCAAAGGAATCTGGCTGTCCAAATGAATAGATCACTGAAAACTTGCTCACCTGAATACAGTGTAACCAAAAGGATTAATAAAATGGTGAAAGGGGGTTGGAATATAAAAGTGAGGAAGTGATGCTTCAGTTCTACTGAGCCTTGGTCAGATGGTGCTCCGTTTTATGCATGGAAATGTCACCAGAATGATAGGCTTAAAGGGTGAAACCTTTGAGGACAATTCGTATAAACTTTGTATGCCATGAGTTTAGAAGGTCAAAGGATCATCTAATCAAACTATGTTAAGATGGTAATGGGTTTTGATAAGTTTTGATGCAGAGAAATATCTATCCGCTTTGATGGGGATATTCAGAACAAGATATGATCTTCAAATTGGAGCAAGACCATTTAAACAGGATTCAGTGTTCCGCACTGAGTAGTGAAAATCTCGATTGGCTGTGAATGTTGGGTCAATTGAAATAATTAAAACCTGGATTCATAGAATTGCTTGGCTAAGGGTATTGAAGGATAAGGATCAAAGGTGGGTGAATAGATTAAGGTAAAGATTATCCATGATCTCATTGAATAGTAGAACAGACTTGAGGAACTGAATGGCCTCCTCCTGTTTATTTGTTCTTATGAACATGACATTCAATGCACTGAATGTTTTACTCTTCATATAAATTTCATAAACTAATCTGGTTATAATCATTGTGTACCTGTGCAGAAGGTAGATTTAATGTTTGGTCAAAACTGTTGAGGTGCTAGATGTTAATTGTAGAACAGTGTATTTCATTGTATCCAGGTGATGGACATTAGCTTGGGGATTTGGTTGAGGTCCTATCCATAGGAACAGGTAAACTGTGATTGTTGAGTTAGGCGATGCATGTAATATGTTATCTAAAGTGTGTAACGATTAGGTTCCACTTCTTTCACCAACTAGCTTTCTGGAATAGAAACCAAAATATAATCTATCTGGATATTACTGTTGCAGACTACATTGCAATCATAGCTGTGGTTTAGTGTCAAAGAGTCTGTAAATCAGAGTAACTTATTGTTAATAGAATTTATCTTGTTGTACACCAAGGTTCCACCAAGAAAAAAACAATCGGGATACTTTGACCTGGACACTTCATTGCAAAGACTAAAAGGGGTACCTTGCAAAAGGTATTTCTGTGTCTTTTTCTACAGTTTGACAAAAACAAAGTGGCATTCTTCAGGATTCAAGTGAAAGTGTTTTTGATACAGGATGCATACTAAATTTAATAAGCAATTCATTCCTTTACTCTAATGAATTGCATTTGAGGATTGTGCATTGTATTTAAAGTTAAATGCTGATTACACAAATTGGCTTTGGCTGTGTTCTGTTTTTAAGCAATTCCACAGTTATACCTGAGATTGTTTTGCTCCATTGACTTCTTTCCTTTCTTTAAATTCCCTAAAATAAATTGCGACTTGCGATTTCTTAGTCAAGAGACTTTGACATTAATCTTTAATCAGAATGATATTTTTAGGATGACTTATCTGGAGAGTGTTATGTGCTGTAGGAGTAATCCTCTTAAGACTTATTACTGTAACTCTAACTCATTTGAATTGGAGCACCTTGATGCCACTTTTCTTGTTGTGATATATTTAATCTATTTGTGCCCAAGTCCATGTCAGACCTTTCCCTGCTCTGTAGCATACCTTTTGCTATGAGATATCTCGTGTAGCTTCCAAAGACACTTTTATAGAAAAAACTTGGTGTTCTACAATTTTAAGGTTATATATTGTGCCTTAATAAAAGTGCTGCCAATAGTTGAATGCCATCTGCTGGCAAATTGGTGGTGCTTTTTTAATCAATATTCATTTTGTAAATTTAATGTGGCATTTTCATTTTGACATAGTTTTGTGCAAAAATATGCTTGTCAAAGCTGTTGTTGTTGCAATCCTATTGGTTACCAATAGGTACCTCAAATGGAAAGTTAGACGTACAGATTTGGAAGAACTGAATGCTGGAGGCGGGGGGGAATCTGCTAACAATTCTGAATACAGAGGGCACATTCTACACTTTGTCATTTCTGATTAATTGTATGGGCAACTTGTGTTGTCAGTGAGAAAGAAGGGTACTGTTGTAACCAATTCAGAAAGGTATTTGCTTTTTTTATTTGAACCAATTAAGAGCTAATATTTAAATAGTCATGTTTACTTGATTTTTAACAATGTATTCTGAGTCTACACAGCTTTGCATAATTTAATGCATAGAGAGGACAATGTTTGGTTTCTTCTAGTATTGAATCCATCTACCAAAGGGTAAAGAGTATTTGCTTTTATGTTATATTTTCTTTCTCTTTATAGCCAGAGACAGTATTTAAGACCAGAGAATGATGCTGGCCAAGGGAAGCAGCTCCTGAGTGTCAGTGCTCCACCAGCAACTAGTCTTAGCCTGCTTGGAAACTTTGAGGTACAAATCAGAAATGCACATGTGTCATGCAGAAAGAAATGGGCTAATCAACTGACCCAGTGTTTAGCTTATTTGAAGAAGAATTTTTTTTTGAGTGGAAGTGCTGTTTTTTGTTTTTGAGTTCCTGTGAATGACTTTTAGAGATATATTTAGATTTATTCATACCTATAGTTACTGCATCATATCTCACATCTGCCAGCAAGAGAGTTTAGAGTATAATGTGGTGAATTTTTCATGTTACACATTTGGACAGGAACATATGTATTTCCCGTTTATTACCCAATTTGTGTAGATGTTTCAAAAGATGATCAACTCCACAACGATTACTGGTGGGTATTTTTAGCGGGAAGTATGGTCGCTTGGGGAAGCAGCATGGTTTTTTCTTCAACTTGGCGTTAAGCCATGCATCGCCTCCAATTTCAAGAGTACATGTCCATGAATCTGTGCTACAGTGCTAAATAACCCCAATACTTTTCAAATGTTTGAAAATATCTAAGTAATTAAATTGCATTGTTAGAAATGGTTATTTTGAATTTGAGTAGTCGGGCCTGTTCCAGTCAGCTAGGACATCTCTCTGCTCCTGATACGCAGGAGGCAGGATTTTCTGATTACCCGTTAAGAAGATTGTTAGGAGCTCTCCATGACCGGTCAGATGGAAAGTACAACACGAGAAACGGCAGCTACCCTTCCTTCTCCACCTCATGTCCTAAAACTGATATACCATATGGGTCTAAGTGGAGATATTTATTCTTCTCACAGTGAAAAAGTGAATCTTCGGAAAATTAAGGAGGTATTTTTAAACACAACAAATGTGAAATTAAGTACCTTTTGGCTTAAGTGTTTCATGAGATTGTTGTATAACTTGAAGGTATATGTAAATATGTCATATGTTATTTGAGGTATTAACAGATTGGAGTACAGTTATAATTTTTTTGTGCCTAAAAGTCTTGGTTTCCGACATTGTAGGCACAAAATTATAATTGTACTCCAATCTGTTAATACCGAAAAGTTCCTAAATTGCAATCTCAAATTCATACATTTTTAAGTATTGGGATTGGAGGATGGGTTTTTCGTGTGTGTTTAAAAAGTGCAAAGGTATATAATTTTTTTTCTCAAATTTATAGTTGTTTGTTTTTTAACTATATATTGTGTGCGCTGTTTGGGAGGCAAGCAGTTTGTATATTATAGTGTCACTTGTAATATAACCAGGGCCGTTTTAATTTCTTGCGGAGTGTCTGTTGTATGTTAATATGGCTTCAACAATTCTAACACAGTGTAAACTAGGATACGTTTGTGGCTAGCACTGGGATTGAGATTTGAGAAATTAATGTTATGAAAAGGGATTTTAAGAAAATTTGAGTCATTAAGCATTTCTGGTTTAGTAGGAGGCCATTGAGCCCAGTGTTCATACAATCATAGAATCCTACAGTGCAGAAGGAGGCCATTCGGCCCATCAAGTCTGCACCGACCACAATCGCACTCTGACCCTAACCCCATAACCCCATGCATTTACCCTAGCTAGTCTGCCTGACACGCAGACACGGGGAGAACGTGCAAACTCCACACAGACAGTGACCCAAGCCGGGAATCGAACCTGGGTCCCTGGCACTGTGAGGCAGCAGTGCTAACCGCTGTGCCAACGTGCCACCCTTGGTGACCGTTTATCTTTTCCAGTCTCTTACCCTTTCCTGATACCCTTGTAAATATTTTAATCAAATATTTGACCCTCAGAATCTGTTACTGTTTATGAGAGGGTAAACATCTTTTAACCCCACCTTTTGTTCTTTCAGTGAAGGTCTTAAATTTATGTCATCTTGTTACCAATTTACCAACCAATTGAAATAGCTATTCCCTGTTTGCTTTCTCAAAATTTCCTCCTGTTAGGCCTCCTCTTGACCTTCTTTGTTCCAATGAGTAAAGTTCAGCTGCTCAGAGCCCCAGTTCATTTTGTAACTAAAGCCTGTCATACCAAGTCAAATTAAATGTACCTCTTTTGCATTCTGTTCATGGCCTTGACATCCTTCCTAAAGTATGCTATCCAAAATTGGACATAGGAGGTGTCAAGAAGTGGGATTGAAAGTACTGAATAACTTCTAATTTGTTTGTAACTATTCAGTTAACTGTGAGTTCAACAATGGTGTGAGATTGAAAGTTTCGGGAGGAAATTGTCAATTATAACCATTTCAGCAGCATTTTTAATCCATGACTACACTTTAATATTTTTAGATGTCCAATAAATCCAGAAATTATGTATTGAGGAACCACCAGGGAAAACTTAGTTTAAAGATGCAACTGAGTTAAGCTGCTAAAAAATATGTGCCTCAAATTAAATTTGTCACAAGTAGTGTATATTTTCCTTACGTGATGGGTTCTCAACTTGCATTCTGTTTTATATGTGTTGCGATGGGTATACATGAACATACATTGAAAAAAAATTATTATGTCAAAATGTTCGACAAACCCACCAGTGTTGATATTTGTAGAGATTGCAGTGTGGTGCATATTGCTGTATGTCATGAACCCGGCTGGATGTTGCACCTCCTGATGAGTCTGGAAGTTACAAGATGCATTAATGATGCATTGCCATTTACAACAATGGTTTTCCAAATAATTGCTGCTGACCTTGCAATACATGAACAACCAGAATAGACAGAAATCTAGGCATGTGCCTCCAAATGTCCACTTCATACACTAACTTGCTGCAATAGAGATTTTTTTGTACATACCCTTAGTAATGATCTAAACCACATTGGATACATGCCTCCAATTTTTAGAAGCCAAGACCTTTTGAGAGATGTTTTCTGCATCTAAAAACCAGTTACTCAGCTTGCTATTTTTAGTTTTAACAGTAAGTGATAGAAGCACTAATTACTTGTGTTTTGTTCTTGGTGGATTGATTTGATGATATTTGTTAATTAGTCCTTTGATTTCCTTTTTGTTAATCTTGTCATCAGAAATATGACCGGTAAGATCTTGCCTGCAAGAATCACCAGTGTACACCTCTCTGCATCCACTTAACTGGTCAAGGAACAGCTCCAAACATTAGGAGCTTAAAAATTAAACAGAACAGAACATTTATACAGTGTTTAAAAGACTGAATTGTGGAATCATAATTTCAGAGCCAAAGTGTATTTGAGTCCGAAACTAAGAAATACAAATTAAACTCAATTAGAAGTTTTCAAAATTATGCACACCGCTTGAATGGTTAGTTTCTTGGTTGGTTCTGGCCTTTTCTGCTGCTTGTAATAACATATCCACACACAACTTTGAAAGGACCAAATGGAGCATTTTATCAGGGCTTTTCAACAGTTCACACTGCTTATCCATTTCAACTGTCCACAGGCAAATGATGCTCAGCTGAATGCAGTAAACTTGAAATTATAGGTGAGACAGGTGCTGGGTCTTCTGTAAATGGCACAAAGTGGTGATCACTGTTGCCGCACGGTGCACAGGATGCAGGTTCAATTCGAGCCTCGGGTGACTGGAGTTTGCATGTTCTCCCCGTGTCCGTGTGGGTTTCCCCCGGGTGCTCCGGTTTCCTCCCACAGTCCAAGTTAGGTGGATTGGCCATGCTAAATTGCCCCTTAGTGTCAGGGGGTTTAGTAGGGGCAAATATGTGGAATTATGGGGATAGGGATTGTTGTTGGTGCGGGCTCAATGGGCCAAGTGACTTCCTTCTGCACTGTCGGGATTGTGATTACGCTCTGGGTTGGTCCTCTTCTTCCAATCAGATTCTGAATCTGTTAATAGAACAATTACAGCAAAGTCTTTGTTAAACAGATGCTGTGCCAAAGAATTTAGCTGCACCATTGTTAACTTAACTAAGGCTCTGCAGGTAAGTATTATTCCATTGTTTTAAATGCCCCCCCCAGTGCAAACCCGCCACATTTATTTGAATGCCAATATAGGAGGCCTTAAAAAAAAACCCAGATTTTTGCAAAAAATGTTTTTCACTAAATTCATATTTTTTGATCAGAAAAAAGGGAGTAGCATACCAAAGCAAAAAATGCCTGGTGGCTCAAGCTAATTTCCCAGTCCCCCTGTGATATTGCCACATGTGTCCAGCATAATTATCATTAATCAGCAACAGGAGACAGTCTCAATGCAATTTGGTTCAACCGAAATATTAAAAGCTACGTTTATCCTGAAATACTTGAAAGTTGCCATAAACAGTCCTGATTTACCCAAGTCACTTTATATCAAAAGTTTTTGTAAATCCTTCTGAGATTTTAGCTCGTGTAGAGAATAATTATGTGACAAAATTAAGGAGGGGTAAGGTGCAAAACAACCTAAAACTAGATTGCAGGTATAATTCTGTTTGTTAGGATCAGGTCATTATTGTGGAACTATAAAAAAATAATAAAGATACGTGGCTGCAAATAAACTGAACAGTTCTGATGATATTTTTATAAATACAGATTAAAACATTTTATGATCATCTTTAGATCTAGCTGGGTTTCAGCTTTCTACACAGCATCAGTTATTTCATAGAATATTATACAGAAGCAGAAGAAAATGGGAACCGTTATTTGGTGGATCACTTAGTGATGGTTAAACATTTGTCATAATAGGATTTTGTTAAATGCTGGGACATTGTGCTGTTTGATTAATGAAAGAACTTGATCAGATATGTTGTAATTACTTGCTGTGAAGCATTTGTGTATAGAATCTGAATAAAATTATGCAATTTGATCCAAGCTGCCTAGCAATTCTAACCTCAGTATATTTTTAATGTTCTCCAGGAATCCATCCTGAATTTCCGCTTGGAACCTTTAGGATCTGTTGATGGTTTCACAGCCGAGGTGGGAGCAAGTGGAACATTCTGTCCCAGTCACATGACTCTTCCAGTTGAAGTGTCATTCTACAGTGTCTCTGATGATAATGCACCATCACCCTACATGGTATGTGTTATTACACATTCCTGTAGTTAAAGACTTGTGATCAAGGTCATGGTGTAGCAGTAATTGGTTAGGACCCATATCTCTCTGACTGGTAAATCACTCATTTATTCATTTGTTAATTTTTGCTCTTTATGGGTATGTTCAAATTGATTTTTCATCAGAAAATAAGTTGCGTGATTTTTTTGCACAACTGAAACTTCCAGTTTCAATGTTTTGAACTGAGGATTATTTGTTTGTAGGGTGTGATTAATTTGGAAACCTTGGGAAAACGAGGCTATCGAGTACCCCCATCTGGAACAATACAATTGGTAAGTTAGTGTTCTATCTGCATTGTAAATTGCTCCTTCATTTGCGATACAGACTTGTGAAGTCATATAGAGCCATCTTAAAAAGCGGTAATATCTGTGATATCCCGCAGTAGTTTCAGGGCTTCCTGTGGCTGGAAATTACAAGTGTTTTTCATCAATTTCAACAAGTTAGGTAATAATATCAGTGAAATTCCTGGAATCTTTAGCTAAGAAATGCTCAATGAAGCTGTTAGTTTTGTTTGATACTTTAAAATCAAGTCAGCACCTCCCCTCCCCCAGATCTGCAATTGGTTACTGTTAGAAAGCATTAATTACTCACTTATAGGTGCCTATAAGGGGTGACACAACTCTAGGAATGTTGTATCATTTGCATCATGAATGTGTAGTTTTGTTATTACAGAGTTTAAGGACAACTCCTTAAACTGGGGCGCAACTCCTTAAATGGTGGCACAGTGGTTAGCACTGCTGCCTCACAGCACCAGGGACCTGGGTTCGATTTCTGGCTTGGGTCACTGTCTGTGTGGAGTTTGCACATTCTCCCCGTGTCTGCGTGGGTTTCCTCCGGGTGCTCCACAGTCCAAAGATGTGCGGGTTAGGTGGATTGGCCATGCTAAATTGCCCCTTGGTGTAAGGGGGACTAGCTATGATACCAGATACAGAATCCAGATACGATCCAAGGAGATCCCTCAAAGATGCCAAAAGACGGTACTGGACCAAGTTGGAGTCCCAGGCTAGCGCCACAGACCCCCGCCGACTATGGCACGGTCTGCAAGACATAACAGGCTATAAGATGAAGGCATGTAAAATCGCCGGCTCCAACACCCCCCCCCCCCCCCCCGCCCCCCGAAGAGCTCAATGCATTCTATGCCTGTTTTGAGCAAGAGGTTAGTGAGAGCATGCCCTCTACCCTGGAAGCCTTGGATCTAAGGTCACCATTGCAGATGTCAAAGCAGCTTTCTCGAAGGTCAACCCACGGAAAGCAACTGGCCCGGATGGGGTACCCGGACAAGCACTCAGATCTTGCGCGGATCAGCTGGCGGGGGTATTCACAGACATTTTCAACCTCTCTTTACAACAATCTGAGGTCCCTATCTGCTTCAAGAAGACGACCATCATCCCAATATCAAAGAAAGGTCAAGCAGCGTGCCTTAATGACTATCAGCTGGTGGCTGTGACATCCATCATTATGGTCCCTTAGCTTCGGGATTTTAAAAAAAGGGCGGCATGGACAAGTTGGGCTAAAGGGCCTGTTTCCATGCTGTAAACCTCGATGACTAAGTGCTTTGAAAGGCTAGACATGGCACAAATCAATTCCAGCCTCCCGGTCTGCCTGGATCCACTGCAGTTTGCCTACAACAGGTCCACAGCAGATGCCATCTCCCTGGCCCTGCACTCAACTCTGGAACACCTAGATAACAAAGACACCTATGTCAGATTCCTATTTATTGACTACAGCTCAGCCTTCATAGAACATAGAACATAGAACATTACAGCGCAGAACAGGCCCTTCGGCCCACGATGTTGCACCGACCAGTTAAAAAAAAAAAAACTGTGACCCTCCAACCTAAACCAATTTCTTTTCGTCCATGAACCTATCTACGGATCTCTTAAACGCCCCCAAACTAGGCGCATTTACTACTGATGCTGGCAGGGCATTCCAATCCCTCACCACCCTCTGGGTAAAGAACCTACCCCTGACATCGGTTCTATAACTACCCCCCCTCAATTTAAAGCCATGCCCCCTCGTGCTGGATTTCTCCATCAGAGGAAAAAGGCTATCACTATCCACCCTATCTAATATCACTATCCACCCTATCTAAAATATCACTATCCACCCTTCTTCAACACCATTATTCCTACAAAACTCATCTCCAAACTCAGTGGCCTGGGCCTCAGCTCCTCTCTCTGCGACTGGATTCCGAACTTCCAACCCACAGACGACAATCAGTAAGGAGAGGCAAAATACCTCCTCCACGATCATCCTCAACACCGGTGCCCCACAAGGCTGTGTTCTCAGCCCCTACTATACTCCTTATACACCTATGACTGTGTGACCAAATTTCCCTCCAATTTGATTTTCAAGTTTGCTGACAACATCACCGTAGTGGGTCGGATCTCAAACAATGACGAGATACAGTTCAGGAATGAGATAGAGAATCTGGTGAACTGGTGCGGTGACAATCTTTCCCTCAATGTCAACAAAACTAAGGAGATTGTCATTGACTTCAGGAAGCGTAGAGGAGAACATGCTCCTATCTATCATAGGGGACGAAGTAGAAAGGGTCAAGAGCTTCAGGGTTTTAGGTGCCCAGATCACCAACAACCTATCCTGGTCCCCCTGTGCCGACACTATAATTAAGAAAGCCCACCAACATCTCTACTTTCTCAGAAGACTAAGGAAATTTGGCATGTCAGCTACAACTCCAACTTTTACAGATGCACCATAGAAAGCATTCTTTTTGGTTATACCACAGCTTGGTATGGCTCCTGCTCTGCCCAAGACCGCAAGAAACTACAAAAGGTCGTGAATGTAGCCCAATCCATCACGCAAACCAGCCTCCCATCCAAGCAGCCAGCATAATTAAGGACCTCATGCACCCCGGACATTCTCTCTTCCACCTTCTTCTGTTGGGAAAAAGATACAAAAGTCTGAGGTCACGTACCAACCAACTCGAGAACAGCTTCTTCCCTACTGCCGTCAGACTTTTGAATGGACCTACCTTGCGTTAAGCTGATCTTTCTCTACCCCCTAGCTTGACTGTAACACTACATTCTGCACTCTCTCGTTTCCTTCTCTATGAACAGTATGCTTTATCTGTATAGCATGCAAGAAACAATACTTTTCACTGTATGCTAATATATGTGACAATAATAAATCAAATCAAATGCATGGGGTTATGGGGATAGGGCCTGGGTGGGACTGTGGTTGGTGCAGACTCGATGGGCCGAATGGCCTCCTTCTTCACTGTCGGATTGTATGATTCTATGACAACTGTTTTAAGACACATGTTTGATTTCAAACCTTTGCATTCAGCTTTAAAACATTTTTCAAGAGGGAAATATAGATGGACAATATGGCATCTTTCTGTGATAGTTCAAACCTTGTTAGACTGATGTTTCTCTAGAGCTGGCCGTGAAGACTCACTCAAATGCAAATGAGTCCTCCATGGATGTTCATTGTATCCTGTAAGAGGTGTGAAAACCCCAGGCTTCTGAAAGAACAGGAGACAGAAAGAGGCTAAAGTAAAGTTTGTTTATTAGTCACAAGTAGTCTTATATTAACACTGCAATGAAGTTACTGTGAAAATACCCTAGTCGCCACACTCCAGCGCCTGTTCAGGAACACTGAGGGAGAATTTGGCATGGCCAATTCGTCTAACCTGCACATCTTTGGATTTCAACATAATGAACTTTTCTGCCTGATGGAATAATGATTCATTGAAATTAACATAGCAGCCATTTTGTTCTTGCTTGCTTATAAAAACAGTCTGCGAAAGCCAGATGTGCTGAACCCCCAGGAAGAACACTGAGCAACATCATCAGAGGAGTTTCCTCTCTGCCACTGGGAGTCAAAGTGGAAGATATTGAGAAATCAGCTGTTGTTCTGCTGAAAAGTCCAGGCAATCTTCAAGTGTCACATGTGGCAGAACTAGTGAGGAACAAGAAACCCCTCACTCCCAGGACCTGCTTAACCTGCGAGTCCATCTGAAAAAGGCAAATACTGATTAGTGGCAGAAGCCATTGCCACTGCTAAACAAAACCTTAACTTTCAGCCCTCCACTTCAGCGAGAAGGAATTTGAGCTTCGGGCCTGCAATATCTCTCGATGACTGATTTGAAAATCTGATTTTGAATTGTCTTGTTCTGCACTTCAGACTTTGTACATGTATTTTAGTTAGTAATTTTATCACTGCTTTACTTAAATAACTTCCAGCTGTTTCAGAATAAAGCCCGACTGCTGAGTTATTTTTAAATGTAATCACTCACAAAAGGGGGCTACATTCACACACACATTCTTAGTTCATGGACCACTTTAAGAAACCACCATTTATGTGGTCATGACAAGTGACACAGATTAATAAAACAAAATTTTTGCAAGTATGTTAAAGAAAGAACTCATTAATTAGTCTCTGATTGTGGCCTCAGAGAATTCTAAAGTACTATGCATTACTTTTGAAATGCAGTTAGCTGTTAAGGTACTGGTAATATGGAAACCAGTTTGCATACAAGAAATAAAATCAGTGATGAGGTAATCTGTTTTAAATGATGTTGGTGAAGGGAATGATGCTGACCATAGCTCTGTGGGATCTTCAAAGACATCTGAAGGCTTTGATTTAAAGTCTTGTCTGATAGATGGTGCTGGTGACAAGTTTATTTACTAGTGTCACAAGAAGACTTACTTTAACACTGCAATGAACTTTTTGTGAAAATCCCCGAGTCGCTCCACTCCGGTGCCTGTTTGGACACACGGAGGGAGAATTTAGCACAGCCAACGCACCCTAACCTTGTAACACTTCATTGATACTGGGCTTGAATTTCACAACTTTCTGACTCGGATGCAAGAATTAAACATTTTTCATTAAATTAGGCAGCCATTCGGGAACTACATCCTAATTGTTCACTTAGTTTGTTGCAACATAATTTTCAGTAGCTTTATGGAACGGCAGGACAGACTGACTCCATGTGGTCCGGGAACTAAACATGGAATTCAGTGTTCCCTTTAAAAGTAGGTTTAAAAAAACAGGACCCAAGCGGGTTCCGGAGAATAGTCATACTCGACTCGAAATGTTAACTCTCACTCCACAAATGCTGCCAGACCTGCTGAGTTTTACCAGCACTTTATTTTTATATCCCATATAGCTTAACAACTTGATAGCAATTGTTATCACAATTTAACAAAATACATTAATGTATCATTTGTTTTAAGAGTAATGTCGGATTATTGTAAACTATCATACTTGGGATTGCATTATTTAATATATTTCATTGCAATCCTAAATGGACCTAGATAACTCATCATCTTATATTGTGGAGCTATTTTCACATTGTAATTTACAGTAGGGCAAGTATGCACTCCTAAAAGTCCTATAATTTTTAGAACTTTATTGTCCTTTTAGAATTAATTGACTTTGTGTGACTGGAGGTTAGCATGGTAATTCTCCACACTGGAGGACCAGCTTAAGACACGCATACTGATAGGATGCATGTGTGATTTTCTACCACTTTGAGACTTGCCAACTGGCACATGTGAGGTGACACAGTGGTTAGAATAGCTGCCTCACAGCCCCAGGGACCGGGGTTCAATTCCAGCCTCAGGTGACTGTGTGGAATTTGTGCATTCTCCTCATGTCTGCGTGGGTTTCCTCTAGGTGTCCGGTTTCCCCTCCCACTCCAAAGACATGTGGGTTAAGCAGATTGGCCATGCTAAATTGCTCCTTAGTGTCAAAGGGACTAGCAGGGTAAATGCATGGGATTACGGGGATAGCACCTGGGTGGGATTGTTGTCAGTGCAAGCTCGATGGGCTGAATGGCCCCCTTCTGCACTGTAGGATTCTATGAAATGCAGGAAAGCCCTCCACCGTGACTGTGAGGATCTTTGAAAAATCAGAACAGTTATCACTATGCTATCCTTTTATATATTGTACTTACCAGCTTGAAGTGCTATTAGCAAAGGGGAAGAAATTTCTAGCATGTATGTTCAACCTCAAGATAGTAAGTAGATGGTCTTGGGTGAATAGAAATCATGCTTGTAGAAGAATTTTGGAATGTTATTGTACAGCTGTAAGTGATCAATAAAATTAAACAGATCATTGTGCAGTGTTGCCAGGTATTAAAATCATTTTGCCTCGATTTCCAAATTGTGCACATTAGGTCTGCTTTTGATCAAATTTGTTCATGACCCATACAATCTTTTGTCATTTTTGTGAGCTAGATTATGCAAACCTTCTGTTTTTATAGCTGATAAATGTGAATTATCTTTCAGACTTTATTCAACCCAAACAAGACAGTGATTAAGATGTTTGTAGTGATTTATGACTTGAGAGATATGCCAGCCAATCACCAAACATTCCTACGACAGAGGACGTTTTCTGTTCCTGTAAAACGTGAAACTGTTGGACATGCCAATAAAGAAAATGTAATCCAGACTGAAGAAAGGATACTTCGCTACCTCGTACACTTGAGGTAACGCAATATACTGTATAGCAATCAGTGTTAACTGTGATGAGTAAGGTATTTGTAACAATCTCTGCTTGAACAGCTGTGCATTATTCATAATTCTGTTGGTTTCCACGCAAAACAAAATACCTTAATATAGAGTGTCCAAAGATTTTAATATTCAAGTTCATAAACTGAAATAATTCTGGGTTTTTTAATTACTTTGTTGCTTGGACCCAACGGACACTATTGTAGATGGACATAAACCCTGAGCCTTGGTTCCTTTTAACCTGGGACTTAGTTAAAATTGGGTGACAACACAGGACAACTAATGTTTCCTTAGCCTGGGATAGAACTGGAGCAGTAATTTTTAATGAACTCCATGGTTGTACAATGAGCACCAAATGAATAGTTTCAGCACCAAAAGAAAAAATCAAATGAAATCTGAAGAGTAACATTGGACTCGCAACGTTGACTGGGATTTTCTGGCCCTGTCATGGTGGGTGTGCCGCGAGCCAGCCAAAAGTCTATTGATTTTGGTGGCACTGGTAAATTCCACCGGCGGGCGGGACCGGAATCTCCTGCTCTCTAACTTTGTTTATCTCTCCTCAGATGTTGCCAGACCTGTTGTGTTTTTCCAGTATTCTGTTTCCATTATAAATGAAAATCCCTATTAGGAGATGGGGTACGAACATATTGTGGTTCAAGGCTTCTGCTAATGAAGTTGGCCTCTTGTGCATAGTGTAATATGTATTGCATATTACGTGCGATATTCCACCTGCAATATTGTATTAACATGTGTAAAATGTGTCATGCTGAAAGAAGGGGAAAATTATTGTAGTATTTAGTTCTCCTTTTAACCCAAAATCCACATCAAAAACTCAATTCTGCTAAAGCACTTAATGCAGATTCCTTCTACATTGACCCAACAGACTCCCTAAGGCCTGGCCTGAAATAAAGTTGGTGTCACAACATCTAGAATATATTTATCTAGAGGAGTTTATGTCTATAAGAGGAATATTGTTTGAATTGGAACAAGTAAAGATAGGCTAGCAGTAAAGAATATTGCCATGTTTAAATATTTCAACTGGTAATCATTAATCCATTATAGTTAATGGATTGTTAAATAAAGTTTGGTTAGATAAAAACTTCCTAGTGTGTCAATAGTTTCACATCTGGAATGAAACACCTTATCCTCACACTAATGCCAAAATAGAAAAACTGTTGGGGTCTAGTTGGTGAAACAGCTGAAAGTGGCTTTAACTCGAGGAGCAAGAAAGGTGGAGTTAATTTCAGTGATAGCTCAGCATTTAAAATTGCAGAAATACAGTCAGAAGTATTGGAATTGGCTAGAACTCAGTAACAAATGAAACAGCTTGAATTAGAAGCGCGAGAGAGAGAAAAGCAAAAGCGAGAGAGGCAATCACAGTGGAACTATTGGGAATGGAGGGATACAAAAGAATGTTCTAGTTTGGACCAGGGAGCGGCGCGGGCTTGGAGGGCCGAAGGGCCTGTTCCTGTGCTGTATTGTTCTTTGTTTGTTCTTTGAACAAAGAGAAAAATAATTAAAATCGTTTAAAAAGGAAAAAGAATTGAGACAGTTGAATTGCAATTAAAAGCAGCGGAAAAAGAAAGAATAGCCCTGGCAAAAGAGAAAGAGGGTATTTGAACTATGGAAACTGGAACTGTAAAGCAAAAGTCAACTTAAACTGATGGAGGCAAAGATAAAAGTTGGGAGTAGTGATGAGGACAGTGAGGAAGAACGAAGCCATCATAGTCAAAGACCTCGTGGGGATCTGTTTAACTATGTTCAATCGCTGCCAAGGTTTGATGAGAAGGATGTAGAAGCCTTTTTCATTTCATTTGAAGAGGTAGCTGAACAAGTAAAATAGCCACAGACCATGTGGGTATTGTTGGTTCAAACAAAATTGGTAGGTGGAGATAGTGAGGTGACTGTGTCACTATCAGAGGAGGTATCGAGGTGTTTTTTAAAAAAAACATCTTAAATGCATATAAATGAGCGCCAGAAGCCTACAGACAGAAGTTTAGAAATCTGAGGAAGGAACCAGGTCAAACATATATAGAATTTGAAAGAATTAAACAAAGTAACTTTGACAGCTGGATAAGAGCTTTAAATGGAGAACAAACGTATGATCCTCTAAGGGAAACGGTTATCTTAGACGTTAAAAGTTCACTTCCTGAAGTAGTGAGAACCCATGTGGAACAACAGAGGGTGAAGACTGTGAGATTGGCAGATGATTATGAGTTCATAAATCAAGATTTGGGTTTCGACATCAATTTTAATTTGTGATGGATAGAATCCCTACAGTGCAGAAGGAGGTCATTCGGCCCATTACGCCTGCAGTGAGCACAATCCCACCCAGGCCTTATTCCTGTAACCCCTCATATTTATTCTGCTAATCACCCTGACGCTAGGGTCAATTTAGCATGACATCTTTGGACTGGGGAAAAGAGAAATCCTCAGGTGGTAAAGGCAAAGGGGATTTTGTTGGAGATAGTAAGGATAGTTTACCTCAGGTTAGAAAGGAAATATGAAGGTGGAAGTAAAATAAAGTGTTGGATGTTTTCATTGTAATAAAGTGGACATATGAAATTTCTGTGTTGGTGGCTTAAGAAAAACACTGAGAAGACAGATGTGGTCAAACATAGAACATAGAACATAGAACATTACAGCGCAGAACAGGCCCTTCGGCCCACGATGTTGCACCGACCAGTTATAAAAAAAAAACTGTGACCCTCCAACCTAAACCAATTTCTTTTCGTCCATGAACCTATCTACGGATCTCTTAAACGCCCCCAAACTAGGCGCATTTACTACTGATGCTGGCAGGGCATTCCAATCCCTCACCACCCTCTGGGTAAAGAACCTACCCCTGACATCGGTTCTATAACTACCCCCCCTCAATTTAAAGCCATGCCCCCTCGTGCTGGATTTCTCCATCAGAGGAAAAAGGCTATCACTATCCACCCTATCTAAACCTCTAATCATCTTATATGTTTCAATAAGATCCCCTCTTAGCCGCCGCCTTTCCAGCGAAAACAATCCCAAATCCCTCAGCCTCTCCTCATAGGATCTCCCCTCCATACCAGGCAACATCCTGGTAAACCTCCTCTGCACCCTCTCCAAAGCCTCCACATCCTTCCTGTAATGTGGGGACCAGAACTGCACACAGTACTCCAAGTGCGGCCGCACCAGAGTTGTGTACAGTTGCAACATAACGCTACGACTCCTAAATTCAATCCCCCTACCAATAAACGCCAAGACACCATATGCCTTCTTAACAACCTTATCTACTTGATTCCCAACTTTCAGGGATCTATGCACACATACACCTAGATCCCTCTGCTCCTCCACACTATTCAAAGTCCTCCCGTTAGCCCTATACTCAACACATCTGTTATTCCTACCAAAGTGAATTACCTCACACTTCTCCGCATTAAACTCCATCCGCCACCTCTCGGCCCAACTTTGCAACCTGTCTAAGTCTTCCTGCAAACTACGACACCCTTCCTCACTGTCTACCACACCACCGACTTTGGTGTCATCAGCAAATTTGCTAATCCACCCAACTATACCCTCATCCAGATCATTAATAAATATTACAAACAGCAGTGGCCCCAAAACAGATCCCTGAGGTACACCACTTGTAACCGCACTCCATGATGAATATTTACTATCAACCACCACCCTCTGTTTCCTATCCGCTAGCCAATTCCTGATCCAATTTCCTAGATCACCCCCAATCCCATACATCTGCATTTTCTGCAGAAGCCTACCATGGTGAACCTTATCAAACGCCTTACTAAAATCCATATATACCACGTCCACTGCCTTGCCCCCATCCACCTCCTTGGTCACTTTCTCAAAAAACTCAATAAAGTTAGTAAGGCACGACCTACCTGCCACAAAACCATGCTGACTATCACCTATCAATTCATTACTCTCCAAATAACTATAAATCCTATCCCTTATAATTTTTTCCAACATCTTGCCGACAACAGAAGTGAGACTCACCGGTCTATAATTCCCGGGGAAGTCTCTGTTCCCCTTCTTAAACAATGGGACAACATTCGCTAACCTCCAATCTTCTGGTACTATACCAGAGGCCAACGACGACCTGAAGATCAGAGCCAGAGGCTCTGCAATCACTTCTCTTGCCTCCCAGAGAATCCTTGGATAAATCCCATCCGGACCAGGGGATTTATCTATTTTCAGACCCTCCAGAATATCCTGCACATCCTCCTTATCAACTGTAATACTGTCTATTCTACTCCCTTGCAACCCAGTGTCCTCCTCAGCTATATTCATGTCCCCTTGCGTGAACACCGAAGAGAAATATTGGTTCAATGCTTCACCAATCTCCTCCGGTTCCACACATAACTTCCCTCTGCCATCTATAACTGGCCCTAAACTTGCCCTAACCAACCTTCTGTTCTTGACATACCTATAGAACGCCTTAGGATTCTCTTTAACCCTATCCGCCAAAGTCTTCTCATGTCCCCTTTTAGCCCTTCTAAGCTCGCTCTTCAACTCCCTCTTAGCCAATCTAAAGCTTTCTAGTGCACTACCCGAGTGCTCACGTCTCATCCGAACATAAGCCTCCTTTTTCTTTTTAACCAACAAAGAAACTTTTTTGGTGCACCACGGTTCCCTAGCCCTACCAATTCCTCCTTGCCTGACAGGGACATACCTATCACAGACTCGCAGTAGCTGCTCCTTGAAAAAACTCCACATGTCGGACGTTCCCAGTCCCTGTAATCTCCTAGTCCAACCTATGTTTCCTAATTCTCTCCTAATAGCCTCATAATTACCCTTCCCCCAGCTAAAACCACTGGCCCGAGGTTCATGCCTATCCCTTTCCATCACTAAGGTGAACGTAACCGAATTGTGGTCACTATCACCAAAATGCACACCAACTTCCAAGTCTAGCACCTGGTCTGGCTCATTTCCCAGCACCAGATCCAATATAGCCTCACCTCTAGTTGGCCTGTCTACATACTGAGTCAAAAAACCTTCCTGCACGCTTTGAACAAAAACTGACCCCTCTAACGAGCTAGAGCTATAACAATTCCAGTCAATATTAGTCAAGTTAAAATCCCCCATAACAATTGCCCTATTACTTTCACTCCTAAGCAGGATTGACTCCGCAATCCTTTCCTCAACCTCTCTAGAACTTTTAGGAGGTCTATAAAAGACTCCCAACAGGGTGACCTCTCCTCTCCTATTTCTAATCTCCGCCCATACTACCTCAACAGATAAGTCCTCATCAAACCTCCTCTCTGACACTGTGATACAATCTCTGACCAATAATGCTACCCCTCCCCCTCTTCTACCTCCTTCCCTACTTCGACTAAAACATTTGAACCCCGGGACCTGCAGCATCCATTCCTGCCCCTGCTCTATCCATGTCTCTGAAATAGCCACAACATCGAAGTCCCAGGTACTGATCCACGCTGCAAGTTCACCCACTTTATTGCGAATACTCCTGGCATTGAAGTATACACATTTCAAACCCTGCTCCACCCCACCTCTGCAATGCCGTGCATTGCAGTCCCCATCCATGCATCCCTCACTTTCAGCCCCACTACTCAGGATCCCTCCCCCCCCCCGAATCAGTTTAAACCTCCTTGCATGGCCTTAGCAAATTTACCCCCCAGGATATTGGTCCCCTTCTGATTAAGGTGTAGACCATCCTTCTCATAGAGGTCACACCTTCCCCAGTACGAGCCCCAATTGCTTAAGTACCTGAACCCCTCCCTCCTGCACCATCCCCTCAGCCATGAATTCAAACCTTCCCTCTCCCTATTCCTCTCTAAACTATCCCGTGGTACAGGCAAGAGTCCAGAGATAACCACTCTGTCAGTCTTGGCCTTTAGTTTCCACCCCAACTCCATAAATCCCTGCCTAATATCCCCTTCCCCTATCCTCCCTATGTCGTGTGTCCCCACATGTACAATAACTTGTGGTTTATCTCCCTCCCCCCTAAGAATCCTGAATACCCTGTCAGACACATCCCGGACCCCAGCCCCTGGTAGGCAACACACCAACCCTGAGTCCCTACCTTTAGTTCCGACCCTCCTATCTGTCCCCTTAATTGTGGAGTCCCCAATCACAAGGCCCAGTCTTTTACAGCCCCTAACCACCTGAGCTTTCTCACTCGGCTCACCCCCAGAGATCTGCTCTCTATGCTCAGTTGATTCCTCCTCAACTGTAGCCTCCAGCACCGAAAACCTATTATGGAGGGGAACCGCCCCAGGGGATTGTCTTCCCGATTGCTTCTTACCCCTCCTCCTGGCATTGACCCAAGCCTCATTTCTAGGAGTTACTATTTCTCTATAACTCCTATCAACTTCCACCTCCGCCTCCCGAATTATGCGGAGTTCCTCTACCTCCCCCTCCAGCTCCTTTACACGCTCCTCCAGAAGCTGCAATCTAATGCACTTCTTACAACTAAAATCTCCTGAAACACTACTGGATTTCCTCACCACATACATCCCACAGGAGATGCAGCATACTGCCTGAACTGCCATCCCTGAAGCCATTACCAGCAAGAAAAAAAGAAAAAAAAAAAAAAAAAACTTCCCCACACTTCCCCAACTGTCACTCTCCACTGCAGCCCGAGCAGCACTCCCTCACTGAGACACCAACTGTCACTCCTTACAACTAAAATCTCCTGAAACAGGATAAGTCAGTGGGATTTGTTAAAGTGATAAAGGAAACCACGGTTGAAGCTAAAGAGGTGCAAAAGAATGTACAGCCTGTTCAGGGATTGGTTGATAAGCAACTACCAGATCTCTTTCAAGAATTTATAAATGTGGGTAAGGTTTACTTGTGTACAAGTAGATAAAGAAGTTAAGATCTTGATATAAGGGAGCAAGTTGGTCTTTAATGGTGAGAGATATAGATATGTAGTTTAGAAGGCGTATTGCCAGAAAAGGTGGTAATATGTGGAATTTGTGGTGAAAATTACATAAGGTAAAGTTGGAGAGTCTGGTGAGAAGTGGTAGGAGTAAAAGATACAGGGATACAGTTTATCCTGGTAATGATATAGCTGGATCATGGGTGGGAATGATGCCCACTGGTTGAAAAACCAGTGGAAAATCATATCCTGGGATATTTCCTAACTGTGGTAACAAGATCACAAAGTCGCACGTTGAGACAGGAGGAGATAGGCTGACAGAGAGCAGCCTCTCGCCTCTCAGAGCCTCTCAGCCGCTCAGCTGGAGGAGTAGGCTCTAAGGGTCAGATGACCTACTACTCCTAGTTCTTACGCTATTATGTTCTTAAATCAAAGAGCAAAGATAAGGAGGTTGAAGTTCAGTTATAAGAAACAATTTTTGACACGATGGTTCAAAAAGAACAAGAACAGGTGGGGGACGAAGTGGATATCTTTAGTTCAAGAAAGTTGGCACAATTATAACAGAAAGATGTCAAGATAAAGCAGTTGTATCAGAAAGCATACAGGTATAGCTGCAACAAATGACCAAATTACTGATTTATGTGCTAAAACCTCTAAGTTTCTAACAGACTGCATTTACAGAAATTCGTGTCCGATGACATCAAAAAAGATTGAATGAGAAATTACTCAAAACTTTGTCCCCCTTCAATGCAATCTTGCTGCTCCTGCATTGGAAAATATTTTTAATCATGTCTTTGTTCTGAATACAAAGCCTCAACTACCTGATATTTTGCGACTGGAATTTGCATTTTTCTATCCAAATCTTAATTTTTTGGAAATGTGGCTGCTACATTCAGCACCATTACATTTCCCTTTGTACAACTGTTGGTAACACAAAATGAAAGTGAACTTGGAATGACAAAAACTGTGCTGAAATGATAGCAGTAGTATAAAAACTGAAAATCCAACAATACATTCTTAATTCATCAGTTGTCCACTTGTGTAGCTCTAGAGGGACCATCCCTGCATAAAACGCCAGCAGTCATGACTTTGCTGACTATTAATACACAATGGAAGTCGTTAAGGCAGTCCCAACTCCAATTTGATGTGAGGAAAGGAGGGGAGACAAATATTGTGGAGTGAATTTATATTTCATGATGCCATATGTACATTCAGTCAGGTCCAACTAGACTGACGTTCTGCAAGTCTACAATAAAAGCAAAATACTGTGGATGCTGCAAGTCTATTACTTGCTTAGCCATAGGGTTCAGCTGTTTAGACTTGATGAAAAATGGACTAAAGGCAAAAATAGTTTTGAAGTTGAAAGATACTCCTCCAAACAAGATGCAAAATGGAAAGCATGTTTTTCATACAGTGCATCTTGTGAATACTCCCTTTTTTAGTCCAATGCAGTTCTTCCATCAGAGCAATTTCAGTGGCATTCCAAGATTGAATTTTAATAGAGAAAGACTTGCATAATTCTCAAGACCTTGAAGGGAAGCACTTTGCTTCTATCAGTTATGAATTGATTATATTCCACTTCAACTTGTTTCGTTGCAGGGTTTTTTATCAAACCACTGGAATCTTTGCATTGGACCATCACCGAACAGCTCCGCATTCACTCAAACTTAATAGCTAACTGATGTGGGCAGGACCATAGAAAAATGCAGGGGTCAGTGTAGTCAAAGTTGAAATGTAGTGGTCAAGTTGACAAAGGCATTTAAATGCAACTCTCGGTTTATTCACAAGAGTTGTTGCATTATAAAAACCAAGATTGAACTCCTGTCATGCATAGAAGAATGAATGTGAGGTCAGTCCACCTCCATGTTATAAAGGGGAAATTTATCTATGTTTTCCAGTAGGTGGGCAGGCAAATTAGATATTTGGTCTATTTGTAATAATGTAGGCTTGAATGAATGAATAATGGGAATGTTTTCTTTGTTCTAGGTTCCAGAGTTCAAAATCTGGAAAGATCTACCTCCATAGAGATGTCAGACTCCTTTTTTCTCGAAAGTCGATGGAAGTTGATAGCGGTGCTGCATATGAATTAAAATCTTACACAGAGATTCCAACAAATCCTCATTTTTCAGCACGATGTTAGCAACCTTTGTATTGTTTAGGACTTTTTTTCCCCTGTTTTGTTTTCTGGAGAATGGCACATGTTCAGCTAATTAATGGAAATAAAATAATGCACAATACATGATTGTGAGAATTTATTGGTACTAGTCTCTTAGAGCCCCACAACCTATTAGACAGTGGACCAGTCTTGTGTAAGTGTTTTTGAATAAATTCCCTTGTACTTAAAGCGAGCAGTAGACTGGAATGAAAACCATATTATCTGTACTGTTACAACGGAAGTCACAAACCACTTTATTGGATGTGTTGCAATAGTAAAAACCAGAAGTAGTTTAGTGTTCAAACATTTTTATTTTATTTGTCTTTTTATTTAATATTTAAATTAATGTTTCACTTATTGCACAGGTAATTTTTTTGTCCTGTTTAGTGTTATTATGTAGCAAAGTTATGTAAGATCATACTCTGTATTTCTTTTGACGTGAATAATACACAAATATATAAAATATATGTAAACCTCTGTGTCTTGTCTGTCTGTCCATGACTGTGTGTGTGCGGAAGTATTAGGTTTTAATTGGTGTGTAAAATTCCAGTCTTCTCGTGCTGTCCCAGAATCATGCTTTCTTGAACTGGCCCAATACTGTAGTACAGCAGTTTAAGCAATTGTTCTCTTCCCCCTGTTCCCCAAAGGCACTGACTTACACTGGTGTACAATTCCAGAAGCATTGACAGACCTCCAGTCCCATGCCCAAGTAGTCATTTTTCACATAGAATGTCCTTGGATAATGAATTATCAGGCTGTTCGATTGTGGAGCGTGACACAACTGAACATTGCATTTTTCACATCAATTGTTCAAACATGACATTGTCCAGGAAGTTTGATTTAATGTCAGTCCTCAATAGGTAACTTCCATCAGAAGCACAAGGCCACTGATGGAAATTTATAAAAATTGGCTGTCTTTATACACCCATTGTTAACAGATATCAGTATCAATCATCGTCTTTATGTTCTCCCGCAATACTACAACAATTTGTACTGATATAATATCTCTAATGTAGTACATGACCCAATACATTTTTCAGTAGGAGAATTAGGGAAGGTAGCACATTAAGTTACAGTCCAAGATGTGGGTTTGAGGAAACTTTTGTCAGTGGGAAAGAATTAACAAGCAAAAACGTTTAGGAAGAGAGTTCCAAAATAAAAGGCATAGAGGGATTCGGTATGAAATGAGATACAGACTTTGCTGGTTCCCATTTACGTAGAGTGGAGCAAGGAGGTCTATTAGCCACGTATTGAAGTTAAGCCTGAAGATGACAACATAAACAAGAATTTCATTAGCAGTGGAATAGAGGTAGGGGCAGAAATGGTTAATAACCCACGTTAGTGATGGTTGGGGTATGTGGCTTGAAGCTTGGCTTAGAATTAACTTTGTTACTGAAGTTGTATGCCATAGTTTAGCTTGAGCAGGACGCTGAGAAGGGGTGGACTTCTGGCAAAAGTTGAACAGTATTACTTTGGGTTTGCTGATGTTTGAAAGACAATCTGGTCAAGCGTGGTGGCAGAGAGGTAGAGCTGTGTATCATTGAAGTGCTTCTGGAAGATGGGGCAGACCATGCAATTGAAAGCCGCATATAGACTGAACGGGAATGGTTCAGAATGGAACCCATTCCACTTACAAGGTGACTGGGAAGATGAGAGCTATGTTGATGCAAGCAGGAATGAAACAAACTAAGGATTGTTCGAGGAAGGTGGCCAAGAAGAGAGCTGGTGGAGAGGATGGACTGGTTAATTGTGTTGAAGTAAGTATAGAGGTTAAGAAAAATGAAGAGGAATGATGTGTCTCAGTTGAACTCTCAAATAGATCTTGGTGCTACAAGTAGGGTAGAAACTGGATTGAAATGATTGTATCTGCGAGAATGGGAGAGATGTGTACAGAGCTGTGTGTGTGTTTAATAGATGTTGGGAAAGGGATGTTACAGATGAGGTGGTAGTCAGAGGTTGAGGATGTGGATTTTAGAGTGACGATCATTTTGAAAAATGGCAAAACTGAGGAAAGGAATTGATTGATAACACAATGGAGTATTTAGCTAAAGAAATGCAGTTGCATAGCTGAGAGTTGGTTAGGAATGAGGGGAGGAGGTAGATCACATAGAGAATGTGAGATAAATGGGGTCCTGGGGTGGGATACTTCTATTGATAGATTGTAAAAGGTTGTGGTGGAGACATGCTTGAACTTGTATCTATCGTGAAGGGTGGTGATGGTGGTATCTCTGTCGGAAAACAAAGCGAACGTAGCAACTCTGGAAAGTGGAGAATTGAAATCTTCACTGTCATTTTTTGATGCTGTGTGTAAACTGACTTCCCTTTATTTAGACAATTATGAATTTGAAGAGAATATAAAATATGCAGTGACAATGATGGGAAAACTGTCAACCCAACATGCACAACTTAGATTGTTTAAATAGTGTTTGCATTATTGTTCATTAATGAAAGTTAACAAATGATGTAATCTTATCTTGAGTTTCATCATGTGATTTCCATGGATTCATTAACCTGCTATTGGTAATGCCCCAGGAGACACATCAAAAATAGTCTGAAAAAAGTTGAATTCTGGAAAGTAAAAATGGTTGAAAAGATCCAAATACTGATGTTTGTGCTTATTGGAGGGTGACTTGTTTATTACCAATGAAAATATACAGCAGTGATTCAAATACAGTCATGTAGTCTTAATTGGATTGTTGTTGATATACCTGCACACACTTCAATATTTGGCAGCTATGGTATCACCTAACCTCTACACTTTTCATTAATTAATACATATGCAATTAATAGTCATATTCCTGTACAAACATCTAGTTGAAAGCAATGGAAATCACTTTGCTGAAAATCCACCAGTCCACCGCTGTAACTCCAGCTAAAGGCTGGTGCAATCGAATGGAAGATAGTAGCCCAGTTGCATCCCTAACATTTGTTGGACCCTCTGTCCCCTTACAAGGCAAGTGCCATCAGATTGGAATGAAGTATGGGGACCCACAATGGTGAGAGTTCTTGCTTTGCCTGGTTCAGTTGTGACCCTGTGTTTCAGCTGGCCAGTATTCCAATCGATCTGAAGCTCCAAGCAAGAGGAAGGGAGTCTGGTGCACAGACCAATGAAGGTCCCTGAATAGAGTACTATACATCTTCATGAGGGAACTAAGGCGTATACTGTGTATTGCCATGTGAGGTCTGGGCGACTCATCCCCTCTCAATAAGCAAGGCAGGTACTTGTGTTCCCTTAATGACAGTTGTGCTGCCTGTCTCATGTCAATTAGCTATTCTTCTATTAATCATGTGAATTCTGACAACTTTGCTGGAAGTTAGTAGATTGGACTAGTAATTGGAAAACTGCTAGAATCTTATTATTAGGGAATTGGTAACAGTAATATAATAGAGATAAGTCTCTTATATTTGCTTTTTATTTCAGATTTCCTACATTAACTGTTTTTCCCTTTTCATTTGTCCCATTAGTGGGTGGCACGGTGGTTAGCGCTGTTGCCTCACCACCAGGCACCCGGATTCAATTCCAGCCTCGGGTAACTGTGGAGTTTGCACTTTCTCCCCGTATCTGTGTGGGTTTTCTCCCACAATCCAAAGATGTGCAGGTTAGGTCGATTGGTCATGCTAAAATTGCCCTTTAGTGTTGGGGGACTAGCAGGGTAAATACATGGGGTTACAGGGATAGAGCCTGGGTCGGTGGAGGCTTGATGGGCCAAATGGCTTCCTTCTGCACTGTAGAGATTCTATGATCTTTCTTGTCTGCTGGTTTGACCTTTCCTGGGTCTTTTCACTGCCCTAATTTTTTTTGTAGCCTTTCAATTTCTTTTGCTGCCTCAAAGAAATAATCTTTGGACATCATGCACAGGTCTCAATATAACCATTTACTGGACATTAAAGACAGGCTCCCGAGCTCTAGCTGTTGTTTGTCATTCCATATCCCACACAATGTTTATTCCTGTCAATTAACCAAAGGGTGCAGCAGTCTTGTAGCACAGTGGGTAATACCCCTATCTCTGGACCAGAAGCTTTAGGTTCAAGTCCAACACCAGGACTTGTTGGCCATGGAAGGAGCATTCATAACATGGTTCAATGGGCTGGTAATCAGGTCAGGAATCCTTCCACTATTTCCCCCACTAATCCCCAAAGGGAAAAAACAGTGTGTGGGTGTGAAGATACACCAAAAAACCCCCAAAGGGTCTTTATCTGGAACAAACCCACCTTTATTCTTCTCAGCTGCTGATGGACCTGCTGCACACGTTTAACTTTAATTCCAATTTTCAGGTTGATTTTCTAATTGTCTCTTCCATTCCTGATCTCCATTTCACAATGCTATATTCCTGTAGTGAGCAAATGAAGAGTCTGTTAGCTACAAACCGACTTGTCAAACCAGTTACTGCCACACATCATGCTGTTGAAATTACATTGCATCCTGTAACCCTACAAGTCCAACCATTGTCTTGTGAATGGAGTAATGACATAGTATGATCTCTGCTTGCTCACTATGCAATTTATCATTCATAACTTGCTGCATTCCTATTAACGTTGTTCATAAGTCCACATATATGGCACAATGGTTTAGAACGCAATCAGAACATTTGTGCAATCCGGTTTAGAATTCGATGGAAAGGGAGGAAAATTCGACAGGAGAAAACTTGGTATATTACTTGAGACTAAGTTTTCCATTCTAACAATGATTTCAGAACTTAGATGTGATACCTATCAGGAACATTAAATAGGTTTCAATAACAACTTGTATTTAAATTGCATCTTTAAGATAATAAACCATTCCAAGGCATTTCAAGGATTATAATGAGGTAAAATTAGACACCAAGTCACATAAGGTGATATTGAGGCAGATGGCCAAAAGCTTAGTCAAAAGAAGTAGATTTTGAGGAGTCTCCCTCAACTGTCATCTCAAGTGGATGTAAAGGATCCTATTTCACTAGTTTGAAGAGCAGTAGAGTTATCCCTGGTGTTCTGGACAATATGTATCCCGCAGTCAACACCCCAAAAACAGATTATCTGGTCATTGTTGGGGCTTGCAATGCGCAAATTGACTGCTATGTTTCTATATTACAACAGACCTCAAAATAACACTTGGAGATTTTACTAGGCCTCAAGCACTCGAAAACCAATTTTTTTTTCTCCTGAATCCGCATGAAAATATATTTTATTTCATCTTAATTTAGCGTGAAAATGTTTGTGATTATTCTTTTTCTCATATTAACCTTTTATCAAGAGTGCAACAAGCACTCTAAGCCAGGCATGGCTACAACAACTTTATTTATATATAGCACCTCGCTCATAGAAAAGTGCCCAAGATGCATTGCAAAACAATTGTTTTTTATTGAACCACTAAAGAAGATGTTAGAACCGATGACCAAAAACTTGATAAACCAGGTTAAAGTTCAACAGGTTTATTTGGAATCATGAGCTTTTGGAGCACTGTTCCTGCATCAGGCAATGAATGAGACTTCTTACTGTGCCTACCCCAGTCCAATGCCAGCATCTCCACATTACAAAAACTTGATCAAAGAGGAAGTTTTAAAAAGTGTCACAAAGGAGGAACGAGAGGCGAAGAGGTTTGCGAAGGGAATTCCAGAGCCAAGAAGCTGCAGGCACAGACACCAATGGTAAAGAAATTAAAATTTGGGATGCTCAAGCGGTCAGAATCGGAGGAACGTAGCTAATTGTTGAGAGTTGTGGGATTGGAAATGATGACCGATTTAAAGAGTGTCAAGGCCATGGAGGCATTTGGAAACAAGAATGAGAATTGTCACATCAAGTCATTGTTCATCCAGGAGCCAAAGTAAGTCAGTGAGCAAAGGAGTGAACAAGTCTTGGTGAGAGTTAGGACATGTGCAGCTAGAATTTTGGATGCAGTCAGGTTTACAGAGGATAGAAATGGGACGCTGGCTGGGAGTGTGTTGGCAAAGGCATGAATGAGGGTTTCAGCAGTTGCTGTCCCTTACTTTGAACTCTTTTTTTTGATTTGATTTGGTTTGATTTATTATTGTCACATTTATTAGTATACAGTGAAAAGTATTGTTTCTTGCACACTATACAGACAAAGCATACGGTTCATAGAGAAGGAAATGAGAGAATGCAGAATGTAGTGTAACAGTCATAGCTAGGGTGTAGAGAAAGATCAACTTAATGCGAGGTAGGTCCATTCAAAAGTCTGACGGCAGCAGGGAAGAAGCTGTTCTTGAGTCGATATAAAACTAGAAAATTCTGTAAACACTCAGCAGGTTTCTCAGTATTTGCGGAGAGAGGAACATAGCTGTTTATCATAGAATAGAATCTCTGCACTGCAGAAGAGGCCATTCAGCCCATTGAGTCTGCAACCCAGCTCTCTGGAAGAGTATCTTACCCAAGCCCTCTCCCCCATCCTATCCCTGTAACCCCACATATTTATCATGGCTAATCCATCTAACCTACACATCTTGGAACACCAAGGAGGAATTTAGCATGGCCAATCCACCTAACCTGCACACCTTTGGACTGTGGGAGGAAACCGGAGCAGCCGGAGGAAACCCACGCAAACATGGAGAATGTGCAAACTCCACACAGTCACCCAAGGTCAGAATTGAACCCAGGTCCCTGGAGCTGTGAGGCAGCAGTGCTAATCACTGCACCACCCTACCACCCTCCAGTTGCTGCCAGACCTGCAGAGCACAGAATTTTCTGTTTTTATTTCATATTTCTAATTTACACAGTACTTTGCTTTTACTTTGAACTGCTTTGGAACACTGCAGGAACAAAGGCAGCGAGGTCAAAGTGGGAATGAACTGAGAATTAAAATGGCTGCTTGCCATAGATTGTATGGCAGTATTCTTAAATTCAGTCACAATCTGTGTTTGGTCTCCCCAGTAAAGAGGACACTGCATTGGAAAGCAGGATAGTATTGAAATGGAAAGAATTATGGTTGAAATTTAGTCGGAGCACTTGGTAGGAATGTTCAGAATCCTGGACATTGAGAATGAAGGAGGTAAAAGATCGGGTATTGTTGCTTGTATGCGAAGATGCTGTTGAAGTGGGGTTACTGCTGGAAATTATTGTGGAGTGAACCACTTTGTGACAACCTGATCCATTCCTCTCATCACCCCAAACAACCCCTCCTTTCCCAGCCACCTCCCATTAGAGTGTAGGAGATGCAACCAGATGTCCTTTCTCACCATCCAGAGCCCCAAACATTCCTTCCAGGTTTTTATTCATTCATGGGACGTGGGCGTCACAGGCTGGCCAGCATTTATTGCCTATCCCTAGTTGCCCGAGGACAGTTGAGAGTCAACCACATTGCTGTGGCTCTGGAGTCACATGTAGGCCAGACTAGGTAAGGACAACTAGATTTCCTTCCCTAAAGGACAATAATGAACCAGATGGGTTTTTCCTGACAATTGACAATGGTTTCATGGTCATCAGTAGATTCATAATTCCAGATATTTTTATTGAATTCAAATTCCACCATCTGTCGTTGGTGGGATTCGAACCCAGGTCCCCAGAACATTAGCTGAGTTTCTGGATTAATAGTCCAGCAATAATACCACTAGGCCATCACCTCCCCATAGGTGGAGCAGTCATTTCAGTAATTTACTTGTCCTTCTTTCAACTTGGTATACCATATTGGCTGCTCATGATGTGGTCTCCTCCGCACCAGGGAGAGCAAACACCTTTGCTCCACCTGCAAGCATGACCCTGAATTCACTGCTGCCCAGAATTGTAATTCGATGCCTCACTCCATCTCTTGCCTCTCCATCCTTGGTTTCATGCACCGTTCCAATGAAGCTCAATGGAAAGTTTGAGGAACTGCAGGCTCATTTTTTGTGTAAGCATTTTATAGTCTTCTAGGTTCAACATTGAGTTTACTGACCTTTTTTTTGGACAGCAGCTAGTGGCAGGATTACCAACTATCTCGGATTTAATGGGCTCATTCCATGTCCCAGGTTGTATGATGCTGGGATGCTGTTTTTCTTTACATCTCTGTTCAGATTCCTTTTGCAAAAATATACTTTATTCATAAATTATCTGAAAGAACATTACAAACATTTCAAAATGTTCAGGTTCTCTACTTACATCATGTTGCCCTCTTGAGGTGCTTCAGTACAGCCAAAGAAATGTTACAGGCATTCCAAAATGGTCACTACAAATGTTGCAAAGATTATCTACCGAGAACAAGTTGCATTCTTGGGTGCTTCCATACAATTGTGATACATGTAATATTCACTGTATACATTTTCCCCTGTATTTCAGATCTGCACAAGTTCCCAGCGTCCCTTTCTGCTTTCATAGGGTCTCTAGCAACCCCTACCCACTTGAATGGTTCCCCCACGTCAAAGTGTCCCTTAATTTTCTCCCCACAGAGTGGATCACCCTGGCTTTTGGTGATGAATCCATTATCCGCATTCGCACCTCGAGATCTATCTATATGTTTCTTTACTTGCTCCATTCCCATCACCTTGTACCACCTCCTTTAATCTCTCCTGCACTCCACCCTTTCACAGACCTTCCCTTTTGATCCTTTCTCCTTTTTCCTTAGCCCCTGTATTGATCAAAACCTGTTGCTTCTCAAACTTTTTCCACTTCAGATTAAAGATCATTGCCCTGAAACATTGGCCGGAATTTTACCGTCCCACTCACCAAGGAAGGGCGACGTGGTGGCACAATCGGTTAGCACTGCTGCCTCACAGCTGCAGGGACCCAGGTTCAATTCTGGCCTTGGGTCACTGTTTGTGTGGAGCTTGCATGTTCTCCCCGTGTCTGAGTGGGTTTCCTCCGGGTGCTCCGGTTTCCTCCCACAGTCCGAAAGATGTGTAGGTTAGGTGGATTGGCCATGCTAAATTGCCCCTTAGTGCCCAAAGACATGTAGGTTAGGGGGATTCGTGGGGTAAATGAATGGGGTTACAGGGAAAGGGCACGAGGTGGGCCTGTTTGAGATGTCAGGAGAGTCGACGCAGACTAGATGGGCTGAATGGCCTCCTTCTGCTCTGTAGGGATTCTATGAAATCGGAGGGAGCGAGGGGCGGACTGTGGAAAAGTCTGTTGACCTCGGGCAGGATTTTACAGTTTTGGGATGAGCAAGAATGTAAAATCCTGCTAATTAACTCTGTTCCCTTCTCCTCACACCCTACATGATCTGCTGAATATTTCCAACCAACTGTAACTCTATATTCTGCACCCTCTCCTTTCCTCCTCCCCTATGCACTCTATGAACGGTATGCTTTGTCTGTATAACGTGCAAGAAACAATACTTTTCACTGCATGCCAATACATGTGACAATAATAAATCAAATCAAATCAATAACTGAATGGGATGGGGGAAAACTACAACTCCCAGAATGCAATGTGCATGACGTCACCGAGAGGAATAAATAAAGTATTAATCTGAGATAAAGAATAAACAAGAACCTTTTCAAGAGGAATGCATCTGAAAGAAAGTATATTTTAACGGAGGTTCAGAAAATAAAAGGCCGGTTTAAACAAAAACAGGGTATTTTCTAGAACAGGATGACGTTATAAATGTGGGCGGGTCCGGGGCTGGGTAACGCAGTGCGCGTGCGCGGGAGGGCAGGTGTGGAGGGATACGGTCTCGCTCAGACCGTGTGACTGAGCTGGCGGCGATGTCATCCAGAAACGAGGCGGTGAGGCGGCCCCAGGAACCTTCGGCTGAAGAGCGGCAGGTAAGGAGGAGGAGAGTGAGAGCGGGGCCGCAGCACGAGCAGCGGTCCCGGCGCCTTCAGGCCCAGCCCCAGAGGGCGGCCATCGCCTGGTATTGGAGTCTGGACTCTGGCCTGGGAGAGGCCTGACTGAGCCGGGAGGGAGAGGCTGCAGTGCCGCCGCCTGCTCCATGCTGCTGCAGCAAGAAGCAGCACTGCACCAACTGGCCACTGCAGCTCCTCTGGAGAAGGGAGGGAATGTGAAGGGGGAGGAAATGTGGGAAGGGGGAGGAAATGTGATGGGGGGGGAAGAGAAGGGTGTGGGAGGGGGGGAGAGAAGGGAGGAAATGTGGGAGGGGGAAGAGAAGGGGGGGGGAAATGTGGGAGGAGGGGGGGGGAAATGTGGGAGGAGGGGGGGGGGAAATGAGAAAAAAGGGGTGGGGAGGGATAGGACCAGTGCTGAACCCAGCTTTACCCCAGAGTCAATATTCTGATAAGTGCACCTCCCATGCCCTGGGGAGAATGCTCTGTGCCCCTGTGATGCCACTAACCTGGAGTTAACCCACTGACCATCTAATGTTGCTCCAGTGCTACTGCGTCCATCTAACTCTCTGCAGCACAATTGATCCAATCCCCAACTGGAAGGTGAATGAGGGTGGGTGGGAGAAAGGGGAATGAAATGGAAGCATCAACATGCAGGCTTGCATACGTGTTGGTTTACTTTTTAATTTAAGTTTACTCTATCTGCTGAGCTGATTTTTGCTGGTGCATTGATACTGTACAATGTGCCCAAACATCTGTGTTCTGTTATCAGGTGCCTTTTTACTGCAAGGAACATGTGGGTTTTTTATTGGGTTCTGTTTTTTTACCATCGTCTATGCTGGTAATTAAAGATTATTATGTATTTTTGGTCCACTTGTAAAGAGCAGGTCAAATTCAACTAGTTGCTGCCCCATTGGTCTCCTCTCTCCCAATTATTAGTGAAATGTTCGAAGGCCTTGTCAGGCAGTGCGATCTAATGGTTCCCCAATAACCCGCTCATCAATGCTTTTTGTTTTGTTTCTGACAGAGCCTCTCCGCTTCAGGTTGTAATACATCCATGGGCTGAATGTGATGAAGTGGTGAGGTGACTCAGTATGATAGCAGGAAGTCCTAGCAAAACTGAAGTTGATGGTCATAAGGCACATGCCTCCAGTGGCTGGTGTCATACCAGGTCATAAGAGGGCATGCTGCCAGGGGCCGGTGTCATACCAGGCACAAAGGGAAATGGTTGTAGGCCAATCATCTCAGCTCCAGAATTTTACTGCATGACATTTCGGGACAGAGTCCCGGGTGTAATTATTTTCAGCTGCTTCAATCAATGATGTTCCCTCCCTCAAGGTCAGAGATGGGGCTGTTGGCTGATAATTGCAGTGTTCAGCAATTCCTCAGATAATGAAGCAGTCAGTTATGCAGGACGTACGCATCTAGGCTTGGGCTGATAAGTGGCAAGTAATATTTATGCTGTACAAATGCCAGGCAGTGGCCATCTCCAACTTGAGAGCAAAACTAATACTCTTGCCGTTCAGTGACATTGCCATTGCTAGATTCCCCACTGTCAATATCCTGAGGATGAGTGGGTTGCTTTTTTAATAACTGGATATTCTATGGTGAGTAGTTCACCCTGACGCCAAAGCTTTTCTACCATTTACAAAGTGCAAGTCAGTGCGTTTTGAGGTACTCTTGTGGTGGTGAGCTGTCGCCTTGTACCACTGCAGTCCATGCGTTGTAGGAAACAGTGCAGTTGGGGAGGGAATTCCAGGACTTTGACCCAGTGACAGTGAAGAAATGTTAATATAGTGCCAAATCAGGGTGGCGTGTGGCTTGGAGGAGGAGGGGGAGGCGGGGGGGGGGTTGCTTGCAGGTGATGGTGTTCCCATATGTTTACTGCCCTCGTCCTTCTAGTTGGTAGATGTTGCAGGTTTGGAAGGTGTCGTTGAAGGAGTCTTGGTGAGTTGCTGCATTGCATCTTGTAGATAGTAAACACTGCTGTCACTGGTGCAGGGAGTGGATGTTAGAGGTGGTGATTGCTGTGCCAAATTCAAGCAGGCTGCTTTGTCTGAGTAGTGTTGAGCTGCTTGTGTTGATTGAACTGCACTGCCAGGGTGGCACAGTGGTTAGCACTACTGACTCAGTGCAAGGGACCTGCGTTCGATTCTCGGCTTGGGTCGCTGTCTGTGTAGAGTTTGCACATTCTCCCTGTGTCTGCGTGGGTTTCCTCTGGGTGCTCCAGTTTCCTCCCACAGTCCAAAGATGTGCAGAGTAGATGGATTGCCCATGCTAAATTGCCCCTTGGTGTCAGGGGGACTAGCTTGGGTAAATGCATGGTATTATGGGGATAGGGCCTGGGTGGGATTGTGATTGGTACAGACTCAATGGGCCAAATGGCCTCCTCCTGCACTGTAAGGATTCTATGATTCTATCCAGACAAGAGGAGAGAATTTCATCTCGATCCTGATTTGTGCCTTGTAAATGGTAGACAGGCTCTGGTGAGTTAATCTTTAAGGTTCCTGGTATCTTGTAACCACGGTATTTATATGGCCAGTTCAGTTTCTGGTAACTGTCAGGAAGTTGGTAGTGGGGGATTCAGTGATGGTAATGCCATTGAATGTCAAGGTTAGATGCTTTCTTGTTGGAGATGGTCATTGCCTGGCACTTTTGTGGCATGAATGTTACTTGCTGCTCATCAGCCCAAGCCTGAATGTCGTCCATGTCTTGGTACATATGAGCATGGACTGCTTTAGCATCTGAGGAGTCATTAAGAGTTCTAAACATTGTGTAACCATCAGCGAATACCTCCACCTCTGACTGGAGGGATGGACATTGATGAAGTAGCTGAAGATGGTTGGGCTTAGGATTCTCTGAGGAATTCCTGCAGTGGTGGCCTGGCACTGAGATGATTCACCTCCCAACAACTACAACCATCTTCCTTTGTGCTAGGTATGACTCCAACCAGTGAAGAGTTTTCCTCCAGTTCTCATTGACTTCAGTTTTGCTCAGGCTTCTTGATGTCCCACTTGTTCAAATGCAGCCTTATGTCAAGGGCAGTCACACATTTCAACCCTGGGATTAATTTCTTTTGCCCATGTTTGAACTAGGGCTGTAATGAAATCAGAAGCTGAATGGCGTGGCAGAATCCAAACCGTGTCAATGAGCAAGTTATTTCTGATTAAGTGCCATTTGATCATGCTGTTAGTGACCCCTTCCATCACCTTTGTTGATGATCAAGGATGGACTGGTAACTGGCCAGGTTGGTTCTGTCATTTTTTATGGACAGGGCATACCTGGGCAGATTTCTATATTACTGGGTTGATGCCACAGGACACACATTTAAGGAATTTGTAAAACGAATCCGAAGCAATATGAGGCTAAATTAATAAATTCTCAGTGTGAGCAACACCAGTAAGGCCAATATTTGTTGCTCATCCCTGGTCATCTTCAAGACGGTGGAGGTGAGTCTGCTCCAACTGCTGAAAGTCCATCTGGCACTGTTGGTCCCAAGAAGCAGTGCAGGAAATGTTTCTTCAGCAGCATCTCAAACCTGTGACCTCCACTCCCTAGAATGCCAAAGAAGCATGTTTGTGTAAACACTATTGCCTCTGTCACATGCTCTCCTCACTCGGGTTGGATTTGCAGTTCCTTTATTGTTGTGTCAAAATCCTGGAGCTCCCCATGGAGCCACAGGTAACCTCGTGGACTTTCAGCAGTTGGAGCAGACTCGCCTCCACTGTCTTGTAGCCCTCCTTTTTGGGGAGCTGCCCCTTTTACTTTGTCCTGATTTAATCTGAGTTTGTTTACTTGGTTTGGTTTGACCTGAAAAGAGGACAACTAGGGATGAGCAATAAATACTGGCCTTACTGGTGTTGCTCACATTGAGAATTTATTAATTTAGCCTCGTATTGCCTCAGATTTCTTTGACAAATCAAATCTGTGTCCTCTGACCCTTCTGCCTCTGGAAACAACAACTTTTACTCGCAAATGCTTCATGATGTTGAACATGTCTATCAAATCTCGCCTCCTTTCCTGTTATAAGAAGCGCAGTCCCAGTTTCTCTAATCTGAGTAACCAGTCTTTCATTCCTGGTACAATTCTATTAAATCTCCTTCACTGTTTTTGACATCCTTCTTAAAGCAGGATGTGCAAAATTAAACGCCGTATTCCAGCTAGTCTTCCTTTTTAAGAGGCTTCTGAACTTTTTCCCAGGCCTCTATTTCTCTTTAAAATTGTACCATTTCATTTATATTGTCGTCTCATCGTTCCCACCAAAATGAATCGCTTTGCACTTGTTAAATTTCATCTGCCTGGTTTACTTGTCTGCTTGGGCAGTATTTAATGATGGCAGTCAAGGGGGTCTTGTCTGAAGAGCCCTGCGTGGCCTGCTGAATGAAGTACCAGTAAGGCAGTTAACTTGGCAGTGGCAAGCCTTCATAGATCCAGGTCATTGGAGTGGGTACAATTGTTTTTCGTCTTTTAAAAAGAGGTTAGACAATTACATGGGTAAGATGGGTATAGAGGATATGGGCCAACTGCGGGCAATTGGGACTAGCTTAGGGGTTTAAAAAAAAGGGCGGCATGGACAAGTTGGGCCGAAGGACCTGTTTCAATGCTGTAAACCTCTGACTCAGGCACAGGTGAGCGATGGCAGGGGGAGAGGGGGGGGTGGATTGCAAGGAGGGTTTGACAGCAAGCGTGGGGATTGGCTCTGTGGTCCCCTCACCCCGATGGATGGTCCCTAGATCAGACATTGATTGCCTTTGAATGAGGGATCCCTCCGGGGAGCCCGCAAGCAGCTTCGATGGCTTGCTTTTCCTGCCTCCTGTGTGGCAGGACAAGGCCCTTCAGTGGGCATTAATGGCAGAATTGAGGGCCTTAATTAGCAGCAGGGAGGAAAGACTGTCGCAGGCCTTCCAGCCACTGGATTCCATTAGGACAGTGGTGGGACTGGCAGGGCTCCTCCTGCCTGATGAGATGTGCCCCCTTCCACCAAACACGCCACGGGGATGATGCAAGTTCCACGCCTTGTCTTTTTGAAGTCATTATATCCTCACAGTTGACTACCGTTTTGTTGTCTACATACTTGATCCCAACACTGACCCCTGGGCGACACTGCTGCACACTTCCCTTCGTTCCAGGAAAACCATTGTTCCTCGCTTTCTGTCCCTTAGCCAGTTTCACAATTATGCAGCTGCTGCCCCTTTATTCCCTTGAGTTTCGATATTGCTCACAAGTCTCTTTCTTTCACGGGAGGTAAGCTTGCTGGTAAGGGCAGTATTTATTGCCCTTGAAGCTGGTGCTAAGCAGTTATGCTGTGTAGTTTTGTGGATCTGGAGTCGCACACGGGCGAGACTGGGCAAGGATGGCAATTTCCAACCCTTGGACATCAGTGAACCAGGGTTTTTTTATGACGATCCAGTAAATTCATGGCCATGATGACTTCTGGTCGCTTTTTATTCCAGATTTTTAATAGATGGAATTTGAATTTGCCAGTTACCAGAGTGGAATTTAAACTAATTCGTTCAGGCCACTAGATTACTAGTTAGTAACATAACCACTATACTGCCATGCCTCATTAAATTATCTTTTGAGCTCCATATACGTAAACCACAATACGTTCATCAACCCCTCTCTGTTACTTCATCAAAGAACTCCAAGTTGGTCAAACACAGTTTGCCTTTAACATATCAGTGTTGACTTCCACTTAACCCATATTTTCCAAGTGCCAATTAATTGTCTCCAAAAATAACTAAACTATTATTTTTCAGGCTAAGATGGCCTCTTTATTCCCCAACCAAAATACCACCTCGCTATTAATTTGTCATTTACAGAGCCATTTCCCAGTTTTTGTCTTGTACTTTGTCGCAATCCTCCTTGGTTTTAGTTACACCCTCCCCAGATTTGATGTCTGTGATATTTAACAATGATTTGCCTTCAAAGCAGAAGTATATTTATGAAATTGATAGTGGGTTCAGCCCTATAGAAAACAGCTTCTTGCCTTCGACCAGTCTGAGTAAGTGCCTTTAAACCCTTAATTTGTTCTCTCTTCGTGGATAGATTGCATTGCACCATATTAATTCAAATTTGATACTTGGGCCACTTGCTTTGCAAAATATTCAAGCTAGGCACCTATTTAAATTTTCAATTTGTTTCAACATGTGAACCTACTCATAATTTGGTTGTATGAATTAAACTATAATTTTTGAGCAGTGGAGCATAACATGTTTTTCTGTACTTCTGTGAACTTCCTAAAATCAGTTTGGTAGCAGTGGAATTAATTGCTCACCTCAGTTGTTGCTGAATGTACTGCCACCTCTGGGTTTTAAAGTGAAACTTCAAACTCAAACTAGTGCTGCAGTACAACGGCGACCACTGTCGATGTGGGCATTCTTAACAAGACTGCCTTGTTCCCATCCATCTGCAAACTGACTCCGTTTTGTAGGCAACATGCAGCACTGACCAGAATAAGGAAGCTCGCTGTCTTTCTCCAACTAAGGTGCAGGATGATGAGACCAGTTTCTTGAGGTCCTCTTCTCTTTTTCTTGATAGAATCTCCAATTCCAGGGTCACAAAACTGTGACTTTATGCCATGAAATTTAAAGTAATTGGCAACAAAAAGCATGTTCAGGTTCAAGTAAAGCATGTGTAAGGGAAGTTGGCTGTTATCTGAAAACTGCGCAGGATTATGGGGAGAGCCAGTGCAGACAAGATGAGCTGAATGGCCTCATGCGCTGTAATGTTCCTATGACGTTTTTTAAACTATGGGGCAATGCAAAGAGGAGGCAGGCCTCTGGTTTACCTCGGGGCTTAAACCTCATGTTGGCACTAATCTGATCCATATGCTAGCTGCCTAGCTAACTTGGCTAACAGGTCCCTTTTATTAGTGGGTTTCATAAAGAAGTAGAACATGAAGTTGTATTGCGATCCTTCTCAATAGACCTGATGTCTTGGTAATGGCTGTAGAATCAGATGGTACACGGTCAGTCAGGGACAAGGAGGAAAGCTGAAATGGTTTATATATGCACTCGCTTTCTTTCTCACTCCGAAACAAAACTAAGTCCAGAGTTTGATTCATCAGATCTTTTAATTCAGTTAGTTTGGGGTGGGGGGCTGGACATTTTCTTCTGAATTGTGGTTATTTTTCTGTTTTCTCTGTCGGAGATTATTTTGTCAACTGGAATTCATTCAACAGGGGCCATTCTCCAGTGTCCAAACATATTTTAATTGCTGATGGTGTGCTGCAGTAGGTGGCGATGAGACATAATGAAATTTTGTGTTAGAGATGGTGATTTTGAGGAGTTACCATAAGAGTTCCAATGGTGTTTGAACTAGATACTGTTCACTGAAGTTGTTTTATTTCTGTTTGCTTTTCAGGAAATGGATGACACAGTGATCAGTCCTGAAAAGGCTGAGGAAGCAAAACTGAAGTTGAAGTATCCGAAGTTGGGGCAGAAGCCTGGTGGGTCAGAGTTTTTGAGGAAACGTCTACAGAAGGATGTAAGTATTTGTAAGAAATAATTTCTGACATCTGTGAACCCTGTGGTTGTTCTTGGATTATGATCTGAGTTGTATGTTTTTGTATGTTAGATATATGATTAGTTGGATATTTTTATGTATACTGCTGTATGTATACCCATTTTATCCAAATGTCTTTAAAGTCATATGGTTATTCAAGTTTAAGTTCATTAAATCTAATTGACAATGTAGTAAGCAGATCTGAGGAGGTGGTGGCAGTGTGTTATTGTCATTGGACTAGTAACCCAGAAATTTGGGCTAATGCTCTGGGGACCTGGTTTTGAATTCAATAAAAATTTGGAATTGAAAGTGTAATGATGACCCTGAAATATTGTTGATCTTTAAAAACCATCTTTAAAAACCATGAACCAAAAAGGTTCACCAATATCCTTTAGGGAAGGACAAAACTGCCATCCTTACCTGGTCTGGCCTACGTGTGACTCCTGATCCACACCAATCTGGTTGACTCTAATGACCTCTGAAATGGCCTAGCAAGCCACTCGATTTGAGGGCAATTTGGGATGGGCAATGTGTTTGTCCAGCCAGTGATGCCCACATTCCATGAATGAATAGCCAAAAAAAAAATCTAAATGCAAATCTGCTAAACTAAGATTGAGAACTTGAATCTTGTGAACTTTGACGGCATGTCTGTCGCTTTTAAAAGAGAAATCTCCAGGATTTGCAGTGCCGTTTCGCAAGGAACACGGATTAGCCTTGTAGATAAGATATTGCATTCTTGTTTCTTTCAACCTTTTAATAGTGGTGTAACCACACCTGTTTTTTTTTTGCTTTCCAAATTCTGGAGTTCTTTGCTCCCTACATTTTTTATAAAAACCTATAAATTATTTAGTGACTCTTGGGTATAATATCTGCACATTGCAAAGACGCATTAAATGTTTTAGCATTGTGATGATCTGCCTAAGTACTTGTGTAATAGTTGCTTGGTGGTACTGAACTTTTAGTGATGTGAAGAAAGACGTGCTGTTGAAGCTTTTCATCTTGCACTCATCAGGACAGAGGCAAGAATACCAAATTTTAAAAGGAGCAACATTTAATACTGCATGGGAAAGGGTCTATTGGTTGAGGTATTGCTGTGGAGAGTGCATCAGGGAACTGTTCCCCATGCTTGTTAAATTCAGAAAAGACTCAAGCGATGCACATGTTCTTTCCGTCTTGAAGAGGAGGGGGCTCTGTAGCCTTTAGCAAGTGTATTTCATTTGAAATTCATACTCTTGCATATATTCTAAGTGCAAAGCAAAAGGCTTTGACGGCATGTCTGTCTTGTAGTACAAAGAACAATACAGCACAGGAACAGGCCCTTCGACCCTCCAAGCCTGCGCCACTCATGTGCCCAACTAGACCATTCATTTGTATCCCTCTGTTCCCAGTCTGTTCATCTAGATAAGTCTTAAACGATAGTAGTAGTTTGTTCCTGATCTTTAATGTTATGGGCTGCAAGCACCATATATATAAGCACATGTGCAGTGAGAGTCTCGAGTGTACAAAATCCAGCAGTGCCTCAGTTGGGATTGAGTTCCACTGATGCTAGTCTGTCTCACTGTTGCACAACCTTTGGTCAATGCAGATATCTGAATTAATGGCTGAAGGCTGTAGGTTCTTGAGCTACCAGAATTTTGCTTGGTCTGCTGTCTACCGGCATTGAGTGACTTTCAGCAAAATTGCTTCCTCATTTGTTGGAAGGTCGTTGTGTTCAAACAATCTAATTCCTGCAACAAAAGGGTCCAGAGGTGCAATTGTTTCACTCAGGTGGTGAGTGTCTGGGACGAGCTGCCAGAGGTAGTGGGTAGAGGCGGTACAATTTTGTCTTTTAAGAAGCATTTAGACAGTTACATGGGTATAGAGGGACATGGGCCAAATGCAGGTAATTTGGACTAGCTTAGTGGTTAAAAACTGTGTGGCATGGACAAGTTGGGCTGAAGGGTCTGTTTCCATGTTGTAAGCCTCTAAAATTAAAACTCTTTGACTCTAACTTGCTACTGTTTTTTGGGGAATGCTAAAATGGTTCATCTCAATGAGGTAATGGCCCTGGTTCTGACATTTTGTCTATAGGGAAAATTCTGTTTAGAAAACATCTGAACCAGGAAAAATACCTGTTGACCTTCCTGTTTCCAAGCAGTTGACGAATTCCGCTAATAGTGTTTATGGATTCTTGCTGTGGTCCCTATTTTAATTACTAAATATATTTTGTCAACTTGAGTTTGTGCATTCCCATTGATTATTTCTCTCTGCCCTTTGGAAATAGTACATTGCTCATCACCTTATCTTCATTTGCCTTGATCTCTGCAACCTTTTGCACTTCTCCCAGTTGGGAAGGAAAGATTGAGACCTTTACTTATCTGATCACTCCAAAACTAAGTCATCTCTCGTGACCTGATGAATCCACACTTGCATTTTTTCCATTTCTCTTATCGGATGCTCAGAGCTACAGAATGACCTACTTAGCAATGTACTTAGTAATTTCATCTTATTTTACTCCTTTTCCAATAGAAGCAAGATTATCTGGCTTGTGATTATCACCATATATTGTCTGAATTGGGGTGTTACACTTGCTGCCGCAGAACCATTGAATCCCTACAGTCATTTAGCCTATTGAGTCTGCACTAACTCTCAAAAGCAGGCCCACCTTATCTCCATAACCCTGTGCATTTACCATGGCTAATCCACCTAACCTACACATCTTTGGATTGTGGGAGAAAACCAGAGCACTTGGAAGAAGTTCATGCAGACACTGGGAGTGTGCGCACAATCTTGAGTTCTCTGAAATATTTCTTTCTATAGAATTTTGCTAGTCAGTCTCTTCTCTTGTTTCCTTGGATTAAATTTTTAAAAAATATTTCAAAAATTAATATATTTTTGACTTTGCATGTCCTACACTAACTGCTCTACATCCACCTCCTGAAATTGAGCTGAGGTTTTTTATAATTTCCTCATTTGACATCAAAAATTGCCTCCTTCATCTTTGTTACCAGATTTCTGACTGTCCTCTTAGTGCTGATGTATCCAATAGTATTTCTTTTTAATTGGATTCTTATTTCACTGATTTTTCCCCTCAGCAGCCTAAAAGAACTTTAGTATTTGGCATTCATTTTTTGTGTCCTATCATCAGTGCTTAAATTTTTTAAAATTATGTTTTAGTTGTTCCTTCCATCCATGGACAATCCGCTTACTGTGTGCTCTTTCTTACTGCATGCTCTTGATTTGTACCCTTCCATCTGTTTCGATTTTAAAGTGTTTCCCTCCATTTTGACCTGGGCACGATTGTTTGTTGCTGTCCTCAGTATTTGCTTTTCCCTCAACCTTTCCTTCTATTGACCTAGTTTTTAAGTATATTTATTAGTGTCATAAGTAGGCTTACATTAACACTGCAATGCAGTTACTGTGAAAATCCCCTATTCACCACACTCCAGCATCTGTTCAGGTAGACTGAGGGAGAATTTAGCATGACCAGTGCACCTAACCAGCATGTCTTTTGGAGTGTGGGAGGAAACCCGTGCAGACACTGGGAGAAAGTGCAGACTCCGCACAGACAGTGACCCAAGCTGGGAATCGAACCCAGGTCCCTGATGCTGTGAGGCAGCAGTGCTAACCTCCGTGCCATTGTGCTGGCCCAATTAGGTTGTGGTTAATTCTCTCAAGTGTTCCCCCATTTGCTGTGATTCATTATCCAGACCCAGAGCAACCAATGATGCTCTCGCTGCAGTAATATTATGACTTGGTGAGGGGGGGGGGGAATGAAACAACACTTGTGCATAATGCCCTTTTTCATTCAAAACCAAACACTTTCCTGTCCCAGTTTGTTTGAATAATTTTTACTTACAGCTAATTGATCTAAAAGCTTTTGGTCTCTCTCTCCCCTCGCGTGTTTCGATCGATAATGCACCATCTGTAATGTGTTGTGTATTTGTTGGGTCAAGTGCACGTGCGCCTTTTAGATCAGCGGCAGAAATTAGTGTTTTAATTTGCGTCCTTTTTGTAAAATCAATTGCAAAAGGGTGTTTTACAATGCAACAATGGAATTGATGGTGTGACTTTCCAAATTGACTGTCAGGAGCTAAACTTTTAATGGTAATTTTGATTGAGGCTTTGAAAATGGAATGATTGCTTCAGTGCGAACTAATTCTGTTTTATGTTGCAGCCAAAGTACTTTGATTCAGGAGATTACAATATGGCTAAAGCTAAAATCAAGAACAAGCAGCTACCAAACAGTGGAGCGGACAAGAACCAAGTGACTGGGGAACATATTCCCACCCCACAAGACCTGCCTCAGAGAAAACCTTCTCTTGTTGCTAGCAAACTGGCTGTCTGAGACCTCATGAAGAATGCATAAAACTCTTGTCATTCCTCTTTCTTGCTATTTATTCCTGTGTTTTAGCTTTTTTCCTTGTACCATTACATCATGACTGACAGCTTAGATAACTACAGTGCCAAGCTGTTGCTGCAAGAAAGTCCTTTAAACGCAAACTGAGGACCAGCCTGAGATTTCATAAACTATAAACGTGCACTGATGACTAGGATTTTGATGTAAAAGTAGGAAGTAGTCAATTACAATACTGAGGCACAAATGTATATATAGTAACTTCATGTAGAAGCAGTCCCATTGAGTATTTAACATTTTTACAGTTTCCAGTTTCCCATAAATTCATGTAAAGATAGTTTAAAGTCTAGATTAAATTGGGTAAGTCTCTGATTGTTTCTCTCTTTTTCCATGCTCTGTGTAATGCTGATCTTAATATTGCAATTAACCATCCTTGTGGATGTTAACACTAAAATGGAAATAGCATGTTTGAAAACCAGGATAGCTGGCTGCCCATCCCTCAGCTAATCTTGAGAAACCTTCGAGCTTTAAACCTATTTAAATGTCTGTTAATTGGACAATATTTGTCCACTCTGACGCAGCCCTCCTGGAGGTATTTCAATTAATGACCGTGCCTCTAGCATTTCTGAATGGTGTTGATTAAAGATTGGTAGGTTAGGGCTGTTGTATATCCAAGGTGATTGAAATGTGCATGAGCATAGACTGTGCAGTCACTTTGTGCCATTTTTTTGTAAATAAAATAGTTTTGGACAATATGTGCTAATGGCTGCCTCGAGCATTGGGGAGTTATTTGTAATTTATTGCTACATACCTTGAGCTTGGCAAATCAACTGAGATCTCTGCACTGTTGGAGTTCCTCTGCTGTCGTGTATTTCCAAGTGCCCCAGACATCCCTGGGGCAAGTTCAGCTATCACATTACGGCAGGCTGACAGTGCTATCAGGTGTGGGTGTCATGGTGAGACTTGTGTTACCTCACAATTGAAATCTTGCTTTCAAACATTCAAATGATCAGATACAATAATTCATGAATGTCCAGATAATTTCTCTGTTCAAAGTGTATGTGAATATCGTGGTTACAGACTTGTTCTAGCATTCGCCAGTTGCATTCATTTGCCAAGTCTGCAGCTGTGCCAAATTGACCAATTCCTATATAAATTTACAACCAATCCAGATTGTGGTCAAGTTTAGGGTAATAATTAAATTAGTTAATTCCAAATTGTAAACCACCAAAAGGCAGAATGGGCATTATGTTGACTGGTCAAGTTGTTTGCACTGACCTGATGAATGTGGTAAAGAGGTAAGATTAGCTGATTTGATAGCAGGTTCATAGAATCCTTAGTGTGGAAAGAGGCCTTTCAGCCCATTGAGCGTGCACTGACGACAACATCACCTCGGCCATGTACCTATAACCCATGTTTTGACCCTGCTACACTAAGTGGCAATTGAAATGGCCAATCAACCTAACCCACATCTTTTGAAGAATGGGAGGAAACCAGAGCACCTGTCAGAAACCCCCCACAGACATGGGGAGAACATGCAAACTGCAAATACTCACTCAATGTTGGAATTAAACCTGGGTCCTTGGCACTGTGAAGCAGCAGTGCTAAGCACCATGTGACCATACTGTCCCTGAAGTGGGAGTAGTATGTTGTATATTGCAATAAAAGTTAAATACTAGCTATAAAAACTTTCTTGTAAATAATGATTAAATTTTATATAGGTCAGACAGTACTGTTTTTATCCTCAGAACAGTACTTTTCAAAATTGAATTCCTCCATGAAAGTCTAGCTCACCCTGCAGGCTGCTTCTCCCAAGAAATGGGATTTTGACTGTCGGACAGACATGCAATGGATTATCATGTTGATGTGGAGGGTTCTGTGAGCGAAAGCTTTAAAAAGGGCTACATCTCTTTTGGGACTTACCTATTTGGAGAATTATAAAGAAAATAGTCTTGTCTCCAATGTGGTGACTAATCCAATTTTAATGTCGGGTAGATACAATTTCATGACATTAGATATGTTTGGGACTGAATATGCTACCTTCACTTGAGAAAGAGACACGTGTTTGAATTTCCAATTTTTTATTCTGGCCTTTTGTAATTTTAGGATTAGTAGCAACCAAACGCATTAATAGGCCAGGATACTATCACTTGCCATTGGAATCTTTTTTGGGATCAGGAGAAGTCCCTATCTCATAGATTGGCCAGGCTTTGGGGAACAGGAGGGAACTTTCACTGTTTATTTTAGGAGCCTTTCCCAATGTTAAATTTGAGTGAAATTCGACCTGGCTTTAATTAAGTACCAGATAAGAGCAATCATCTATTTGCATGGATGCATTTTACTAATTCAGTCATGAGGCTTGCATTGATCTGGAGATTTATAATGATAACCAATTTGAACTTGGACAAAAATTGCTGGCAATACCCAGCAGGCCTGGCTGCATCAGAGAGTTAATATTTCAGGTCATGACTTTTCATCAGAACAGAGCTCTAAGGGTGGTCACTTACCTTGAGCTTCAAGGATCACCCATTTCTTTTAAGGAAGTTAGGCTAGTTTCCTTAAAGATTTTCATTATAACCTAAATTTAATTGCCTTCTGTACCACATCAAAGTTAATCTGTTCATGACCCCAACTTTTATCTAGTTACCCAATCAATGTGTGACACTGAGACAGTGCAACTTTTCTAATCTCACTCAGCAAGTTTCTTGGTCTGTTCTACATCGCAAGTTGCTTAATGTTGGTTAAAAAACAATTTGGCATAATTTATACCTTTTTATTTCAATGCTAAAGTAGTAATTATAATTGAACATTTGCATGGCATGCTTTCAACCTTATCAACTACGTACTGTTAGTGCTCACTAATTGGTTTCTGAATAATCTATTTGGAATTGCAGTGAGTTCTTTATAGTTAGTTTTGTATAAGCTTTCCTATGCTGATTACTGGCTAATTTCGAGAACTGCAGCCTTTTTTGAGTTACTGGCTGACTGGATGGTTCCACTATACAGGAGAAGCCCTCGCCCATACCAAGAATGGACAAGGAAGAATGGCACTTAGACACAACATCCTTGGTTGGAAATCAACATTGAAATCTTAATACTGGGCCAAATTTAGTATTGGGCTTGGGTCACTGTCGGTGTGGAGTCTGCACATTATCCCTGTGTCACGGGTTTCCTCTGGCTGTTCTGGCTTCCTCCTACAGTCTGAAATGCTGGTGAGGTGCATTAGCCATGTTAAATTCTCCACTGGTGTACCTGAACAGGTGCTGGAGTGTGGTGACGAGGGGATTTTCACACTAACTTCTTCACAGTTAATGTAAACCTACTTGTGACACTAATTATTCAACTTTTTATTAGCATGATAGTATTACCTAAATTGTCAAATAATGCAAAGATTTTTGCCACTTGCAAAGCGGGAGGAGAGGAGCATTTATTTTTTGATACAAATCAATGGCAGTAGCTAGCGTTCCCAATTCTGCTTGTCACGTGATTATTCTTGTGGGCCTAGAATAAGGGCAGGTTGGTGCCCAACTGAGAGGTTTCTTGATCAGGTTCAAATATTACAAAACAGAAAATGTTTGGGATTAGAAGAGCAGTTACTCATTGGCAAGAGGTGGGAAAGTGATGTTCCACAAGGCTTATCAGTGCTGGGATTAGCTTTTGCAACAGCGTGTTTAAAAAATGATCAGTAACTTGCACAAAATTGTCCACATTTATAAAAACTGGAAGAACATCTGATGTGAAATTCAACATTTATAAAATCATATTCTGTAAACCTTGCTTTTCTGGGTGTAAAATGCAAAAGGTTTGATTTCATCTAAAGCATTGAAATACAATCTGCAATTGATTATGATGTATTGAAATGACACGAATGTAGGTGATAGAATCCTGTGTACTAATCTAACAAAATGCTAGAAGTTCAATATTAAAATTTAAAGTTGTAAACTTATTAAGACATAAATTGAACTTTCTAAATTCCTTCAGGTTGCGATGTCCAGGTACAAAGATCACAGGAAATGTATGCAGCTATCACTAACTGACCTTCATTTCTGCTGTCGAGACTGGCAAGCTGGAGTCTGAATAATGCGAAAAAAAATTTATTTTGCTTTATTGTGGGGAAATTTAAGAGGTGGCCAATTGTGTCTTAAGCTAAGACAATTCAAAACTTGCAAGGCAAATATCTCTATAAAAGACCTAACAAATTTATTAAACGTAAGACAATGCAACACAAACGTACAACCGACCGGAGTCTCAAAGGGTTAAATAGCCCTGAGGACAGAGTAACGGAACCTCTGAAAGAACTAGATTACAGAATTAAATACAGGTCAACTATACTTTTTTGTAATCAATAATTCTGCCTTTCATTAGATTAAAATCAATTCTATTTAACAGGTATACATCAATATAAATACCTCAGCCAATCATAAGATACTTAATAGCATAATGATATCTTATTTGCCCAACTGATTCTGGACGTAGTCTCCCTTTGGCACTAACTCCCTGCCGCTTGGTAATGGCAGACGTTACCACAATGGACATTCCCACCAGTTCACTGCCAAGTTGATAGGCATATGTTCCTGAGTATAGGTTCATATCTATTTCATGTCTAGGCAATAAATACATCTATTCATAATGTTGCATAATGCATCCCCTCTTAGGAATGCCACACAAGACTTGCTGACTAATCTGGCAATCCCTGCGGCGCAATTGGTTAGCACGTTCGGCTGTTAATCGAAAGGTTAGTGGTTTGAGACCATCCAGAGACGAAAGTTACCCTTCTGTTGTGGGTGGCATGTGGCACAGTGGCTAGCACTGCTGCCTCACAGCGTCAGGGACCCGGGTTCAATTCCCAGCTTGGGTCACTGTGTGGACTTTGCACTTTTTCCTCGTGTCTGCATGGGTTTCCTCCGGATGCTTCAGTTTCCTCCCACAGTCCAAAGATGTGCGGGTTAGGTGGATTGGCCATGCTAAATTTCCCCTTAGCATCAGAGGTCTAGCTAGGGTAAATGTATGGGGATGGGGCCTGGATGGGATTGTGGTCAGTGCAGACACGATGGGTCAAATAACCTCCTTCTGCACTGCAGGATTCTATGATTCTAAATCATAGCAATGACTACACTTATTGGCAGACATTTGGCTTTTAACTATTGACTCCAACAATCATGCCTTTCGGTAACTTTGCTTGACTAACGCATACATTACATTGAAATACATTTAAAATATCAGTATGTCTGTTTTAAAATCTTAATTACTTATTTTGACTCACTGCATCCACGTATGTGTAAGCTGTTTGTGTTTGTTTGCCCAATAATCATTTAAATCTTTATTGATTCCTTGCCCTCTAAAAGACTGCATTCTGCCTATAAATTTATTAGCTGGTTAGAAACGTTCTTTCATGGGATGGGGCACCGCTGGCAAGGCCAACATTTGTTGCCGACCTTAAATTGCCCTTGAACTGAGTGGCATTTTAAGAGTCAACCCCACAGTGCTGTGGATCTGGAGCCACATGTAGGTCAGACCAGGTAGAGACAGGAGATTTCCTACCCTAGTGAATGAGATGGGTTTTTACAACAATCGACAATGGTTTCGTGGTCATCATTAGGCTTAATTCCAGATTTTTACTGAATTCAAATTTCAACATCTGCCATGGTAAATTTCGAACATGGGTCCCCAGAGCAGACCCTGGGTTTCTGGATTACTAGCCCAGTGACAATACCACTACACCACCGCCAGTTCTTTATACCATTTCTATTTCCCAAATTACATGATTTTAAATCAGAATTTTCATTGGAATTTATTACATTAATATCAATGATTCCTACTGTAAGTGATCAAAACAGATAGCAATGCAGTGCAAGTCTTGTACAATATTTGATCCAAAATATTTCATGGAGACAAGAAGATTGTAACGAATTTTAAATGCACTAATTTCAATGTGCAATATTGATAGTTTTTATAGCCCTTTTTTTCAATGGGAAAGACTGCTAAAGGCCTTCGTTGGATGCCACGTTGAGGAATTGAATACTATGCATGAGGCTAATGCTTTCGTATAATTAAAAAGCTGTATAAACTACCGAGATAAATGTCAGCAGTGCTGCAAAATGTATGAATTCTACATTTATTGATGGCAGCAATTCTTTTAGGCCAGATACTAATAAATGTAATCTGCAGTATACTTTCTGCATTCTCTTTAAGCAGAATGCAAGAAGTATATTCAAAATAAAAGTGGAAAACGCTGGAAATACTCAAATGTTTCAGATCTTGCGTCAGGTATACTTGCCTGCTAACCCCAGTCAACACTGATGATTCAGTAACTGATGTGCGTCAAGCTTTTGTGCCATGCCTTTACATCCATGCGGACTTGGATTGAGGCACTCACTGTTGGTCTGATTGGATGCAATTGAGTTTTGATGGAAACTGCCTACTGAGCAAGTTCAACACCAAATCATAGAGGTTGAATAAGATCTGCCTACTGTACCAGCTAAATTGTAGTGCATTGCACGGGTTATTTGAAATAAAATAGTCTCATAAATGAACACCTACACGCACCAACATCAAAGCAAAATATATATATTTTTATTAGTGTCACAAGTAGGCTTACATTAACACTGCAATGAAGTTACTGTGAGAATCCCCTAGTCGCCACACTCTGGCGCTTGTTCGGGTACACAGAGGGAGAATTTAGCACAGCCAATGCACCTAACCAGCATGTCTTTCGGACTGTGGGAGGAAACGGGAGCACCCGGAGGAAACCCACGCAGACACGAGGAGAATGTGCAGACTCCACACAGACAGTGACTCAAGCCAGGAATTGAACCCGTGAGTGCTAACCACTGTGCCACCACTACTGTGGATACTGGAATTAAAAACAAAAAATGCTGGAAAAACGCAGCAGATCCAGCAGCACCTGTGGCGAGAGAAACAGAGTTCATGTTTAGAGTCCGTTTGACTTCTTCAGAGCTAAAAGGGAGAAATGTGATGAATGTTATACTGTTTAAGAAGGGGGTCACGTGGTGTAAACGCAGGAATGGCTGCCTTTTTGCAAGCCCTGGTGCTACTTTTAATCCTTTTATTTATCCTGATATACAATCCATAATTATCCAATCCTGGAGGATATACTCCTTGCTATGTTCCTGGAAGATTGTGGTTAGGTTTGGGTGATGTGGAGGCTGAGCAAAGTCAAGAAAATCCTCACCTGATTAAGATGGTGAGAGACACTCGCAGTGGGGTCTTGTTCGCAGTGATGGTTTAACAGGCTCACATTCTAGCGATGTTACATCAAGATGATGGCTGCCATTGTGGGTAAAGTTGTGGGTGACGGTCTTGTCTCCCTGACACAAATCATGGGCGGCACGGTGGCACAGTGGTTAGCACTGCTGCTTCACAGCTCCAGGGACCTGGGTTCGATTCCCGGCTCGGGTCACTGTCTGTGTGGAGTTTGCACATTCTCCTCGTGTCTGCGTGGGTTTCCTCCGGGTGCTCCGGTTTCCTCCCACAGTCCAAAGATGTGCGGGTTAGGTTGATTGGCCATGATAAAATTGCCCCTTAGTTTCCTGAGATGCGTAGGTTAGAGGGATTAGTGGATAAAATATGTAGGGATATGGGGGTAGGGCCTGGGTGGGATTGTGGTCTGTGCAGACTCGATGGGCTGAATGGCCTCTTTCTGCACTGTAGTGTTCTATGATTGGTGATCAGCTTGATGAATTGCAAGATATCCGAAAGAAAATAGATGAAGTGGAGGAAAGATTCCTGTCAGTTGAGTGGACAGTTTCCTGGGCAGAGGCTCATCCTCCTTGGGAGTCCTGCTGCATGTTATGTCGGACATCCTAGCTAATTCAGAGCGAGGGGGCCGTAAAAGGCATGTCTGTGCACCTAATCTCCCAAGCGGATCTGAGGATAAATTCCCGACTGAATTTGAGAACTAGCTGCTAAGTTTTCATAATCTCACTTTGAAGGCTAGGTGTTTCAAGTTCATAAAGAGGCATAGTGTGTCCGGTCTTTGAGATCTGGTGTTGGTTATATACCTTGATTGCTGGTCTTATATTGTCTTGACCACGGTGGTCATCGGGAAGAGCTGCAGGTGGCTGGATGCGATGGGACCTCGCCACCTGCCAGGACCTAAGTCTCTTCTGGGGCTTCTGAGTGATGACACAACAGAGGTGTGGAGACCTCTGTGAAACTATCGATGGATCCTTGATGTTGCTCAACATTCCCAGTCAATGCTTTTGCCTTTTCAAGCTTTGTGGATGGCTATATTATATTGCAGTTCATCATTAATCCTGAACTACTCCCCCTGAGATTATAATCCTGATTTTGTGATGTCTTTTATCCTGACAAGGATGTTTAATATATGAGCACTGAGGTGTTTATATCCTGTTACCCTGTTAATCTTTGAAAGCCGGGGATATCCTTTTATTTATAATGAAATTCATCCATCGGTCTCAAGGGAGACCTCAGTTTAAATTATGTTACCGTTTACATTAAATCTTGGCTTTTCCCTGTGGCCATGATGTGGAGATGCTGGAGTGGGGTGGGTAAGGGGGCCTGTCCAGCCTGCTTCTGGCCCTGTATCAAATTCAAACTCCTGGCGTCTCATGTTTGTAGAACAAAGATATTTCCTTTGCTCGTGGGCTGATAATGGGTCTTCATCGTTCTGTGGGAGAGGAGAACTGACACCAGCAGGGGGGCCGTCCAGGTGATCAGGAAAATTAGCACATCAGCAGCAGCACCGTCATTGTAGATGGGCTGTCTCTGCATATACATGAAATAGTCAGCACAGACGAAGGGGATGTTCCACTATATCTATCAACGGGACACAGCTGAATGTCCTTGCTAACAGAATCAAAACTGTAATAAAAGACATGATTAAGTGACCATTGTCTGAACGGACATTCCATCCATCAACCACTAAAGATTATGACATTACTGATGGGACGCGATTAAACAGTTATTGTCTCGGGCCTACCTCTTTGTATCATATGTTTATAATCTCGAGGTAGGCCCGAGACAATAACTGTTTAATCGCGTCCCATCAGTAATGTCATAATCTTTAGTGGTTGATGGATGGAATGTCCGTTCAGACAATGGTCACTTATTCATGTCTTTTATTACAGTTTTGATTCTGTTAGCAAGGACATTCAGCTGTGTCCTGTTGATAGATATAGTGGAACATCCCCTTCGTCTGTGCTGACTATTTCATGTATATGCAGAGACAGCCTATCTATAATTTACCAGTGTGCGTGACTAGAAACAATTATCTTCAGTAGAAGTTGTAAGAATTGCCCTATAAAAAGGCTGACTACACAATTGAGGAGGGCAGACTGAGGAAGCCTTAGGAATTCTTCACTTCTCCTCTCCTTATCGATAAGAAGGCAATAAAGGATCCATCACTCATGAACGCTGTGTCCAAATATCTTTTTAGCTCCAACAGCTCTTTTGGGGAGTGCGTTGGGATGGTTGAAGGGTATCAGGATTGTGCAATATTTATCTGTTTATTTGTGTATTGTAATCCTGGCATTTGTAATGGAGGTTTATACTATATGGCATCCTTTACTTTAATTATGGATAATATAGTGCCACAAGAGGTGGTGGGTATGGCCTTATGATTCTTCATAGTGGGTGAGGAAAACCCCCTTTAGAATTAACGGTGTTGCGTTTCTCTTTTATATTTTCGTTATTCTCGGGTTAAAAAATCCTTGTTGGTCTCCTGTGAAGGTACAGACAGATTATGTACCCTGGAAAAAGAACAAAGAACAAACAAAGAATAGTACAGCACAGGAACAGGCCCTTCGGTCCTCCAACCCTGTGCCAATCACGTTGTCCTAGCTAGACCAACCGTCTGACTGAGTTTTATTGTCGTTGGCCACTCTGTCCTAGCTGAAGTTGGGGGGAAATATTTACTGGTGCACGCCTGAGCATGGTCGGGGAATCCTTGGTTGCCTAGCCTTTTTTGGGTTGGTTTCCTATATTTTTCTTGGCTGCGCAGGTTGTGACAGGGGGCTACTGGGTAGTTTAGCTCCTGGAATGTACGGTGAGCACATCATCCTGTTGGCAGGAACAATTCATGTCCTTCCCCGAGATATCCCAAATATGGATGTCTGGACAACTCCTCCTTTTGGTAGAGTTTCCTTGATGGGGGAGAATGGGTAGAACCTTGTTGATGGCAGGGTCTGAATAGCATCTCAGGTGTGACTGGAGATGGGGAAGTTTGTGCAGTTTGATGCCTGGGGTGACATGACTACTTCTGGTCTGTCAGCCCTTCTTTTAACTTTGTCATTGTTCTATGTTTATCTTGGCTGGGTAGGTGAGGGCAGTAGCGATTTTGATTATCCATCCTTTATATTTTAAAATATTCATTCATTAGTGTCACAAGTAGGCTGACATTAACACTGCAATGAAGTTACTGTGAAAATCCCCTAGTTGCCACACTGTGGCACCTGTTCAGGTACACTGAGAGAGAATTTAGCAAGGCCAATGCCCCTAACCAGCACGTCTTTCAGACTGTGGGAGGAAACCGGGGCACCCGGAGGAAACCCATGCAGACACGGGGAGAACATGCAGACTCCGCACAGAGAGTGACCCAAGCCGGGAATCGAACTTGGGTCCCTGGCTCTGTGAGGCAGTAGTCTGACACCTTGTGGAGAATAAACTAGATGGGGGAGTAGGCTATCCTCCCCTAAGAGGGACTTCTGGACAACTCTCCTTCTTGAGGTTCAGATTCTCCTGGCTGGGGGTGGTGTCCTGTTGTTTGCGGGGCTTGAGTCTGAACCCAAATACTGGGGCTCTGCATTATCTGAGCTTCTCCTATGAGCTTATGTTGCTCTGTTCTTGATATCCAGCATTCGAGACTGGACACACTGTCAAACCCCATCTTGTGTCTATGGTCTTATCCTGGTTTTCCTCTCTCTCTGAGGTATCCTTTCATTATCTGAGTCAGTGGGGAGCTCCGACTTGTTATATTTAGTCCTACAGGGTTTCCCAGGAGGAGGCGGACTGTATCTCCCTGAGATATCCTGTCTGTGGGTGTCTTGCCAATTCTGCTTCCAAGTCGTGGGGACTCCTTGGTGGGTTAAACTTTCCAGCTGATCGTGGAGCTTGAGCGGCATCTCCAGTGTGGGTGGAGACTTGTTTTGTTGTGGGCCCAAGCATGGTGTGAGAATCCTTGGCTTATTGGCTCTTTTATCTGTCTCAATAACTCTTATTTTCTTAGACTGTGTAGGCAGCAAGAGCTATTTTGAAAATTTGTATTGGAAGATGTGGAGATTATTCTATAAGGGGAGTAGTCTGTCCTTTCCCCTGTGATTCTCCCCTTTGGGAGGGCACTGGCCAGCTGTTGAGCTTACGTTTCTCTAGTGGAAGGTATCCTGTTATCTGTGGGACCCAGAGCTAAGTTTAGATACCTTGGGCTCTGTTTTATCTGTAGTCTTCCCGTGAGGCTGTGTAGCTCTGCTCCTATTATCCTGTGTGTGAGGGTGTACACTATAATATCACATCTTGGGTTTGGGGTTGTATCATGATGTTCTCCTCTTTATGGCATATCTTTTAATTGTTTGCAGGTTTTGAGCTACTGTTTTAGACTCTAAGTGGTTGTATTTGATCTCCTTTATGCTATGTCACTCAGTCCTTGTTATCCTGTGGGCGAGGGTGTGCATCATTGTGCCATGTGCTCATGGCTTACCCTGTTATCCTGATATCCCCAAACTCTGTGCAATATCATAGAAGCATAGAATCCCTACAGCGCAGAAGGAGGCCATTTGGCCCTTCGTGTCTACACCAACTTCCCAACAGAGCATTACCCTGTCCCACTCCCCTGCCACCCCATCCCCGTAACCCCATGCATTTACCCCGCTAATCCCCCTAACCTACATGTCTTGGGACTCTAAGGGGCAATTTATTAATTATCCATGTGAAGGGAGGCAGCAATTACAATGAATTGTAATTGATATTCCAAACCAATTGTAATGATATTTGCCGGTCTTTTCTGTATATATAAATTAATAAGTATGATTGTATTTTTTATTTGCTCATGGGATGTGGGCATTGCTGGCTGGGCCAGCATTTATCGCTCATCCATAATTGCCCTTGAAGGGGCAGTTAAGAGTCAACCACATTGCTGTGGATGTGAAGTCACATATAGACCATGCAAATGGATGGTAGATTTTCTTCCCTAAAGGACATTAGTGAACCAGGTGGGTTTTAATAACAATTCATTCATGGTCATTGTTAGACTTTTAATTTCAGATTTTTATTGAATTCAAATTTCACCCTCTGTAGTGGCAGGATTTGGAATTATGATCCCAGAGCATTTCTTTAGGTCTCTGAATTAGTAGTCCAGTGACAACCGCACTATGCCAACACCTCCCTATTTAGCTATTAGAGATTCATAGCTACAGGATGACAAAGATTGAGACCTGAATGTTGAATGTGACATTTAGGAATACAGTAAGAAGTCTCACAACACCAGGTTAAAGTCCAACAGGTTTATTTGGTAGCAAATACCATAAGCTTTCGGAGCACTGCTCCTTCGTCAGATGGAGTGGAAATGTGCTCTCAAACAGTGCAAACAGACACAAAATCAAGTTACAGAATACTGATTAGAATGCGAATCCTACAGCCAGCCAGGTCTTAAAGGTACAGACAATGTGGGTGGAGGGAACATTAAACACAGGTTAAAGAGATGTGTATTGTCTCCAGACAGAACAGCTAGTGAGATTCTGCAAGCCCAGGAGGCAAGCTGTGGGGGTTACTGATAATGTGACATAAATCCAACATCCCGGTTTAGGCCGTCCTCATGTGTGCGGAACTTGGCTATCAGTTTCTGCTCAGCGACTCTGCGCTGTCGTGTGTCGTGAAGGCCGCCTTGGAGAACGCTTACCTGAAGATCCAAGGCTGAATGCCCGTGACTGCTGAAGTGCTCCCCCACAGGAAGAGAACAGTCTTGCCTGGTGATTGTCGAGCGGTGTTCATTCATCCGTTGTCGTAGCGTCTACATGGTTTCCCCAATGTACCATGCCTCGGGACATCCTTTCCTGCAGCATATCAGGTAGACAATGTTGGCCGAGTTGCAAGAGTAGGTACCGTGTACCTGGTAGATGGTGTTCTCACGTGAGATGATGGCATCCGTGTCGATGATCCGGCACGTCTTGCAGAGGTTGCTGTGGCAGTGTTGTGTGGTGTCGTGGTCACTGTTCTCCTGAAGGCTGGGTAGTTTGCTGCAGACAATGGTCTGTTTGAGGTTGCATGGTTGTTTGAAGGCAAGAAGTGGGGGTGTGGGGATGGCCTTGGTGAGATGTTCGTCTTCATCAATGACATGTTGAAGGCTCCGGAGGAGATGCCGTAGCTTCTCTGCTCCGGGGAAGTACTGGACGACGAAGCCTTGGATCTTCAGCCTTGGATCTTCAGGTAAGCGTTCTCCAAGGCGTGTGTCGTGAAGGCCGCCTTGGAGGCAAGAAGTCACCTGTGTGTGTGATGTGCAGACCCCCTAATTGTAACTGACTTGATTTGATTTATTATTGTCACATGTATTAGTATAGAGTAAAAAGTATTGTTTCTTGCGTGCTATACAGACAAAGCATACTGTACATAGCGATGGAAAGGGGAGAGTGCAGAATGTAGTGCTGCAGTAGTGTAGTATAACTACACTTTAGGACAGAGTATAAAAGAGAAGATAATGGGAGCTTATCAGAAAGGTACAGTGATAATCATGAGAGATTTTCATCTACATATAAATTGGAAATATCAGATAGACAAAGGTAGTGTAAAGGGAACTCCTCCTCGGAAGGCAGTGAAACTAAAGTCTTTGAATATTTTTCAAAGCAGAGCTAGATAGATTCTTGACTAATAAGGGGGTGAGAGGTTATTGGGGGTAAACAGGAATGTGGGGTTGAGGTTACAATCAGAACAGCCATGATCTTATTGAACAGTGGAGCAGCTCGAGGGCCTACTCCTAATTTCTATGTTGGTAACATTGGAAATACAGGAAGATGTAAGATTGAGAGGAGTGGATTATCACCGGATTACCCTTCCAAAAGCTAACACAGACAAGATTGACTGAATATCCTCTGACTGTGAAGTTAGTTTACATTGTTCCTATTATCAGATATCCCAATGGGAGTGCAAAGGCTTAATGTGTCTCTGGTCAATTTCAGCTCATTGTGTTAATCGAACTCTATCCTCATTGGGATCAGTTTCAGTTTTTTTCCTTCAGTTCCTTCCTTGAGTCTCTATCAGTATAACTCTCGCTGCATGGGATGGTCCCTTATTCAACTTGCTTGGTCAGTATTTTTCATTCAGCCTCTGTCAGTTTACCACCCTCTTCAGTTCCATACTTTAGTCGTCTCAGTATGAAGAATTTGAGTTTGCAGCAGTTACTGTGTAAATGCAGCCTGGCATTTGAACCTGACGTGACACCAACATGGAGCTTGTTTAGGTTCCCTGGAGAAAAGGAATCTTTCTCCCCATGGCCAAGGCACTTGATTAACAATCCAATTATTGAAGATTGATACGCAGTGGGCCCAGCTTCACAACAATGATAAATTGTTGAATGTGAATTATTCCTTAGGACACAAAGCCAGTACCTTAGAATGCTTTTCAGCTTATCATAGAATCCTATAATGCAGAACGAGGCCATTTAGTCCATCAAGCCTGCACGGACTGGTAAACACCACACATTCCCAGAGACGCCTTGTAAACTGGGGGCAGCATAGCGGCACAGTGGTTAGCACTGTTGCCTCACAGCGCCAGGGACCCGAGTTTGATTCTGGCCTCTGGTGACTGTCTGTGTGGAGTTTGCACATTCTCCCCGTGTCTGCGTGGGTTTCCCCCCCCTGCAAGAAGCACCACCCCTGAAAAGACTATTCAGTCTCATTTCGCCGCAGCTCAGCATGTTTTAATTTCAAAGTATTTATCCAATTCTCTGTTGCAAGTTATTTAATTCACTTCCATCATTTTTTTTCAGACAACGCATTCCAGATCCTAAAGTAAAGTTCATTTATTAGTCACAAGTAGGCTTACATTAACACTGCAATGGAGTTACTGTGAAAATCCCCGAGTCGCCACACTCCAGCGCCTGTTAGGGTACACTGAGGGGGAATTTAGTATGACCTATGCACCTAACCAGCACATCTTTCAGACTGGGGAAGGAAACCGGAGCACCTGGAGGAAACCCACGCAAACACGGGGAGAATGTCCACAGAGAGAGTGACCCAAGCCGGGAATTAGATCTGGGTCCCTGGCGTTGTGAGGCAGCAGTGCTAACCACTGTGCCACCGTGCCGCCCCAACAACTCCCTTTGGATTTTCCACCTTGTGTCACCTCTGATAGTTGCAACCTGAATTGAGTAACAACAGGGTCTGATCAAAGAGGTTTTGACTCTAATATCTGAGGTTATTATACAGGTTTAAGCAAGTGTGTACTCAAAACCAGCACTAAATTTGCAATGCAAATTCACGTTCAGATTTTTGGAGTCTCTATGTTGATAATGCTGACACACATTAATAGGTTTCAGCTGTTTAATTGTGCTTCAAACGCAAAAGCTGCAATAAGCAATTCATTGTTACTATTGTTTGACAAATTAATTTTACAAAAATAATTACCAGGTCAGCTAATAAGTCTGAGATTAGTAATGTGCTAATATAGTTCCAACTGTCGCTATTAGTTGACTTATTCATCTTGCATTTAAACATAAAACTACAGCCTCATAATATTTAAGAAGGATTTAGTTGAGTGGCACGGTGGCACAGTGGTTGCCTCACAGGAACCCAGGTTCGATTCCCGGCTCGGGTCACTGTCTGTGCAGAGTTTACATGTTCTCCCCGTGTCTGCGTGGGTTTTCTCAGGGTGCTACGGTTTCCTCCCACAGTCTGAAAGACGTGCTGGTTAGGTGCAATGGCCATGCTAAATTCTCCTTCAGTGTACCTGAATAGGTGCCAGAGTGTGGTGATTAGGAGAATTTCACAGTAAATGTAAATCTACTTGTGACTAATTAACAAACTTTAACTTTGAGCATCTGAAATGCCGAAGCATACAAGGCTACAGACCAAGTGCTACAGAATGGGATGAGAATAAATAAGTGTTTGGTGGCTGGCTGTGACGTTAATGAACCTTTAAGAAAGGTTTATTTTAACATCATGATCTCTGCAGCTCTCACAGTCAGTGTTTCTCAGCTCACAGCATCAGCTGATGTCATTATGGCACCAGCTTGTCTGGAGATGTCCTTTTACTGCTACGTCAATAGCTTAAATGGGGTCTATTTATTTTTACTGTGGGATCTTTTATGGCTCTGCATTGTTAGAAAAAAACTGGTTGGTAGGTCAGGTGACAGGAGTTCTTCTGTTTTCAGTTTGAGCTGCTGGTAGAGTTGAGTTTTAGAAGGGACAGCAAGCTGAAAAGAAGTCTCTCTCTCTCTCCCTGGTTTTGCAAATTCTGCTAGTTAGCTGAAAGCGAGGTCTTGCCTTTCTAAAGGGGGGAATCAGCTGTTGGTGGCTTGTCTAGAGACCCTGGTGGTCTGGGAAGCTGTTCTGACTTCAAACTGTTCTGAGTCTATCCAAAGAACTGCAGACTTCATCCAAAGGACTCAAGTCCAGTATCATGTGAGCATTACTCTTTGCTGTGTTAAACCTGTGAAAAAGGTCTTTTGTCTACAGGATTGGTTTGATTGGAACACATTAGATATTTTTGTTAAGTGTTATACATCATAGTGGTTGTTTTGTTTCTTGTTTGTAATTGAGAAAATTTCCTACTAATTTTCTTACTATACGTGTTAACTATATTCTTAAATAAACTTTGTTTGATTGAACTTCCTCGTGGGTCATTTGAATCATACCTGAAGTGAAACATATCATGCTTACCCTAGCCAAATTCAAGATGCAAAACTTATGATCCTGGCGGACTCCATAAAACACTTTGGAGTTTCTGACCTGAACCATAACACGGCACAGACACGAAAAGTTTGTAAGTTAAAGTTTATTTTATTAGTGTATCAAGTAGGCTTACATTAACACTGCCATAAAGTTACGGTGAAAATCCCCTAGTTGCCACACTCCGGAGCCTGTTCGGGTACACTGAGGGAGAATTTAGCATGGCCAATGCACCTAACTTGCATATCTTTCGGACTGTGGGAGGACAGTGGGAGGAAACCGGAGCACCCGGAGGAAACCCACGCAGACACGGGGAGAACATGCAGACTCTGCACAGACAGTGACCTAAGCCGGGAATCGAACCCGGGTCCCTGGTGAGGCAATAGTGCTGACCACTGTGCCATCGATACATGGGCCAAAGGGACTCTTTTTGTGCTGGAAAACCCTATGACTCAAAGAACTGCACACATGCATGGCAAAGGATTTAATGAACAATGCAATAACAACTAACCTCGTACAAATCTAGTTGGCCTTTTGGCTCAGATCAAGCATTGGATCAAGCCCAAAATGGGGTGCAATGCCTTATCTTGTCAGCTTGGATTTTGTTTGTCTCTCTTGAGGGGACCATGAATTGGATTCAATTTGAATTTGGTTTTTGGAGTAAGCAAGGAATGGATTCGGATTTGCCCAGTCCACACTGAGCATCGGCTTTGTAAGTTTAAGATTGGAATATTAACAAAAATGAATCAGTGACCATCTCCCCCCCCCCCCCCCAATCAAATCAGTAATTCTGGAAATCATTTGATTTGGAGGAATCTCTGAAGCCAAATTTTGAGTGAACACGAGTTCTTTTCAATGTCCCAACTCATTTTTTTAATGATTTGTCAATTACAAGGAGGGATGTGAGCTATTTTAAAAAATAAATAAACTCCCAGGACAAACTTTAACTGCGTTAATATGTGTCAATTCTCTGCAAACGTTTTGGGTGGAGTCAGAATTTTAATACAGACACATTTCTGTGGCTGGAGGTTAGGCAAACACAACGGACTGGTCCTGTCCTTGGGGTTGCTGACCCATCCATTCTGTACATGTGTTGCTGTCACCTTTCTCTGTCTCCTTTCTCTGTGTCTGTTTCCTCTCTCTGTCTGCCTCCTATCTCTGTATGTCTCTCTTCTTTGCCTGTCTCCTATCTCTCTGTCTGTCTCCTTTTTCTGTCTGCCTCTCTTTTCTCTCTGTCTGTCTCACATCTCTTTGTCTGTCTCCTTGCTCTCAGTCTGTCTGCTTATTTCTCTCTGTCTCCCCTAGCTCTCTCTGTTTCCTATCTCTCTGTCTTCTATCTGTCTGTTTATCTCTTTCATTGTCTCCAATCTGTCTGCCTATTTCTTTCTCTGTCTGCTGTTCTCTATCTCTCTGTCTGCCTATCTCACTGTCTTCCTATCTCTCTCTCTGACTGTCTGTCTGCCTATCTCTCTGTCTGTCTATCTCTCTCTGTCTGCCTGTCTGTCTGTCTGCCTATCTGTCTATCGCTCTCTCTCTGTCTGCCTGTCTCTCTGCCTATTTCTCTATCTGTCTGTCTGTCTGTTTATCTCTCTGTCTGTGTCCCTCTGCCTATCGCTGTCTATTTCTCTCTGTCTCTGTCTATCTTTCTCTCTCTGCCTCATATCTCTCTGTCTATCTCTCTGACTCCTATCCTTCTGTCTCCTATCTCTCTGTCTGTCATCTCTCTGTCTATCTATCTTTCTGTCTGCTCTCTCTCGCCTCTCTCTATCTGTCTCTCTCTCTCTCTGCCTCTTCCCTCTCTGTCTATCTTTCTGTTTCCTATCTCTCTATCTGCCTATCTCTGTCTATTTTTCTCTTTGTGTCTGCCTACCTCTCCCCTCTCTCTCTCTCTCAGGATTTGATGCTGGGGCCAGGTTGAGCTGCCTTGCGGTGGCGCTGTCTTTCCAGGCTGCTTTCTGACACTTGCTCTGGGACTTGCTGCTGCTGAGGGCAGGCACATTCTGCACGGATTTTTTTTTTGCAGGAAAAGCATCTTTGGGTCTATCTCTCTCATACCCAGAATGCACAGCCGGGTAACATTTCAGTAACACAGGTAACATGGCGTTTGGTACCTTGGGCTGAGATTCAGGGAGGGAGAGAGGGAAGGAGAGAAGGCAGGAGTGTTGGGTGCAGTGAAGCAGTTTTTTTCTCTCTTTCCCCTCCCTCGGAAAGACATTATTTCGTGGCTGTTGACTTTCACCCCGTTCCCTTTGCAGCCGCTGTGCAGAGGGGAGGAGAAGCTGCTCCGGACGCTGTTAGAGGAGCAGGGACCAGAGAGAGAGAATGGCAGCATCTGAACTTTTCACCAAGGTACAGCTTTTTAAACCTTTCACTCAGATGTGTTGGAGCCGGTAACGCGATCCCGGCTTGTGGAGCAGAGTGCGGCAGGGCTGGGAGAAATGATTGGGTCTTTTTTTTTGCATCTCATTTGACTGTACAGCTAGTGATGCAGGGAGGATCAAGACAAGAATTGCCAGGAGAGAGAGAGAGAATAATGAATGGTTAGAGGGAGGGGGAGAGAGAGAGAACATGAAATGGTTAGAGGGAAAGGGAGAGATATCAATAAATGGTTCGAGAGAGAAAGAACAATGGTTAGAACAATACATGGTTACAGGAAGAGAGAGAGAGAGAATAATGAATGGTTAGAGAGAGATAATAATGAATGGTTAAAGAGAGAGATAATATATAGAGAGAAAGGGAGAAGAATACATGGTTAGAGGAAGAGAGAGAGAGAATAATGAATGGTTGGAGAGAGACTGATTGTGAGATATTTATTGCAGATTCAGTGCGATTTGGAAATATTTTCAGATTGAATGATGATTGGGCTGGAGAGCAGTTCTGGCCATGGTGTTATTGCATTTTACTGGGGGGAAGAGAGTGAGATGCGATTCATTCCATATCCAATGGAGCTCTGGAGTAAAATGGATCCATTCGGATTGCCCCCAGGGTGTGGAATTGTTGAGGTTCTGTATCTGGCAGCACTGGAAGCAGAGATTTTAATTCATCCCCCCCACAAAAAAATAAAGCCCTCCTCCCCATTACTGGGAGGTCAAACAGCTGATTTATTGAGCTAAGAAGTGAAAGCAGGAAGAGGAAAGCATTTCGGAGCTCTCTGCATCATCGCCACTTCCTAAGGTCACCCGCGGAGACACATTGAGACGGGCTGTCGAATGAATGGGAGCCGGAGCCTCGCCTCTGGCGGCTCCCATTGTTGGGCGAGCGCTGGGGGCGAGATTTTCCATCGTGTCGGTTCCCCGATTGCTGCTCGAACTCTTACACGTTGCAGTGTTTGCTTTTCTTAAACCAAATTGTAACCGCTTAGCCGGGCCATTTTGAAACCACTTCATGAAGCCTGTAACCTGACTCACTGACAGAGAGAGGGAGGGAGGGAGGGAAATGATCTTTACAGAAAGCCAGCTTCATGGACTGAGATCTGTACCAACCCAATGACAGGATTTCTATGCAGCTCACATCTTGTATTCCCCATCTGATCAGACAACATTGTCTCCCCATTCTGGCCATCGAGTTTAAATCATTTGTTAATCCTCCCATCATTTAATCGCAGCTCCACTGAACTGGCTCTTGCTAAAAACGTTTCAATTAATGCTCTGGACACACCTTATCGAAGCAAAGCACCCATAAAGGTGTTGGATCAAGTTTGCAATTAGGCAATGTGTCTCAGAGCTCACCCTAATAAAGTATAATGCCAACCAGTAATAGGGGCAGTACGGTGGCACAGTGGTTAGCACTGCTGCTTCACAGCTCCAGGGTCCTGGGTTCGATTCCCGGCTTGGGTCACTGTCTGTGTGGAGTTTGCACATTCTCCTCGTGTCTGCGTGGGTTTCCTCCGGATGCTCCGGTTAGGTTGATTGGCCAGGTTAAAAATTGCCCCTTAGAATCCTAAAATGCGTAGGTTAGAGGGATTAGCGGGTAAAATATGTGGGGGTAGGGCTGGGTGGGATTGTGGTCGGTGCAGACTCGATGGGCCAAATGGCCTCCTTCTGCACTGTAGGGTTTCTATGATTTCTATGAGTTTGTCAATCATTAGGTTCCCAGCAGTTCATGATACATTTTTAAGTTTATTTCATTAGTGTCACAAGTAGGCTTACATCAACACTGCAATGAAATTACTGTGAAAATCCCCTAGTCTCCACACTCCGGTGCCTGTTCGGGTACAGTGAGGGAGAATTTAGCATAGCCAATGCACCTAACCAGCATATCTTTCGGGCCGTGGGAGGAAATCGGAGCACCCAGAGGGAACTACGCAGACATAGAATCCTACAGTGCAGAAGGAGACCATTCAGCCCATCAAATTTGCACTGACCACAGTCCCAGCCAGGCCCTATCCCCATAACCCCATACATTTACCCTAGCTAGTCCCCCTGACACTAAGGGGCAATTTAGCATAGCCAATGTACCTAACCTGCACATCTTTTGACTGTGGGAGGAAACCGGAGCACCCAGAGAAAACCCGTGCAGACACGGGGAGAATGTGCAAACTCGACACAGACAGTGACCCAAGCTGGGAATCGAACTCTGGTCCCTGGCGCTGTGAGGCAGCAGTGAACCCGGGTCCCTGGCGCTGTGAGGCAGCAGTGAACCTGGGTCCCTGGCGCTGTGAGGCAGCAGTGCTAACCACTGAGCAGTAAGAAGCTGATCCTCACATTTCAGGGTGGATATTCATGTTTGCAAGGCTGCCATTCATTACTTTTATCAGTTTAGTCCATCCTTTGCAGAAATGATTGCTGGAACATGCAAATCATGCATCCATTCAAATAGTAAAATACTTTTGTTAAATGTGTGGTCAAGATCATATCGAATAGTAAGCGTTGCAGAGTTCATGATGAAATTCACACCGTAGATGTGACAATGTGGCAGTTGAAATTCACAATGTCACTTGACCAAATGTTTATGAAAACCTAAAACAATAAAACATGAATATCCAATGGCCTAATGACTGACTAAACTATCACTGGTTGGCATTATACTGGCTAGCACTGCTGCTTCACAGTGCCAGGGACCCGGATTCGATTCCGGCCCTGGATCGTTGTCTACATGGAGTCTGCATGTTCTCCCTGTGTCTGCGTGGGTTTCCTCCCGGTGCTCCGGTTTCCTCCCACAGTCCAAAGATGTTTGGGTTAGGTTGATTGACATTGGCCATGCTAAATTGCCCCTTAGTGTCCCAAGATGTGTAAGTTAGGGGGGATTAGTGGGGTAAATACATGGGGTTACGGGGATAGGGTCTGGGTGGGATATTCTACCGGAGAGTCAGAGCAGATTCGATGGGCCAAATGGCCTGCTTCTGCGCTGTAGGGTTTTTATGATTCAATGAATTGCCAGACAAATAAGCAAAAGACAGAGCATATATACAAAGAAAGACTTGCATTTATGTGGCACCTTTGCATAACTACTGGACATCTGAAAGTGCTTTAAAGCCAATGAAGCACTTTTTGATGTGTAGTCACTGTGATAATGTTGAAAACGCAGCAACCAATAAGCAGCAGCAAGCACCCACAAGCAACAATTTGATAATGACCAGATAATCTGATTTTGTGATGTTCAGTGGGGGTTAAGTATTGGTCAGAACACCGGAGAGACTGAGTTCTTCTTTGAACTAGTATCGTGTGATCTTTTCCATTTCCCTGAGCAGGCAGATTAATATCTCCTCTCCAACCCCACACCAGTTTCACGATTGATATAGTGTAATTCTTTTCCCTGCGCTATAATTCTGTGGATGCCAGGCACCTTCTGGTATCTCGCCTCATTGTACATTACTCACCAATGAGCAGCGATGGTGTGTGTTGATAGACAAGTCAACTGCAAGGCATCATAGCCTGTTTAATCCTGCCCTTGCCTTCCATCCACTTGTGCTTTCAGTATGGATGTCTGAGGGAAAACATGAGCTATTTTCTCTTTTCTGCCTTAGTAAATGGGGAATTGAGGTCAATTTTATGCTGGGATCTTTCTGGTTTCCTGCTCATCCCTCAATGCCTCAGTGAATTAACTTGCTGAGTTCTTGGGGAAAGGGGGATAGTTCCATGTTTAGCACACTTTGCAAGGTCTTGCGTTTTGGTTGGACAAGTGTGATGGGATTAATTCTCTGCTCATCAAAATGTTTTTGTCAGTGGCACCATTTAGAACAAAAGCAGCTCCCAGCTGTTTTGAGGCAAACAGAGTGAGTTTGAACATCCTTCGACTTTGCTCCAACAATTTACCTTAGCCACAGCATTAAGTGTACCCTGTCCCCCAACAGTTGGAGTTTCCTCTTTCCTAAATCCACTGAGAACATGCGATCTAAGAGCAGGAGTAGGCCTTGAGCCTGCAATGCCATTCAGTAAGATCTAATTTTCACCTCGCCACATTCCTGTCCACTCATGATAACCTTTCACCCCCTTGCTTAAAGATATTCAAAGACTCTGCCTCAAGCAGAAGAGATTTCCAAAGTCTCTCAACTCTTTGGGAGAAAATAATTTTATTAATCTCGGTCTTAAATGGGCGACCCCTTACTTTCAAACAGTTCTAGATTCTTCCACAAGAGGAAATACCCTCTCTACATCCACCCTGTCAATATTCCTCAGGATCTTGTATGTTTCACTCTCTTATGAACTCCAACAGATACAAGTCTAGCCTGTCCAGCCTTCCCTCATAAGACAACCTGCCCTTTCCAGGTATTAATCAAGTAAACCTTCCTTGAACTGCTTCCAAGGGATATGTATCTTTTCTTAAATAAAGAGACCAATACTGTACACAATACTCCAGGTGTGGTCTTGCTAATGCTATGTACAACTGAAGCATAACCTCCCTACTCTTGTCTTCGGTTCCCTTGCAATAAATAATATATTCTATTAACTTTGGTAATTACATGCAGCAGTTGCCCATCGAGTCTGCACCAACCACAATCCCACCCAGGCCCTACCCCCATATCCCTACACGTTTACCCACTAATCCCTCTAACCTACGCATCTCAGGACACGAAGGGACAATTTTAGCATGGCCAATCAACCTAACCCGCACATCTTTGGACTGTGGGAGGAAACTCACAGTTCTAGATTCATGCAGTACCCAGTCCTACACAACACTGCAATTTTCTTCTCAAAGGGGAGTTGGTTATCTTATTCATGAATTGACAGGTCTGTTGGGTTATGGTGATAGAATAGGTTAAACTTTGTTGCATTAGGTAGGATAACAGGATTTTTGAGCTTTTTCTTAAATGAACATGCTTTGGGAACCACATTTCACAATTTTGGTCACTTTCTATGAAAAGTGCTGAATGATGGCCTTGAAAATGAGTAAAACGGTTGGAGGCCAGATGCCATGGTTCTGATCTTCATAGGTAATAATTCATATAATATATGAATTGGCCATATTATGCACATATGATATATGAATATGGTTATAGAGGTTTACAGCATGGATACAGGCCCTTTCTCCCAATTTGTCCATGCCGCCCCTTTTTTTTTACCACTAAGCTAGTCCCAATTGCCCGTGTTTGGCCCATATCCCTCTATACCCATCTTACCCATGTAACTGTCTAAATGCTTTTTAAAAGACAAAATTGTACCCGCCTCTACTATTGGCTCTGGCAGCTTATTCCAGACACTCACCACCCTCTCAGTAAAAGAATTGCCCCTCTGGACACTTTTGTATCTCTCCCCCTCTCACCTTAAACCTATGTCCTCTAGTTTTAGGCTCCCCTACCATTGGGAAAATATATTGACCATCTAGCTGATCTATGCCCCTCATTATTTTATAGACCTCTATAAAATCACCCCCAAACCTCCTACGCTCCAGAGGAAAAAAATCCCAGTCTATCCAGCCTTTCCTTACAACTCAAACCATCAAGTCCCGGTAGCATCCCAGTAAACTTTTCTGGTTGGCCTTACCAAGTGGAAATAAGTGGTGCTCTGAGGGGATGAGCCCATTGGGTTGCCCAACACTGCATTCCAGCTGCTCTTTTCATCTTCTGAAAATTCACTACAACTTGCGGTGACAGGGAGTGTTTATAAATTGGAGACAAGAGCTGGAAATGGAGGCCTCGCCCTTTGCTCAATCAAAAACTGGCGCACGTGGCAACTAATGACGCAATGTGTGTGGCTGACTTGCTTTGATCCGTGATTCATTTTTGTGCCATTTTTTACATCTGTCACACTGCTACATATGCTGGCGATAACATATTTTGTAATGTTTCTGTAACAGCAGCTCAGGGACTTTGTTCAGTATTGTTTCTTTTGAATTCTGTTATTGGTGCATTGTGCTGGTGAGAAACTGATGTTTCAGAGGGTTGCTGTTGCTTTTTTTTTTGCCTTGGACTTCCGGAACTTTGTCAATGTTGTAATATTGTTTATATTAAAGTGTAAGGGTGAGAGATACATGTCAAAGATTACAGGGAAGAAATCTTTAAAGTTCTGATAATTGTTTTCACGTTAACTCTAATCTCTCGATCTTACCTGAGTGCAGTTCTCTTTAACCACTCTATATTTTATTGTGTGATCACTTAGTGCTGTAATGTCAACTTTTTGGGCCATAGAAACTAGAAGCAGGAGGCCATTTGGCGCGTAGAGCCTGCTCCGCCATTCATTTTGATCATGGCTGATCATCCCCCCCCCCCCCACTTCCTCCATATACTTGATCCCTTTAGCCCAAGGGTCATTTATGAAAATGCTATCAAGCATCTCTGCTCAGTGGACTTTACTCACTAAGTTAGCAGAGAATTGCGGTAACTTAACCAAGTGAGGACTAGACAGTAAGCATTGTCAACCCACTTGACCATGGAGGGAAAGCGGAAGGGCTACAGCTATAATGGTGGCATAGTGGTGATGTTGCTGGACTAGGGACCCAGAGACCCAGGCTAATGCTCTGGAAACATGAGTTCAAATCAACCCATGGCAGCTGGAGGAGTTTGAATTCAGTTCATAAATCTGAATATAAAACTAGTCTCAGTAATGGTGACCATGCAATTATCATTGATTCTGGTTTTAAAAACCCATCCGATTCCCGAATGTCCTTTCCAGGGAAGGAAATCTGCCTTCCTTATCCCCGTCTGGCCTGCATTTGACTCCAGACCCACAGCAATGTAGTTGACTTTGACTTTTAACTGCCCTCTGAAATGGCCTAGCAGGCTGCTCAGCTCAAGGGCAATTAGGGATGGGCAACAAATGATGGTCCTGCCAGTGATGTCCACACCCCATGAATGATGTGGACATCAGAGCTGCACATACAAAAGAGATTGATTTTCTTTGCCTGTCCTAAGCCTGAGGACATTGAACCTGAATGTAGTATTGCCCTCATAACCGCCCTGCTAATGGCGGGAATTCACCGACCTCACCAGTGGCTGGGATTTTCCGGTCCCGCTGCAGTGAATGGAGATTTGGTTGAGTGCCAAATTCTCCATTCTCACTGGCAGCGGTAACGGGGCATGTGATATTGGAGAATTCCGGCCATTATCTCCAATCGGAGTATTTAACCAGGGAATCATTGGGAGAATTGTTCATGACTTTTTACATAATCCGTTTAATATTGTCAAGTGGACAATTTCTCTGCAGGGTTCTCTGGGTAAAAAAGGGCTTTGAATTATTATATAGCCGGGACCTAGATAAAGCTGATTGGCATGTGCTTTTGTGGGGAAGGAGAGTGTGATTGTCGCAAACATCCTGTGATAATGTGCGTCGAAATGTGATATTCTGGGCACAAAAGGAACCTGATGGATTTTAGGTCCAGAAGGAGGCTGCTGTACGTTTCAAAGATGGTTTTGTGTTTTCTGCTTGTCTTTGCTATTCCTGTTCAGCAGGTCTGTTTAAAGTGGTAAATGCGGGGTCACTTTTAACATTTAAGAAAAACTTGGACGGGTTCATGGATGAGAGGGGTGTGGAGGGATATGGTCCAAGTGCAGGTCAGTGGGACTAGGCATAAAATGGTTTGGCACAGACAAGAAGGGCCAAAAGGCCTGTTTCTGAGCTGTAATTTTCTATGGTTCTATGGTTCTAATCTTGAACTTTCACAATTACAGAGCAGGTCATTCCAAGGCAGGTGGCATTGAGGCCAAACCTAGTGTTTTTTACACCATGCACACATGACCAGGTTACTTATCAGTAGAACCATAGAATCCCGACAGTGCCGAAGGAGGCCATTCGGCCCATTGACTCTGCATCAACAACAATTCCACCCAAGCCCTATCCCATAACCCCACATATTTACCCCGCTAATCCCTCTAACCTACACACCCTGGGACACTAAGGGGCAATTTAGCATGGCCAGTCAACCTAACCAGCACATCTTTGGACAATGGGAGGAAACCAGAGCACCCGGAGGAAACCCACGCAGATACGGGGAGAATCTGCAAACTCCACACAGACTGTGACCCAAGCCGGGAATTGAACTGGATCCCTGGCGCAGTGAGGCAGCAGTGCTTGCCACTGTGCCACACAATAAAGGATGCTAAAATTAGAAACTGTGACACTGACAATAGGGAAACAGAAAATTCTCCATATTCTGGCTTCCAATTCCTAAATGGATGCCAATCCCAAGAAGTAAACCAATCTGGGCATCAGGAGATGACATATGTGGGCTCAGCTGTGATACCTGTCACCCTTGGGCTCACAAGCCACTTGGGCAATGTACCGAAGGTCAACAACTGCCTTTGCAACCTAAACTAAATAAGAGGGCTCATGCCTTCGAAAGAGGAGTGGAGGCAGTTGGCCAAAAGGTATATAGATCATCGCCGGACCAATCATCACAACTCTATCAACCCAAACCTATCAAAATGATATAAAACCCCTGTCTAATGAACGTACCATGATTCAATTCGCTTTGTGCTTTTGCAGCCACTTTTCAAATCCTTTTCTTCAAATCCGATATTTAAAGGATGAATTCATGATTGGCATTTTGTGGACCGGAGTCTTCCTGTAAAATATTTTTTTAAACTTCTGCTAAACAAACGACCTTTTGAATCGACTCTGTTTTGGAATTAAAATAGCGCACAGTGCAATACTGTGTATTGTATGTTTTCTGAGCTCTTTGCATTGCTACACAGTGACTTGTTCAATTAATTTCCTCTCCCTCTTATGCCAGCAGGACAATTGGAGTTTTGTTGTAGGAATACATTGGAAAAAAAAAGGTAAATTAAGAAAGGTGAAGACTAGTTTTGAGCTAATTCTCGATTTCAGTTTATTTTTAGCAGCGATAAATTTAACAGTTAAATATTGTGATGCTCGGGAAGGGGAATCTTATATCTGCAGAGACTTAGACTCTTGATGTGTTTCTTACGGGGTCATTTACTTGCGTGGTACCAGCTGAGCCTGTCTTCTGGGAAATGACGTAACCACCAGGCAGGCTTTGTGGCCTGCTACCAGGCTGAACAGCTTGTGAAATCCTGCCTTGATCACCACAGTGATGCTCTGGGAGGGTTATGCAAGCTCCAGGGTTGAGCGTTAGCAAAGAGAGCAAAGATTATTCTGCCTTCCTGCAGCACGTAATCCTGTTGTTGTCATCAAACGGACACAAAGATGAATTTATCACTTCTCCGCGAACAGCCAGACCCTTGTCTTCAAATGGACGATGGGAATGTTGTTCTGGGGCTATGCAAAAAAAAAATGCATAAAAGATCTCATTCACCTCGAAATATCACGTTCCCTACTTGCATCAGGACTGTGACCTTGTCAAGATTTCCTGCATGTTTAAGGAGGAGGGCTTACCATGTACTTCCACTATTTCACGAGTAATTGTTCCATTTAGTTGGTGGGGAGGCTGCAGTCCACACATCACTTAATCTGACTCAGAGGTAGCAGTCATCCCTATGAACAGAACATAGTTCCAAGCTCACATTTTGGGTCTGTTACGTGACTGAGGGGATTAAGAGATGGATTGGGATTTTGTATATGCGAAAGTAAGTACTTGTTCTATCATTTTCTGTACTGTCAGGAAACAAAGCTTGATTTAAAAATTGGATCCGCAGTGGGGTTTTTTAAATTTCCAGATATAATTTAGTTTTGTCAGTCTCCCAATCCAGTGCAGCCAAACTGTAATAAAATTAGCTTCAGAAATGTCAATTGGAGTATGTGGGGAAGATAAACATGGCTTGTCGAATAACCAGACACTTTGCTGTCTAGATAACAATGATATATTGCAGAGGAAACCTTATTTTCACCTTCCCTTTTATTAAAAAGACAGTAATGTTCATATCTGTATACTCTCCATTAGGCAGCATATATATGCCCTGTTTGTGAACAGAACTCCCACTTACCTGACAAAGGAGCAGCGCTCTGAAAGCTAGTGGCTTTTGCTACCAAATAAACCTGTTGGACTTTAACCTGGTGTTGTGAGACTTCTTACTGTGTTTACCCCAGTCCAACGCAGAAAACTCAAAACCATCTCCGCCTCACAGCACCAGAGACCCAGGTTCAGTTCGGTCCTTGGGTGACTGTGTGGAGTTTGCACATTCTCCCTGTGAATGCAAGGGTTTCCTCCGGGTGCTCCGGTTTCCTCCCAAAGATGTGCGGGTTAGGGTGATTGGCCATGCTAAATTGCCCCTTAGAATCAGGAGGATTAGCAGGGTAAATATGTGGGGTTACGGGGATAGAGCCTGTGTGGGATTGTTGTTGGTTCAGACTCAATGCACTGTAATGATTCTATTCTAAGAGTCTTCGTAGTGGCCTGCTAATTTCCCCCTCCAATCAATACAAGCAGAAAGAGATTAATTGGATATTTAACTCGCTTACTGTTCATGGGATCTTGCTTTGTGTAAATTATCCGCGACATTACCAATATAACATCAGTGACTTCATCGCAACAGTAATTGATTTGGATGTGAAGCACTTTAAAATAGCCCTAGTATGTGATAAGGTCCTGCATAAATTCAAGTTCTATCTTGCAACGAAATAGTGCAGTCACAATCTCTCCTTGTACATGGTATACAACCCCCTACAGATTCAGCGAATTGACATATTGGCATTTAAAGTACTCCATAAACGATTGGACGTGAACCTCCAACTGGCTAGTTATTATTCTAGGATAAAGGAATAGAGGCCAGCAGTTCCCTGTTAGCACGCACACAAAGTAACCTCCCTTTATAACTAAATGAATTCGCCTTTTGGTTGCCCGCACGGATCATAAACCAATACATATCATCGTGTATCTGATACTTGACTCCTTGTGACTATAGTTGTAAATGGCAGAGCGATCAGTGTGGTCCATAGATGAAACGTTTCTTGTGAACTATTTTGTCCCTGGCATTATATGATTTTCCAATATTCTATCTGAATGAGAAATTACACTGACCAGTGGCACAGGTCTCTGACAATGCTCCTATGCTATAAATTGTATTCGATGCATTGCCTGCTCTTTGGGTACTACGGACCTTTCTGCTGGGAGCTAAATCACATTGATTTCTTCCACTTTCCAATAAATTCAGCAACTGAAAATAATAGACCTGGTTTTGAGTCTCTTGGAGGTGAAAAACTGATTTTACAGTACGGTTTCCAACGCTGCGTTTGTATACTTAGTGTCGATTGAAGATTGGTTCTGGCTTTGTATTGTCGCTAAACTTGGGGAATGTAAGGATCAAATGCGTTCTGGATTGTAGTGTGACCACCTCCTCCAGGGAATCTAACTTGGCTTTGTTCCCTGGGACCCTAAATCCCTGGTTCAGGCTGCTTGTGTGCTATAACTAGAGTATTACAATGACACCCAACTTTTATGGGCAGTGCATCTGTTTTTATTCTGGGCTCAAGTTTCCAAAGTGGCAAATGCAATACTTGACCACATTTTCAGCTTGATTAAGAGCACCAACTTGTGGGGTTCCTACCAACTTGCAATTACTTAGAAATTCTTCAGTAAAAATTTGGACTCCTGGTATGTCCGTAATCAGAGAGCGTTTGAACAGGGTGAAATCAGTGCTGCTCTCTAACATTTTCCTGTAAATATCAAAGAAAACAATGGACAGCTGCTTTGAACACTTTGGCACATCCACAGGGGAGCTGCTAAGCATTAATAATTCTACAAAGCGACGTGTGGTCTGTCGTGCACTAATTATTAAGAACGCAGCAGAGGATTACTGCAGATAAGTTATCACATGCACTGAAACACTGTCCACAGGTCTTCCAAGCAAAAAATGGTACTCTTTATGTAATACTGCATTACATTATTAATCATGTTGTGTACAGAGCCGGGCGAATGGACAGGCGTAGTTTTCAACAATTTACAATGGATTGGAAATGGGTATTATTTCAAGGGAAGCTTAGTAAATGTGCTTCTATGCAAATCCCATTGTGTCCTTTTGGTTCCACTTAAGTGGCCTTATTTTTGTACATTGCATGGACCACCCTCTGCAAGAGCTCCATAGATTTCACCATCTGTCCAACCAGTCTTAGACAGATGTACTTGTGCAAATTTAGTTACGTCCTCAAATCCAACCATTTTGGACAAGAACCCTTAGCCCTGCCTGGAATATAGATTCCTTCTCTCCTATCTTCTGCTTTGCATTCCCTTGAACTGGCAAAGCTTTCATTTCCTTTCCTTCCATTTCTTGCCGAAAGTGCATGGATTAAAGTTTGGAACATGCTCGACTTGGAATTGGCTAAATAGAAAGCTGCCTGGACCTCTCTTGTCATGTGCGCTAGCCTCGAAAATGAGCAAAGACTGACCATGGACCGCAAGGAGAAAACATCTCCTATAACCTTTGGTGTGTGTCTTTCACGTTTAGTTACATTCAACTGCTTGTCTAGTGGTTGGTTTGACTCATTTTTCACACGGGGATTACAGATTTATTTAGGATTTCGTAGCATCCTGACAGTGCAGAAAGAGACCATTCGGCCTAATGAGCCTGCATGGACAACAATCCCACCCAGGCCCCATCCCCATAACCCAAGTATTTACCCTGCTGATTGCTAATCCTCCTGACACTAATGGTTAACTTAGCATGGCCAATCAACCAAACCTGCACATCTTTGGACTGTGGGAGGAAACCGGAGCACCCGGAGGAAACCCACGCAGACACGAGGAGAATGTGCAAACTCCACACAGACAGTGACCTGAGGCTGGAATTGAACCCAGGTCCATGGCGCTGTGAGGCAGCAGTGCTAACCACTGTGCCACAGTGCCGCCCGTTTTTGGGATTCTCCATTATCAAGTCTGATATAATGCTAAAACAGTTTTTCATTGACAGTGGTAGAAATGAAGGCAGTTTTCTACCCAGTAACCCTCCCTTTCCGTCCGCACCCCCATCAAGCTTGGTTCACTGTTGCGCTCTTTTCTCTGTTTCCCCACTCTATGGCATTGTGACATGTCCTTAATCAGAGAGCGTTTGAACAAATCAGTGCTGCTCTCTAACATTTTCTCTGTTTCCCCACTCTATGGCATAGTCTGCTCAACATGCTCGATTCTAGGAGTTATCTGATGACTGAGGGATTAAATTTAGTTCCAGGTATCAGCTTATTTTAGAATTTGATCTCGGCTGTCAGTTTCTCTCAACATGCAGCATCGTTCAATCCCTCAGCAAAGTGGCAGGATAATCAGATGAAAGGACAACACTTGCATTTACACCCTGCCTATCATGTCCTCAAGAATGTTCCAACTGCTTTACAGCCAAAGCTATTCTTTTGAAATATTGGCAAACCTGGCCACCAATTAATGCACAGGAAGATCCCACAATGAGATACTCAACCTGGTAATCTGTTTTAGTGATGTTAATCCAGGATAAACATTGGCCAGTCCAGAGGCAGGAATTCCCCTGTTCTAGAAATGGTCCCATATGATTGTTTACAGCTCCCTGCAAATGCAGGCATTTAATATCTCACCCAAACTGTGGCATAGTGGCATAGCACTGCTGCCTCACAGCCCCAGGGACCTGGGTTCGATTCCCGGCTTGGGTCGCTGTCTGTGAGGAGCCTGCACGTTCTCCCCGTGTCTGCATGGGATTCCTCTGGGTGCTCCGGTTTCCTCCATTTGAAAGACGTGCTGGTTAGGTGCATTGGCCATGCTAAATTCCTTCTCAGTTTACCCGAACAGGTGCCAGAGTGTGTCGACTAAGGGATTTCCACTTCATTGCAGTGTTAATGTAAGCCTACTTGTGACACTAATAAATACACTTCACACAAAGGACTGTACCTCCTACAATGTAGCACTTCCCTCTCAATACCGTACTGGAACATCAGCCTACATTATGTGGCCAAGTCCCGGAGTGGGGGGGGGGTTTGAACTCATGACCTTCTGGCTCAGACAAGAGTGCTACCACTGAGCCAATATTGACACATCCAAGGTATTGTAGAGGAGATGGGCTGCGGGCAGAGTGGGACTAATGCGGCCAAACTGCACTGGCCCAGGACGGTATTGATGCATTGCAAGTAGACATCAGTCTGCAAAGCAACTCGTTAGCTTGTACGGTATTCAGTTTTCTAAAGACTGGCAGTGTGCAGATTCCCATTTTAAACCTGTAATTTTGTGAACCAAAAAGAATGTTGCTAAATCATAATTAAAACCATGACTAAAAAGTTAACTAAGGTTTAAATACCCATTGCCACACCCCAAACAAAGCCAAGATAATTGGACAAAATGACCATTCTCTGTAGCAATTGTTCATGCAAGAAAGCTATGACACCTATATCCGCCTGTATCCTGCCCCTGTGGAGTACCTTTGGATTTGTATTACTATGGTAAAGGTGCTATTTAAATGCTTATTGTTGTGCACTGTGCCCCACTACTGCTGAGGCTGAAATTTGGAGCCACTGATTCACTGGGATATCCTCTGCAGACAGATTTTAACCTGTGGGTTGGCAAAAGACACAGGTGAAATGTACCAGGGGACCCGTGCTCTTCCTAAAGGCAGCAACACAGGCCCACAACCCCATGGTATTGGAAAGAGGGGCAAACACAATCATCTTCTCTTGACCCCAAGAAACGTAACCCACCTTTAACAATATTTGAGCTAAACTGGAATAGGCGTGTGTCTGACAATGTTTTTATGATATGACACTTGCCCTGGGTGTGGAGCATCAGGAAGTCTTTTTTATATAATTTGTTGCCCAGGCCAGCCTGAGGGCATTTAAGAATCAACCACATTGCTGTGGCTCTGGAGTCACATGTAGGCCAGGCCAGCTAAAGACAGCAGATTTCATTCCCTAAAGGAAATTAGTGAACCAGATGGGTTTTCACGACAATCGACAATGGTTTCATGGTCATCATTAGACTTTTAATTCCAGACTTTTCCAATATCAAAGTCCACCATCTGCTGTGGTGGGATTCGAACCCTGGGTCTCCGGATTACTAGGCCTGTGACAATACCACTATACCACGGCCGCCCCACTAAGCGGGGTGCACAGGGATTCCAGTATGTAAATAATGTGCTTAAGTAATTGGGTATTGAAGCTTTTTGCATAGCAATCCTGCTTAAGATTTATTTTATCTGTTGGGGTCGGTATGTGCAAGGTTTTTCAGTTTCTGAGGCATGACATTAGGATCCTAGTAGAAAAGTTCTATTTTCTGATTGTCGAGAACCGTAGTTAAATATCCAGCCAGTTCTATTCTATCCACTGCAGTAAATCAGTGGTTTGAAGCTGTCTCGACAAGTTGCCTACCTCTTTGAACATTACACATTCCATTTATAACTCGGTGTGGGAAGAGTATAAATGTGATTTGGAGAATTGCCATTCCCATCATTTGCATTCTAATTTGTCGCAGTTAATATTTTTCTTGAAACTGCTTGTTTAATGATTGAGATGTGTTTTATGCAGGAATAGGTGTGTAGGCCATTCAGCCCATCAAGCCTGTTCCACTATTCAGTTGGATCATGGCTGATAGAAACCCTATAGTGCAGAAAGAGGCCATTCGGTCAATCGAGACTGCGCCAACAACAATCGCACCCAAGCCCTATCTCCGCTACTCCATGTAATTACTCTGCTAATCTCCCTCACACCAAGGGGCAATTTAGCATGGCCAATCAATCTAACCCGCATATCTTTGGACTGTGGGAGGAAACACACGGGGAGAACGTGCAAACTCCACACAGACAGTGACCCAAGGCTGGAATCGAAGGGGTCTCAATTTCGACCTCCCCCCACCAGGGGGAAATAGTTTCTTCCTATCTCCCCGATCAACCCTTTTAATCATATTACACACCTTGATCAGCTCTCCCTTTACTACTCTTTACCATAAGGTGCCCATGCTGTTATTCAAAACATATCCAGGAGCTTTCTGGGTTCCTGGGATTTCATCTGTTCCTCTTCAACATCACCAAAACTGTTCAACAGCCTATTGATCTCACTGCTGTTTGTGAGATCTTGCTGTGCGTTATTCGGATGGATTCAGCAGTCATTCAGCTCACTTCAAAAATAATTCGCAGCTTGAATGGTGTGTAATAGATGTGAAAGCATCGTAGAATCCTGCAGGAGGAGACCATTTGGCCCATCGAGTCTGCACCGACTCTCTGACAGAGCATCTTACCCAGGCCCCATCCGCATGGTCCCGCACATATCTACACAGCTTGTGACACTAAGGGGCAATTTAGCATGGCCAAATCACCTCAACCACATATCTTCGGAATGTGGAAGGAAACTGGAGCACCCGGAGGAAACCCACGCAGACATGGGGAGAATGTGCAGACTCCACCCAAGGCTGGAATCGAACCCAGGTCCTTGGTGCTGTGAGGCAGCAGTGCTAACCGCTGTGCCACCATGCCGCAATTATATAAATGCAAGTTTTGTTGGCTTTCCTAACTCTAAACTGATATTTTTAAGATTCATTCATGTGACGTGGGTGTTGCCGGCAAGGTGAACATTTATTGCCCATCTCTAATTTGCCTGGAGAATGCAATGGGGAGTTCCTGCAGTCATTATTCTGAAGGTACTCCCTTCTGTTGTGCTGTTAGGGAGGGCGTTCCAGGATGTTCATCCAGTGATGATGAAAGAATAATGATAAAAGTTCCACCTTTCAGTGAGACTTGCCTCTGCCCCGTATCTCTTAGCACTTTTAAGGTTTAAATTTAAGTATTGCCATTTGTGGAAGAATGTTCCAAACTTCTACCGCTCTTAGTGTGTGGAAATGTTTCCCATTTTCACTCCTGAAAGGTCTGATCTAAGTTTTAAACACTTTCCCCACCTCAATCTAAAGTTAAAGTTTATTTATCAGTCACAAGCAAGGCTTACATTAACACTGCAATGAAGTTACTGTGAAATTCCCACACTCCGGTGCCTGTTCGGGTCAATGCACCTAACCAGCATGTCTTTCAGACTGTGGGTGGAAACTGGAGCACCCGGAGGAAACCCACGCAGACATGGGGAGAATGTGTAAACTCCAAACAGGCAATGACCCAAGCCGGGAATCAAACCCTGGTCCCTGGCGCTGTGAGGCACCAGTGCTAACCACTGTGTACCCCCAATTGGGATGGTGCATAAACTGGAGGGGAACTTTTGAGGTAGCGGTGGTTCCCTGCACCTGCTGCCCGTTTCCTCGAGGTGGTAGATGTTGCAGGTTTTCGGAGCTGCTGTCAAAGAAGTCTGGCAATTTGTTGCATTTTGCAGCAAGTACACAGGATGGGATGCTAATGAAGCAGGCTGTTATGTCTTTGATGGTTTTGAGCTACTTGAGTTTGGTTGGAGCCGCACACATCTCGGCAAGTGGGGCGTATTCCATCACAGTCTTGACTTGAAGATGGTGGGCGGGCTTTGGGGAGTTAGGAATTGAGTTCTCGGTCTCTGACCTTCTCCTGTAGCAATGATATTCACGTAGCTGGTACAGTTCATGGTAATGTGGGGGAATCTATAATGGTAATATCATTGAATGTCGATTAAGTGGGGACTGATGATTAGACTCTTGCTTGTTGGATTAAGTTGCTTGTGTCAGTAACTTTCATTTTGCCAAGGATCAACATGTTTGATGGATAAAAATAAATCTCCCCTTTCTTGCAGATCTTTACACCTAAGCAAATAACTGGCGATTTTAAAGTACATCAGCAGTTTTCTGCGTTATTTTTATACTTTGTTACATGTCTTGTTTTGTTTTTTTAATGTAATGTTATATTGTTCCCAGAGTGGCCTTGGAAAACCTGTTCTGCAAGCTGGCTATATTTGAGTGTAACGCCACACACAGAATTTCATTAACAAAATGTATCGCTGAGTTTTTGTCGTTGGTAACAGTTGATATCGGCTTTTAAAATTGCCATCGAAGGACTGAAGAGATTGGGAGAATTGGTTTTCAGGCAGAGGGGCGCTTGACAAACACCATCCAACCTCAGCTGTTGCATCTGAGCTTTGATCGGGCAGCACTTGCTGGACAATCCTGAGTGTGTTAAGAATTACACTAACAACCAATTTAAAATTGCCAGTCGAGCTCGCAATGTAGCTTGTCTATGCTTGCTGGAAGCTACATTTAGTGATGGGCAGTGCCTACCCTCTGCAGGCAAAAGGAATATGTCCAGGCATTGCACCTGTTTAGGTACTGCCGGTTGGAGGTTACAACACAATAAACCCATGACAGCCTGGTCATGTTTCTATTTTTTCTGGGATAAATTAGAACATTGTGAAATAAACACGAGCTGGGTGAGGGCATTCACTAAAGGAACGATCCTTTAAAACAGAGATGAGGAGGAATATTCTGCAGCCAGAGAGTGGTGAATCTGTGGAACTCTTTGCTGCAGAAGGCTATGGAGGCCGGGTCATTGAGTATCTTTAAGACCGAGATAGATAGGTTCTTGATTAATAACGGGATCAGGGGTTATGGGGAAAAGGCAGGAGAATGGGAATGAGAAAAATATCAGCCATGATTGAATGGCGGAGCAGACTCGATGGGCTGAGTGGCCTAATTCTGCTCCTATGTCTTACGGTCTTATTCGGCCCCTCAAGCCCACTCTGTCATGCAATAAGATATTGCACCTGAGCTGCAGCTTCTTGCTCTTTCCTTGACTCTTTAAATATTTAACATTCTATCAATTTCTATTTTGAATATATTCTGGGCATCCAGAGCTCTCTGTGGTTGAGGATTCTGAATGTTATATCCCTTTTAGTTATTCGGTGACACCCCTATTCTCACTCCCCTAATCCTAGATTCCAGCAGTTCCCATTACTTGATGCCAGTTCCCCATTTACTCCACTGCACCTTTACAATTTGATTTATTATTGTCACATGTATTGGGGTACAGTGCAAAGTATTGTTTCTTGTGCGCTACCTAGACAAAGCATACCGTTCATAGAGTGCATGGGGAGAAGGAAAGGAGAGAGTGCAGTATGTAGTGTTGCAGTTATAGTTAGGGTATAGAGAAAGATCAACTTAATACAAGGTAGGTCCATTCAAAAGTCGATGGCAGCAGGGAAGAAGCTGTTCTTGAGTCGGTTGATCGCTGATCTCAGACTTTTGTATTTTTTTGCTCCTTTCTTGAACGGCAAGGTTCCATTTACTACTTTCCAATCTAGCTCGAAGGAATTCTGGGAGAACAAAGCCAGTGTATCCACAATCTCTGCAACCCCCTCTTTTGAAATTCTAGGATGCTGATCGTCAGGCCATGGGAATACGTCGGTGTTTTTGGGACCGCCGCCCTTTTCTTTGCAGATAATGCAGGATTTAAAGTTTTTTTAAAGTTTATTTATTAGTGTCACAAGTAGGCTTACATTAACACGGCAATGAAGTTACTGTGAAAATCCCCTAGCCGCCACACTCCGGCGCCTGTTCGGGTACACTGAGGGAGAATATAGCATGGCCAATGCACCCTAACCAGCACATCTTTCGGAATGTGGGAGGCAACCGGGGGAAACCCACACAAACTCGGGGAGAAAATGCAGATTCCTCAGAGCGACCCAAGCCGGGAATTGAACCCGGGTCCCTGGCACTGTGAGGCAGCAGTGCCAACCACATCAATCAGCGGCCATCTTTGTGAGAGGAGAAGGTTGCAGAATTTTTGAACATCGACTTGTGTGTGAGGGACATTTATTTTTTTAAAAACCGTGATGTTTTCTTTCTCCGTCAAGTTTAAAAAAAACCCCACATAAGCAGAACATAACCTTTTGTCAAATATTCATCTGAAAATGTCTCGGCTGCTTCAATCATAACTCGCTTATCACAATCCACTTCATCCCTTAACAAACATCTGCGTGTTTGGGCTGCAGTGAATGTTGCCACTTGTGGGACCTCCCAAAAAAATAACAACAGCTCCTTCCATTTTATTAACAGTATAGCAAGATCAGAGCTGCTCCTGCGGTGATGTACGGGAACGAGTTGATGAAGACAGACTGCTTTCAGGGCAGCATTAGTCACGCATGGATATAGAGCTTGCACATCATGGTTTAACGATTTTTGGTGGCTCCTTGTGGGGTGCTGTGTGCTGGTCTCATGATAGCACTGGGCTGCAATGAAAAGGAGTGACTTGTTTGCTGATTCATATGACTAGTGTTCAGAAGATCATGAGATTAATGTCAGGACACAGACGCCTTCCAGTCGAAAGGCCTGCTCGGTAATGCTGAGAAACACAGCTAGCCTGTAGAATAAGCCTATTAGTCTTTCCCAGTTTCCATTGCGTTTGATTCCCTGCTTAAAAAGTACTTGTTTTGTTTTTTTAATTGTTGTTGGGGCTAAAATATTTCTCTCATGCATTATTGGAATGGATTTTCCAAAATATTCGGTGTTCAGGCAACACATCTTTCAGTCCCTGCTTCTCTGAAAAGTGCCCAATATTGCTTAGATGTCAATCTTTGTGTTTCTTAATGATGAATATTCGGTTTGCAGCATACAATGGTTAATAAGATGAGAGACATTCTGCTGTATTCTATTGCGTGACCTCCAGATTACCAGTATGGTCCCTGTTCTTAGAAGCCAGTCTAGTTCATTTTATTAGTGTCACAAGTAGGCTTGCATTAACACTGCAATGCAACTTAACTACTGTGAAAATGGGGCGGCACGGTAGCACAGTGGTTAGCACTGCTGCCTCACAACGCCAGGGACCTGGGTTCGATTCCCGGTTTGGGTCACTGTCTGTGTGGAGTCTGCACATTCACCCCGTGTCTGCGTGGGTTTCCTCCCGGTGCTCCGGTTTCCTCCCACAGTCCAAAGATGTGCGGGTTAGGTGGATTGGCCATGCTAAATTGTGTCAGGGGGACTAGCTAGGGTAAATGCATGGAGTTATGGGGGTGGGGCCTGGGTGGGTTTGTGGTCAGTGCAGACTCGATGGGCTGAATGGCCTCCTTCTGCACTGTAGGATTCTATGATTCTATCCCCTAGTCACCACACTCCAGAGAATTCGGGTACAATGAGGGAGAATCTAACATGGCCAAAGCACCTAACTAGCATGTCTTTTGGACTGTGGGAGGAACGGATTATATTCACTGGAGTTTAGAAGAGTGAGATGGGATTTTATAGAAACTTATAAAATTCTAGCAGGGTTAGGGTAGATTCAGAAAGAATGTTCCCGATGGTGGAGCAGTCCAGAACTAGGGGTCAGAGTTTGAGAATAAGGGGTAAACCTTTTAGAACTGAGATGAGGAGAAATTTCTTCACCCAGAGAGTGGTGAATGTGTGGAATTCACTACCACAGGAAGTAGCTGAGGCCAAAAACTTGTGTGATTTCAATAGGAAATCAGATATAGCTGTTGGGGCAAAAGGGATCAAGGGATAGGGGGGGAAGCAGGGATCTGGGCATTGAATTTGATGATCAGCTATGATCAAAATGAATGACGGGACAGGTTTAAAGGGCCAAATGGCTTACTCCTGCTTCTAGTTTTTATGTACGTTTTTATGTAATTCAAAAATACATTTACAATGAATTTATGAATTTGGGGGTAGGTACAGGGGAAATGTTAGGGGGAAGTTTTTCACACAGGGTGGTGGGCGAGTGAAATCGGCTGCCGTCAGTGGTGGTGGAGGCAAACTCAATAGGGTCTTTTAAGAGACTCCTGGATGAGTACATGGGACTTAATAGGATGGAGGGTTATAGGTAGGTCTAAAAGGTAGGGATATGCTCGGCACAACTTGTGGGGCCGAAGGGCCTGTTTTGTGCTGTCGTTTTTCTATGTTTCTATAGCACATTTGCAGTGCATTTACAATGCACACATCTTACAATGTGTGGACTTTACAGTGCATTTACAATGCTGAACAGATGCTTATAAGGGATACCTACCCATTTTGGATGGAGAAACCACATATACTTATTAGACACTGGCTGACAGCAATAAACAAAAAAAAGCAATGCTGAACTAAATTAGATTAGTGATGTGCAAGTCAGAGGATGTCATGATAAAATTGGACGGTGTAATCTTCAAATCAAGGAGGCCTTGTGTCACAGTGGGTAGCGACCCTGTCTCTGAGCCGGAAGCTCTGGGTTCCAGCCCCATTCCAGAGCTTGGTGGCCGAGGAAAGAGTGTTCGCAATCTGGTCAAACAGATTGAGCATCCACCTGAAAATCCTTCAGCTACACAGCAATGGCAAGTGGTCAAAGCAGGAGAGAATCCTGGGCAACCATGTGATGTGAGGAACGTTGGGGCCTCTCCCATCACAACCTGTAGTTCCAGCCTATCACATGCGTGCAAACGTGTGCGTCGCCACAGAAACTCGGACTGAGTAACATCATCACCACCATCTTCAAACCACAATACGAGTCCAGTGTCCCATTTGGTTAGGGGCTTCAGGATTAGGAGCAGTGCAGTAAAGGGCCATTAGGTTGATTTCTTATTGTTCGCGGGGTTAGAATACTGGGGTCGAGAGGGAGCCTCCATGTCTGTGTACAAGAAGCACAAGTTCACATTGACGGAAGGCAAATTTAGGTTTGACGTAAGGAGATTCTTCATTCTTCATTCAAGCTGCGATCCGCGTTTGGGCTGGCTGGGTGGCCACGACCGCGGAGACACAATCTATGGGTTCCATTGAAGAGAGATTTGATGTTGTGGCGTGAGAAAGTACCGTGCAAATTTCATCTGGATGGACAAATTCAGATCAGATAGTCTTCCTCATCCAATCAATCCTATTGAGACTTTTTTAAAACAGAAGTTCTACAGAAAGAAAATGGAGCGTGAAATTCCCGATTTGAGCTGCGTAATTTCTGGACAGCGCACGTCTGGTGCTTATTCAAAACCTTTTGTTTTATTTGACCTCAATTGGAAACAATATAATGGTTGAAACTCTTTGACTAATGTATCCTCGGAGTGTTGTGTGGAATGTCACACAAATATCTAACCGGTATTTCTCTGGACAAAGTGAAAAATCTGTTGATATACTTTTTTAATCTATTAGTGCCACAAGTAGGCTTACATTAACACTGCAATGAAGTTACTGTGAAAATCCCCTAGTCGCCACACTAGCCTGTTCGGGTACACTGAGGGAGAATTTAGCATGGCCAATGCACCTAACCAACACGCCTTTCGGACTGTGGGAGAAAACCGGAGCACCCGGAGGAAACCCACGCAGACACGGGGAGAACGTGCAGACTCCGCACAGATGGTGACCCAAGCCGGGAATCGAATCCGGGTCCCTGGTGCTGTGAGGCTGCAGTGCTAACCACTGTGCCACCATGCCGTCCCCGGCGTAAAGGAGGCAGATGAAGCTATTTGAACAGTGAGTGACATTAACAAGAATCATGCCAATAAAGTGTGTTTGGATTTGTACAATAATTTTTGATGTCTTCAGGGATATTTTTTGAAATAATCCCTTAAATTGAATTCTCATTTTTTGTCCCCAAATTAATTAAGAACAGAAGACATAGAGGCTGGAATAGGCCATTTGACCCCTCAAGCCTGCTCCGCTATTCAATATGGCTGCGCCTGATCTTGTTCCTCGACTGCATCTTCTCATTCTATCCCTGTATCCCTTTATTTCATTCATACTCAAAAATCTATTGAGTTTAGCCTTGACTGTGCTTGATGACTGAGCAACCACAGCTATCTGGGTCTCTATTGCTGTTCCTTCACTGACACTGGGTCAAAATCCTGGAACACCCTCCCCAACAGCACTGTGGGTGTACCTACACCATCTGGACTGCAGCGGTTCAAGAAAACAGCTCACCACCACCACTTTCTCATGGGACGGCATGGTGGCACAGTGGTTAGCACTGCTGCTTCACAGCGCCAGGGACCTGGGTTCAATTCCCGGCTTGGGTCACTGTCTGTCCGGGTGCTCCGGTTTCCTCCCACATTCTGAAAGACGTGCTGGTTAGGTGCATTGACCTGAACAGGCGCTGGAGTGTGGCAACTAGGGGAATTTCACAGTAAGTTCATTGCAGTGTTAATGTAAGCCTATTTGTGATTAATAAATAAATGTTTAATTCGGAATGGACAATAAAGGCTGGCCTATCCAGCTAAGCTCACATCCCATGAATGAATAAAAATATTGCCAGGTTCCAAGTGGGAAAGGTGGTCAGTGTCTCCCAGTTGGAACTGTTTGGATGAGGCGGGGCGGGGTGGCATTGGGGAAACTATTTGTCAGCTGATTATAGAAGCAAGCCTATGTTTACAGTAGCCAAAAGAACTCAGATCAGCAAAGGACCTTAAAACGCCCAGCTAAAAATAAGTTTGTGCCAAGTCACATGTATACTAATCAATGTGATGGTTTGTGACTTAAGGCAGGAAGACTGAGGAGAGTTTGGAGGAAATACTCCTTCAGGCACAGGCAATTCTCTAACAAAAATACACAAGTAAAGAAGATAAAAGGCAAATAGATAAGGTCATTTCCGGACATTGCTTCTTCACTTCAAGATGAATGGTAGGATGGTGGTAATGTTGCTGGACTGTGATTTCAGATGCCTAGACTAATGCCCCAAAGACATGAGTTCAAATCCCACCAAGGCAGTTGATGGAATTAAAATTCAATTAATGGCTACATGAAAAGGGAGGGATTAGAGGGATATGGAGCAAGTAAGAGCAGAAGGTTTTTTCTTTAGTTTAGTTAGGGTATCATGATCGGCACAGGCTTGGAGAGGCAAAGGGCCTTTTCCTGTGCTGTACTTTTCTCCATTCTTTGTTCTAATTAATAAAGCTGGAATTTAAAAAAAAGATTTCCTCCTTAATGATGTGCATGGCACTTCATCGTAAAGGTCCGCCTGCTATGTACTTTAGGGAAGGCAATCTGTCATCGTTATCTGGTCTGGCCTACATGTGACTCCAGACGCACAGCAATGTGGTTGACTCTTAACTGCCCTCTGAAAGGACCTGGCAAGCCACCTGGTCATATCCAACTGCTACAGAATAACTGAATAAGATGAAAATTGGATGGATCACGTGGTATTGACCATGGCACCGGAAATGACAAAGGCTTCTTTGGGGCACAGTGGTTAGCACTGCTGCCTCACAGCAGTACTAACCACTGACCTAGGTTCATTTCTGGCCTTGGGTCACTTTGTGTGGAGTTTGCACGTTCTCCCAATGTCTGCGTTGGTTTCCTCCGGGTGCTCTGGTTTCCTCCCACACTCCAAAGATGTGCGGGTTAGGCTGATTGGCCATGATAAATTGCCCCTTAGTGTCAGGGGGACTCGCAGGGTAAATGCGTGGGGTTACAGGGCTAGGGTGGAATTGCTGCTAGTGCCGGCTCAATGGGCTAAATGGCCTCCTTCTGCATTGTAGGGATTCTATGATTCTCTACCCAGTTGAACATACAAAGTCCTCCTCAGTAACATCTGGGGAGTCGCTCCAAAATTGGGGGAGCTGTTCCGTAGACTAGCCAAGCTGCAGTCTGACATAGTCACACTCAGTGATTGTACCTTACACACAATTCCTCCGTCACAGTTCCTGGACATATCCTGTCCCACTGGCAGGGCAAACCCACCAGAGGTGGCAGCGCAATGATGGACTTCAGACTCCATGAAGTGCCATGGCTTAAGCCAGCCATGGGCAAGGAAACCTCCTGCTGATAATGACAGACTGCCCTCCCACTGCTGATAAATCAGTGCTGCTCCATGTTGAACAGCCCTTGGAAGAAGCACTGAGGATAGCCTGGACACACAGTGATACTCTGGGTGGGGACTTCAATGTCCATAATCAAAAATTGTTTGGTTAGCATCATTACTGACCAAGCTAGCTGAGATGTGAAGGGCGTATCTGCCAGACAAGGCCTCCAGCAGATAGTGAGAAAACCAACAAGAGTAAAAACCTACACGACTTTCGTACCAATCTACCTGTTGCAGATGCACCTGAGCCTGGCAGTATTTGCAGGAGTGACCACCGCACCTTCCTTGTGGAGTCAAAATACGTTCTTCTTGCTGAGGACTGCCTCCATCGCATTCTGTGGCACGACCATTTTGCTAAATGTGATGGATTCAGAACAGATCGAGCAGCTCAAAACCGGGCACCTTCAGGTGTTATGAGCCACGAGCAGCAGAATTGTATTTGACCATATTGGATCAAAGTTCTGAATTTCCACATGCACATGAATTAGGAGCAGGCCATTTGGCCCCTCAAGCTTGCTCTGCTGTTTTATAAGATCATGGTTGATCTGACTGTGGCCTCAACTCTACTTTCCTGTCTATCCCCGATGACCTTTGACTCCGTTGTTAATGGAGAATCTTTTAGCTCAGCCTTAGAAATATTCAGGGAGCCAGCCAACACTGCTCTCCGGGGAATTCCACAGACTAATGACTCTCCAAGAGCAAAAAAATCTCCTTGTCTCTGTCTTAAGTGGGAGACCTTTTATTTTTAAACTGTGTCCCCTAGTTCTAGTGTCCCCCACAATACCCTTTCAGCATCCACCCGGTACAGTTCTGATGCATCCAGTTGTGATCACTTAACATGAGAAGATTCCATGGACAGCTTCTCAATGATGGGGAAGACCAGCAACTTTGTCCAGATGCTGAAGCAATTGCAACCACCCATCTTTAGCCAGATGTGTCGAGTGGGTGATTCATCCTGACCTCATCCTGAGATCCACACCGTTCTGATTGGATTTAATTTATTATTGTCACGTGTATTAATATACAGTGAAAAGTACTGTTTCTTGCGTGCTATACAGAGAAAACATACCGTACATAGAGAAGGAAAGGAGAGGGTACAGAATGCAGTGTTACAGTCATAGCTAGGGTATAGAGAAAGATCAACTTAATGCAAGATAGGTCCATTCAAAAGTCTGATGGCAGCAAGAAAGATGCTGTTTTTGAGTCGGTTGGTACGTGACCTCAGACTTTTGTATCTTTTTCCTGATGGAAGAAGGTGGAAGAGAGTATGCCCACCACCAGCCAATCTGTTCCAGTACAGCTACAACACATCAACCTGGCAATGTGGAAAATTGCCCAGCTTTGTCCCACAAAATGCAGGACAAATTCAATCCGGCCAATTAACTTCCATCGGTCTACTCTTGATCATCAGCGAACTGGTGGAAGGTGCCAGCAGCAGTGCTATCAAGTGGCACCCACGCAACAATAAGGTGGTCACTGACGCTCAGTTTGGGTTCTGACAGGGCCATTTAGTTCCTGAGTCCAAATATGGCCAATAGAACTGCATTTAAGAGGGAAGGTGGGAATGGCTGCCCTTGACATCAAAACAGTATTTAACGATAGTGTGGCATCAAGGAGTCCGAGCAAAACTGGCATCAGTGGGAATCAGGTGGGACTCTCCACTGATTGGAGTCATACCTAGCACAAAGGAAGATAGTGGTGATTGCTGGAGGCCAATTGTCTCTGTTCCCAATCCACAAGTTCCTCAGGGTAGTGTCCGAGGCCCAACCATCCTCAGCTGTTTCATCAATGACCTTCCCTCCATCATAAGGTCAGAAGTGGGGATGTTCGTGGACGATTGTGCAATGTTCAGCAGCATTGGCGACTCCCAGATACTGATACCGTCCATGTCTGTATGCAGCAAGACCTGGACCACATTCAGGCTTGGGCTGATAAGTGGCAAGTAACAATTGTGCCACACAAGTGCCAGGCGACGACCATCTCCAACTGAGAATCTATCTGTTGTAATATGTCTTATTAGGATAGCTGGATGCCATTACCAGAAGGAGAGTGTGCAGAGTGATCCAGCTTCAGTTTCACTTTGGTTTGTGAGCAGAACATGGCGCACACATCACAGCTCTGATATCTTCAAACTTTCTATCCATGTATATCCGTTCTTATGTGCCTAGTTTCTAAGTGAACCCACAACATGTTTACACAATCCCTTATGAGTGATTGGCGCCTTTATAGAAACACAACACTAACCATCTTCCCATGATGTTCAATGGCATTTACCATCACTGAATCACACAGCACTAACATCCTGAGGGTTACCATTGACCAGAGATTTAATTGGACCATCCATATAAATAGCATGGTTATAAGAGCAAGTTACAGGCTGGGAATCCTGTGATGGGTAACTTACCTCCTGACTTCCCAAAGACTGTCCACCATCAGATAGTCACAAATTAGTCTTGGGAGAATTTTTATAGAATTCCTACAGTACAGGAAGAGGCTATTTGGCCCATCGAGCCTACACCGACAATAATCCCACCCACGCCCTATCCCCCTGACCCAAGTATTTACTCTGCTAGTCCCCCTGACACTAAGGGGCAATTCAGCATGTCCAATCCACCTAACCCGCAGATCTTTGGATTGTGGGAGAAAACCCAAGCAGACATGGGGAGAACATGCAAACTCCACATAGACAGTCACCAAGGGGAGGCGATGGCCTAGTGGTATTATCGCTGGACTATTAATCCAGAAACTCAGCTAATGTTCTAGGGACCCAGGTTCGAATCCCACCACGGCAGATGGTGGAATTTGAATTCAATAAAAATATCTGGAATTAAGAATCAACTGATGACCATAAAACATTGTCAATTGTCGGAAAAACCCATCTGATTCACTCATGTGCTTTAGGGAAGGAAATCTGCCGTCCTTATCTGGTCTGACCTACACTGCAATGTGGTTGACTCTCAACTACCCTTGGGCAACTAAGTATGGGCAATAAATGCTGGCCAGCTGGTGATGCCCATGTCTCATGAATGAATAAAAAAAAAGACCCAAGGCCAGTATTGATCCCAAGTCCCTGGCACTGTGAGGCAGCAGTGCTAACCACTGTGCCACGTGCCGCATAATAATCTATAAAATCTTGATAAATTTAATGATTATCATAAAAATCTTACAAATGAAATTTCCATAGCAGCTAGCTGGCTGAAAAACACAGGCGAGGCCTGTTATCTCTGCGCAAGACATGTTTATTTTATTTATTAGTGTCGCAAGTAGGCTTACATTGACACTGCAATGAAGTTACTGTGAAAATTCCCTAGTTGCCTGTTCAGGTACACTGAGGGAGAATTTAGCATGTCCAATGCACCTAACCAGCATGTCTTTCGGACTGTGGGAGGAAACCGGAGCACCCAGAGGGAACCCACGCAGACACGGGGAGAACGTGCAAACTCCGCAGAGACAGTGACCCAAGCCAGGAATCGAACCCAGGTCCCTGGATCTGTGAAGCAGCAGTGCTAACCACCGTGCCGCCCCATGTAACACAGTCCTTCCTAAATGTAAACCAATCACCTGAGGAAAAGTTAAAAGTGGGTTCTCTGGAGAGGGGAAAGAAAGTCGCTTTGCACAGGGAAGAGCTTTCCGAAGTAGTGATCCGTGCTGGCTTTGGTCTTCTTCAGACGGAGGAAAGCTGAGGGAGAGCTTCTAAACACTGCAGCTGGAGAGCTAAAGGCTGCCTCATCCAGCTACAGATCAATACTCACTCGGTGTCATCCATCCATTTGTCCGATGGGACCAATAAACCATTTTTGCCTGTCATGTATTGTGTGCTTTTCCAATCTATTTAGATTATACATCAGTGTTAAACTGGCGCCTCTGAATAAACTAATTTAAAATCGCTTATAAGCTTGACTTCCTTTTTGGTAATCAGTGACTCCTGAACCAGAATCTTCCCAGTGTATGATGGAATGCTCTCCACTTGCCTGGAACACTGCAGCTCCAACAACACTCAAGAAGCTCGACACTATCCAGAACAAATTTGTCTGTGATTGCCACCTTAAGCATTCACCCACTCCACCATCGATGCACAGTCACAACAGTGTGTGCCATCAGATGCGCTACAGCAACTCATTTGATCACACCTTCCAAATCTGTGACCTCTACCACCTATGGCAACAGATGCATGGGCACACCATCATCTGCAAGTTCACACTTGGAAATGTATTCAAAATCCTTGAGCTCCCTTCCTAATGGCACGGTGGCACAGTGGTTAGCACTGCTGCCTTTCAGCACCAGGATCCGGGTTCAATTCCAGTCTTGGGTCACTGTCTGTGAGGAGTTTGCACATTCTCTGTGTGAGTTTCCTCCGGGTGCTCCGGTTTCCTCCCATAGTCCAAAGATGTGTGGGTTAGGTGGATTGGCCATCTAAATTGCCCCTTAGTGTCAGAGAGATTAGCAGGGTAAATATGGGGTTATTAGGATAGGTCCTGGGTGGGATAGTTGTTGGTGTAGGCTCGATGGGCAGAATGGCCTCTTTGTGCACTGTAAGGATTCGAAGATTCTAACAGCATTGTAGGTGTACCTCCATGTAGACTGCAACAGCTCAAGAAGGTGGTGATGAGGGCGATTAGGGATGGGCAATACATACTGGCATAAGTGACATCTGCAAACTATGAATGAAGTTTGATGTCACAGCGGACTAGTATATGGAAAGGAGTTGGATTGACAGTGCCAGGGGATATATGCTTCGCCAAGCGTAAGTTGCTGCCATCTACAACATTTGATCACTTTCAATGAAGGACAATAACAACAAATGTATGCATTGTATAATTTGTAGCATTGGTGAATTCCAAAATGCCATGCCATTCTCCATAAACCTGAGGTCATCCAAAACTTTGCCTGTGCCCCAACTTTCTCTCTGTCTCGTTTGCCCATCACTCTGTACTTGCTGACCTATATGATCTCCAAATTTAATAGGGAGGCAGTGGTGTAGTGGTATTGTCATTGGACCTAGTAATCCAGAGACCACTGTGATGGTCTGGGGACTCGGGTTCGAATCCCACCATGACCGATGATGAAATTCAAGTTTAACAAAAAAATCTGGAATTAAAAGTCTAGTGATGCCCATGAAACCATTGTTGATTGGCATAAAAACCCATCTGGTTCATTAATGTCCTTCAGGGAGGGAAATCTGCTGTCGTTACCAGGTCTGACCTACATGTGACTCCAGATCCATGGTGGTTAATGCTAATATGCCCTCAGAAATGGCCTGGCCAGCCACTCGGTTCAAGGGAAGTTAAGGATGGGCATTAAATCGTAGAATCCTTAGAGTGCAAAAGAGACCATTTCACCCATCAAATCTGCACCGACTCTCTCTGACGGAGTCACTGATTGCTGGCTAACATCCCATCAAAGAATTTTTAAGAAACCTTGATTTTTAAATTCACTTCCTGGTTTTCATATTCCGCCATGACCCTTCCCCTTCCCTACCTCTGTAATCTCCTCCCGATCTACAACCCTCTGATATCTGTGCTCATCTAATTCTGGCTCCTTCAGCATCCCTGATTTCAACTGACCCGTCACTAGGGCTGTGATATCCAGACTCTACGCTCCAGAATTCCGTTCCTAACCCTCCCTGCCTTCTCTGGTATGCTTAACCCCTTTATAAGAGGCTCTTTCTGCCCCAATATCTCTGTTTGGCTGTGTCAGTTGTTGAAGCGATATGTGTCTGCTGAAGGTATGCAGTTTATTTTTCTAGGCCGGTTCAGAAACTTGCATCCCTTTGACAAGTTGGAGCTTTTGACACTTGCTGCATTCTACTGAAATGCTGCTTAAAAGCCAAAAGTAGTTTCTGCTGGAAGGGTTATCTGTATTTCTAAAATAATATAGTTATAAGGATTTCAATGCCACTTGACAGGGTCCAGCTCATTTCATTTGGAAGATTCATTTATGAATGGAAAATGAACAGAAATGGGTCATTGGCCACTTTAATATCACAGATCGAGAAGTGGCACTGATTGGTTCATGTTCACTGATGATAGTAATTTCTATCTTCTTTTCACTCTCTCTGGAAGTTAATTATAACATGCTGTAGCTGCTTTAGAATCATAGAATCCCTACAATAACGAAGGAGGCCATTCGGCCCATCGAGTCTGTACTGACCACAATCCCACCCAGGCCCTATTCCCACAACCCCACACATTTACCCAGCTAATCCCCCTGACACTAGGGGCAATTTAGCATGGCCAATCCACTTATCCTACACATCTTTGGGCTGTGGGAGGAAACCCACGCAGACACGGGGAGACAGTGACCTGAGGCCGGAATTGAACCTGGGACCCTGGTGCTGTGAGGCAGCAGTGCTAACCACTGTGCCACCGTGCCGGCCCTGCCTTCACTGATCTGTGTTCACCTGTACGCTTAGCATCTCAAAATTAAAAACTCTGATGTTTAAAATCCTTTCTTGGCTTTGCCTCATCGCTATCTCTGACTACATCCTTTGCTGAAATCACCGTGCCTCTTTGTATCCCCTCCCTCCTGTTTGTCCAAACTTTGGCAGTCGCGTCTTCAACCACTTAGATTTCATATGGTGGCACGGTGGCACAGTGGTTAGCACTGCTACCTCTCAACGGCAGGGACTCAGGTTCAATTCCTGGCTTGGGTCACTGTGCGGATTCTGTGTGGGTTTGCTCCGGGTTCTCCGGTTTCCTCCCACAGTCCGAAAGACGTGCTGGTTAGGTGCATTGGTCGTGCTAAATTCTCCCTCAGTGTAGCCGAACAGGGGCCGGAATGTGGCGACTAGGGGATTTTCACAGTAACTTCATTGCAGTGTTAATGTAAAGCCACTTGTGACATGAATAAATAAACTTTAAAGTACTCTGGAATTCCTTAATTCCCCTTTTTACTATGCTTCTGTGAGTTGTATTGGGGGTGGTGTTCTCTATATTTAAGGCGCTACGTAAATGTTCATTGATAACGTTGCTAAATGTCTTCTGTCCTAGGTGGGGGAAGATTTAGCTTGTAACACATGAGCGAGCAGGAACATTGGGCGATTTGCTCAGTTGAAAGTAAAGATATGTGATGTGTATCTTGTGAGATAATCTTTTACTTGCTGAATCTGGATGCTACGAGGATACGTTAGACAATAGGAAGTTTCTTTTGCCCTTTATGCAATCTTTTCAAACCTTTTAATGCTCCTTACATCTTGCTGGCTGACAACGTGTTCTTGGTCTTCTACCTTCAAAGCTGCCTGATATGTGAAATAAATCAGCATATTACTGTAAAATGTCAGCTCGGCCAGCTGTAGATCAGTGAATAAATAGGTGGCTGCGCGTGCTATCTGAGATGTCTCAGTGTGATACACAAGGACATAGCTTTCTCTACATTTACTGAAGGCTGGTTTCTAAGCAACGCTGTGTGACTAATGGATCTGTGGTGACTCCCACAGGAGGTACCTCTGCTTCTTAACCACTTGCCAATATTTTCTGTGCTACCTCTGTTGCATTAACCCCTTCATTCTCCAGGATTGTAGAATAATAGCGTATGATTTCTCCTCGGACCTAGGTTAGTTGGAAATTGATATGTTGTATTTCCTCGTGTATAGTATCCTTTATCAAACATTTTATAGCATAGTCTGGTTTTCGTTGTGGAGAACGGGGCCCCTGATGCTTTGCATATTGTGAGATGCTAATTTTTTTCCTGTCTCTCTTTTGTTGGAAGTTTTCGTGAATTGCATTCGGTTCCGCAGCGGACGGCATTGAATTATCTGCGAATGAGAGATCCTTCTCTGGGCGTGGGGTGAGAAAGAGTTGTGGGAGAGGTCCTGGGATGTGGGTGCCCTTGGAAGGTGTGACAATTTTGCCACGTTTTGTGGGGGGGGGGGGGGGAAAGAAATTACAGGGCCGAGTGAAACTTGTAGGTGGGAACAGACTAGGGAAAATGTTTCTTGGGTATGGGAATGTTTTGATGATTCAAAGCAAAATCTTCTGGCCCAGTTTGTTAACCGGATCGGAGAGTTGGTCAAAGAGGGACCTGGGACTAAGGAGTGCGGAGGAGGCATGGGTACACAAGTATGGGGTGAACTAAAATCAGAAGCATTATTTAGGGCAATTTCAGTGGAGAAGGTAAACACTCAGCAGGATGGCAAAGAGTACTTCCATCTTTCCTTCACTGTCACTGGGTCAAAAATCCTGGAATGCCCTCCCTACCAGCACTGTGGATGTACTTACACCACATGCACTGCAGCGGTTCACGAACGTGGCTCGCCACCACCTTCTCAAGAACAATTAGGGATGGGCTTTAAAAACTGGGCTTGTCAGTGACGCCCACATCCCATGAAGGAATGTTTACTATTGTGGTAGATTCATAGAATCCCTGCAGTGCAGAAGGAGACCATTCGGCCCATCGAACCTGCACCGACGACTATCCCACCCAGCCCTATCCCCATGATCCCACATATTTAGTATGCCAGCCCCCCTCAGTGTAATTGAAAGCTGCCTTGAACAGGCATGGACAGCCTCCCAGTGAAGATGTATTATCGAATTCACTATTTCTCCAATGTGTCCCAGCCCTTTGTGAGCTTCATGTACTGTGGAGCCCCAGAGACACAAATAATTTATTTCAAGTTGTTGACATTAATACACGACCTAGAATTTATCCACCAATGGAGCAGCTGCAAAAAAAGAAGTGTTTTCAGTTAACTTGCCTGTTACCTCAGGACTGTTTGTGGGACCCCACTACTTCTGGACTTCCAAAGAACCAAGACTGAGTAAACTTCAAAAGCAATTAATAGGTCCGGAAGTGCATTCCATTACTCTGAGTTCATGGAATGTGATATACAAGTTCCTTCTCTCCCCTCTCACTGCCACATACAATATTTTTCCACTCTTCTTCACTATCTCTTTGATATTTTTCCACAAAGAACAGTGCAGCACAGGAACAGGCCCTTCGGCCCACCAAGCCTGCGCCGACACATGACGCCTATCTAAACTAAAGACCTTTTGCCTCTACGTGGTCTGTATCCCTCTGTTCCCTGCCTATTCACGTATCGAGACCACTCCATCTGACGAAGGAGCAGTGCTCCGAAAGCTTATGGTATTTGCTACCAAATAAACCTGTTGGACTTTAACCTGGTGTTGTGAGACTTCTTACTTCACGTATCTGTCAAGATGCCTCTTAAACACTGCTATTGTATCTGCTTCTACCAGCTCCTCTGGCGGTGCATTCCAGGCACTTACCATCCTTTGTGTAAAATAAACTTGCCTCTCACATCTCCTTTTAAACTTTCCCCCTTTTACCTTAAACCTACCTCCCCTAATAATTGACATTTCTCCCCTGGGAAAAAGGACTATCGATTCTATCCTACCTTAATTTTGTAAACTTCCATCAGATCACCTCTAAGCCTCTGACATTCAAATGAAAACTTCTCCTTTGCTCTCTCTCTCTCTGTGCACACCTCTCTCTATCTCTCTCTCGATCTCTTTTACTCGCTTTATTGTTTGCTCTCTTTGCTTTCCCCTCTCTCACAGTCATACAGGTTTACAGCATGAAAACAGGCCCTTGGGCCCAACTTGTCAATGCCACCCAGTTTTTAACCACTAAGCTAGTCCCAATTGCCCGCGTTTGGCCCATATCCCTCTATACCCATCTTACCCATGTGACTGTCTAAATGCTTTTTAAAAGACAAAATTGTACCCGCCTCTACTACTACCTCTGGCAGCTCGTTCCAGACACTCACCACCCTCTGTGTGAAAGAATTGCCCTTCTGGACCCTTTTGTATCTCTCCCCTCTCACAGTAAACCTATGCCCTCTTGTTTTAGACTCCCCTACCTTGGGGAAAAGATGTTGATTAGCTCTCAGTTGTGTGCTTGCACACTTTTCAAACCTTCAGGAGAGCAAGATTCAAATTGTACAAAGCAGCAAGTAAAAAATACAAATGCAAAACAGATCGAGGTGGCTGGGTTTTGAGGGTTGAGTTGCCAGTGCTGTCAGGCTACATGTGACACATGGCTGGTGATGTGGACATTTAATCCCTAAATGAAAGGGACCATGCCACAGTTATTCTATGGAAGCTCTCTCCACTTGCAGACAAAGCAAAGAATGAACTTTGGAACAAAATCATTCAGAAGTCTTACAAAAAACTGTGAATATGCACGGTGGTGCAGTGGTTAGAGGGGCGGGCATGGTGGCACAGTGGTTAGCACTGCTGTCTCGCAGCGCCAGGGACCTGGGTTCGATTCCCGGCTTGGGTCACTGTTTGTGTGGAGATTGCATATTCTCCCCGTGTCCGCGTGGGTTTCCTCCTGGTGCTCCGGTTTCCTCCCACAGTGCAAAGATGTGCGGGTTAAGTGGATTGGCCATGCTAAACTGCCCCTTAGTGTCAGGGGGGTTGGCAGGTTAAATACATGAGATTACGAGGATAGGGCCTGGGTGGGATAGTTGTCGGTACAGGCTCGATGGGTCGAATGGTCTCTTTCTGCATTGTATGTATGGATGAATACGGATAGACGTCTCGGGTGTACGCTTCAAAATCTGAGCCTGCTGCCCTTTTGAGGTGGTTGGATACGTAGAAAGCAGATGTCTAATAACTTCAGCTGGAACCCATGTGGAAAAACAGAGAGCAGATGTCTAATAATTTCAGAATAGTCTAATAACGGAATGAAATGGAGACGCTGACTCCGTGTAATAGGCTGAGGACCAAAGTGAAAGGTGGACAAAAATCTGATTTCGTTAAATGCTCAGTCCCAGCAAGATTCTTCCCCTCTGCCTTTGCGCTGGCTGACAAGCCCGCTTGTGTTTTGCAATGATTGTAAGTTATGAGAAGATGCTTTCAACTCTGACAGAATGCGTTCTAATCAATAATGTAAACTGGTAAAATTGGAGCATTTTACGAACAGCAGATTAACATCTTTTACTGCTGATGTGTTAAAAGTCGTAACAGTACAATAAATCCCTGGAAATTGAAAGTTGCTGTTCATGAAACCTCACAGTATATATTGCATTAAACTCATCCAGTTCTGCCACTGCCCACCCACCCCATCTCCTTCTGTGTTTTGTTGCTCTGAGGGTTGTTTTCAAAGAATTTGAACCATGCCTGGGATACAACATTTAGATGTAATTTTGCCATTTAATCACTATAGCATAGATAGAACGAGATTTGAACAAGTATAGAATTAGGCTTATTTAACCCACTTAAAAGGGCATTGTTGCAGTTAGGTTAGGTTGTTTCTGATTTTCACCTTAGCTGCTGTTTTCTTCTGATGTTCCTGGAAGGACAGAGCCCTATCTAGAGTCACTTCCATGTGTGTGGGTTCAGATCATGCGGTAATCGCTGGTTATCCATGTGGATATGCAATTCCCTTTTGGCATTGGGGAGATGAAATATATCGGATATGGTTTTGGCGGGATTGAGTGAGAGACATGTGCTGCAACTTGTAACGTTTTTGTTAAGGATCTGGTCCAGAGGGCAAAAGGGTAGAGCTTGGGTGGCCCAAGAGGCACCATCAGAGAGATGGAGTTGTGGGATGTGGTTGTTGAAAGGTCATTTGTATACATGCTGAAGAGAGTGGGGGCTAGCTCTGAGCCCGGTGGTAGTCTGTGTTGGTCTCGCTTCACCATGCGCTTCTGCCTTGCCCGAAGCGGATTCTGAATCGTCTATTGTGAAGGAGTGTTTCAACAACAGTCCTGACCCAGATTGGAAACGTCCTAGGCAGCTGAAAGAGTAGGCCAGTGTGCCTCACTGTATGCTGTTACTGTTTCTGAAACCCTGCAATGTCTATTGCATTAAAGTTGTCCTTTTCCTGACATATCCCCCTCTCCCCTTTCCCTCTGGTTTGTTGATCTGAGGATTATCTGTGAGGTGCAGTAGAACTCTACCTGTCTTGGAGTTCTCCTGGAAGCCATTTTTGATGTAACCGGTGAGTGCCAGTACTTGATCACAGCTGCACCCTTAACGGGAACCAGCTTGGTCGACATGAAGAATGGTCTCTACTTCTGGAGATGTGCATGTGAAGATAAGATGCTCAAAAGATCTTAAAGCACGCAGAAAGTAGTGAAATCAGTCACCAGCTGGCCGCCAGTGTGAGATCTTTTCCAGGTTTTGGAAAAGGATAGGGTGGGACTGTTGTCGGTCCAGGCTCGATGGGCCAAATGGCCTCCTCCTGCATTATAGGGATTCTATAACTGTTGAAATACTATTATTGACTGTATCTTGGCTGCAGCACCCACCAAGAGCGGGAGTGGGTGCTGGGGTCCGCTTGTTTGTCTTCATTTATGGGGTAAATACACAATCCTTGCATCAAGTCGCATTGGGAGGGAACACAGTTATTGAGCCTGCAGTGTTGTATCCTCATCTCTGAGCAGAGCTCTCTGCTTTTCCACATGGGTTCCAGTTGAAGTTTCATTTCTTTTGGATCAATTCATGATTGTCAATCTCACACTCAACCTGTCACTGAAGTGTGGTGTCTTCATTCATCTTATTCACTTGTCAAAGACATGTTCCACTTTAGGGAACTCCAGGCCTGATATGCTGAATGCTTCTTCCACCATCTCCATCTCAGTGCTATCCGTTGTGGTCAGGCTCCTCCTCCGGATGCTTTTCAGCATCCCCAACCTCTTGAACCTTCTGAACCGTTACTCCTGTGCTTTGTCTTTCAGTTTTGTCATTGCAAACTGCTGCTGAGATATTCTGCTGTCTGAATTCTTCCCCCAGACTCACCGCCATGCCGCTCCCCTGAAACCTTTGCTCTCTGACTGAGTGCTTCCAACTCTTGACATCAGCAAGCCTATCCACAAAGCCTTATTGTGTGGAGGAAGGTTCTACTCAAAACCAAATTGCAAATCTTCCAACCTATCCAATGACCTAACCACAACACCTTAGTTTCCTGACCCTTCACCATCCAATTATTTCATCTCCGCCAGACACAACAGACAAGAGTGTCTTACTCCTGTCTCACTGAACCACTAACCTCCTCTTGACTCTACCTTCCCCCCCATCTCCTATTTTTGTCCAGTGATGTCTTCGTTCTTTACCAAAAAAAGCTTCACTGTGGGGCTTGAGAGCCTGGAATTGTTATCCTTTCACTAAGAGTGGTCCTGTTAGAGTTCTCTTGGGTAACAGCAGTCTAAAGGCACTCAATCAACTCCTTACACAAACAGTGCTGGACACCATGCATCCAATGCAAGGTCTTTAATTGTGCATAAGGAGAACTCTCTATGGCCAACATGGAATGGCCGGAGCGGTTCTGAGGTTACAGAGAAAGCTCAGCAGTTATAGTCAATTACAGCAAATCAGGAGCAAGAGATTTTTTCACATCTTTCATTGACCTACATATCCACCAATCATAGCATAGCCTTTTGCCCTTTCTTATCCAATAGAAAACCAATCCTTCATTAGCATAATATGTCCCCATATCTTGATATTTGGTAATCGCCATGGTAACTTGTTCTTTGTTTTCATCCTGCTGTCCTAACTTGGAAAGCAGTGTTTGTGGAACAAGGTTTTAGATATACTTTATCCTGCGTACGTCAGCGTTGGCCTTACTGAAGGCCGAGTTTGGCAAATAATCATTTTTCATTACTTGACAGAGTTTTTTTTAATGGAACTCTAATTTTCACAATTGTTATAACCTAACTTCCACAGTCCTTCTCCACATTGTCCTTTAGAGGCATAGTCTATGAATTCCCCTGCCCCCTCAAGCAGTGATCCAGCCTATCTCCATCCACCATTGCCCTACTTGGCCTGGTTTGACTTGGTCCCATCCTGATCAGCTTCTCCACTCCTTCATTCAGATTTAATGGTGTTGCGATGGGAAGCCACATGGCTGCCTGTTACGTGTGGATGTATTGCTTTCAGTCCTGCTCTGGCTCGCTTTCTGAGGTCTCCGCTCTGTTACATCCATTACCTTATTGCTGTTGCCACTTCAGAATTTCATTGCCTACTTTTCCTATTTGCGGCCTTCCCTTGCCTTTCTGAGGTTAACTCTTACTGCAGATACACCAGCTGTCTTACACCCAGGAACTTCCTTGACTGCTTGGATTATGTTTAGCTCCTTCTCACCTTCTGCATTGTGTTGTGTGGGGAAAGTGAGTCGGTGAGTGTTTACAGAGTTAAGAATTTTAAATGGAAAGGCTCAAAGCTTGGCTATGTGGAATACATGTCAGACCCCTCCGAAAGCTCAGTATCAGACTCAAACTCATTGTCCTCAGCTCCGATTATGTTCAAAGGAGATGAGGCTTGAAGTAAGTTACCTAATGTTTCCCTCATAGATTGCCCTCACTGTAATAGCTTATTTGACACCATGAAGGAAGAATTGTCATAATGGCAAATGTACAGTGACAATTTCACAATGCGGGCAATGGCCATTGAGCCAAAAGCAAATGCATATCCCATGTTTATTTGTGGAATCTGAAATGCTTGAAACTAAACTGTCATAAAACAACATTTGAAGGGAGTGGTTGAATAATGGTACACATTCGTCATTGGGGTGGCACAGTGGTTAGCACTGCTGCCTCACAGCACCACAGACCTGGATCGATTCCCGGCTTGGGTCACTGTCTGTGTGGAGTTTGCACGTTCTCCCCGTGTCTGCGTGGGTTTCCACCGGGTGCTCCAGTTTCCTCCCACAGTCTAAAGATGTGCGGGCTAGGTGGATTGGCTATGCTAAATTGCCCCTTCGTCTCAGGGAGATTAGCAGGGTAAATATCTGGGGTTATGGGGATAGGGCCTGGGTGGGATTGTGGTCGGTGCAGACCTGATGGGCAGAATGGTCTCCTTCTGCACTGTAGGATTCTATGATTGAGCAGTCCATGTAGATTTAACACACCATGCACCTTTTCAGTGTAACATATAAAATAATAGATCAAGTGTAAGTAGAGTTAGAATTTATTTCTGTTGCAGAACAGTTGATGTGCTTGAGGTTTTAATTCTGTTGTCTTGCTATCCTGTACAGAATTAGTCTCCTTTACTTAAGGAAGGATGCAAATTTGTTGGAAGCGGTTCCGAGAATGCCTACTGGAATGGATGGGTTATCTTAGGAGGAAAGGTTGGACAGGCTAATCTTGTGTCCACTAGAGTTTAGAAGGGTAAGAGGCGACTTGGTTGAGTTGTGCAAGATCCTGAGGGGTCTTAAACAAGATGGGTGCGGAGAGGATGTTTCCTCTTCTGGTAGAATCTAGAACCAAGGGGTTGCCCATTTAAGACAGCAATGAGGAGAAATTTATTCGGAGGGTCGTGACCCTTTGGAACTCTCTTCCTCAAAAGGCAGTGGAAGCAGAGTCTTTGAAAATTCTAAAGGCAGAGCTGGATAGAGTCTTGATAAATAAGGGGATGAAAGTTTATCGAGGGTAGGTGGGAATGTGGAGTTGAGGTTACAATTGGATCAGCCATGATCTTATTAAAATGACAGAGCAGGAGCAAGGGGCTGAAGGGCCTACTCCTGCTCCTAATTTGTACCTTAGTACGTACTGGATTTCAGCTCGTTTCCTCTTCAGTCCTGGTCCTTCTATGCACACAGGTGAATGGGGGACTGCTGCTTCACTGTAACGCACTGCTCTACGTAGTAATCCTCTCGGGCGGGGTTGTAGAATCCAATTTCTGCTGTAAGATGCAAAATATCTCTTCTGACTTCTGTCGTCCAAACTTTAAAGCCCAACCTCTTCCAAAAATGCAGTCATAACAGGTAGGCAAGTCCATGCAACAGCCCACAGCTGGTACCACTCCCATTGACAAAGAGAAGGCTGATGTTGCTTAGATGGCCTCGTTGCAGAAGTAAAAACAAATAGTGAGCATGAAAAGACTTGTGAATCTGTTGCCTGATTCTTGCTGTGTTTTGACAATCCCTGTGCCTGCAATCAATATGTAAGTTAATGTGGCCTTCATAGAAATCATAGAAACCCTACAGTGCAGAAGGAGGCCATTCGGCCCATCGAGTCTGCACCGACCACAATCCCACCCAGGCCCTACCCCCACATATTTACCCGCTAATCCCTCTAACCTACGCATCTCGGGGGCAATTTTTAACCTGGCCAATCAACCTAACCCGCACATCTTTGGACTGTGGGAGGAAACCGGAGCACCCGGAGGAAACCCACGCAGACACGAGGAGAATGTGCAAACTCCACACAGACAGTGACCCGAGCCGGGAATCGAACCCGGGACCCTGGAGCTGTGAAGCAGCAGTGCTAACCACTGTGCTACCGTGCCGCCCCTTGGGGTGGATTGCAAGCGAGGTGCAAATAGGGCACCTTATTTATCGAGCCTGTACTCTGGGCACATGCTTAACTGCAGCCTCCTGAACCGTATTCAGATGAATGCCAGTGAGAATGTTAACTGGCACTTTGCCCGCAGCCAGCTCATATTGTACTCAGTTCAATATTTGCATATTTACTGCTTTTTAAAAGCTCGTTTTGCACACTGCAAATTTATTGCAGGTATAACGGGGCCTTTGTGCCGTATGCTTTATGGGGCAGTATTTACAGCGCAGATTGTGATACTTCCGACTCATGGGATGTATGACTTCATGTTATGTAACATCCTGTGACAAATCTGCAAAATTCAACATTGACACCTTGAAGGGCGAGGGAGGGGTGCAAAGGCAGACTTGTGATTAAGGTGGTTCTTCAGTTTACTGTTGACGGACTTTTGAAGCGCAGTCAAAAGCATTAACGAGGCCTGGAGGTAGAATTCCTGGCTCTGATTCGGAAGGCTGAGAGTTTAAGCTCCACTCCAGGGATTTGTACAGTAGCTCAGATGTTCCCAAACTGGGATGGAGTGGTTATGGGCTGGATGGCTTGGCCCAAATTAACAAGAACAATAGTCACCAATGCAGCTTCAGTTAGCCAGAGGGTGTGGATGAAGGGTCGATTTCAGGCGACCTTGAGTGTTTGCAACCCCACCAATCTGTAGAAGCGAAACAGCTCCAATGTCTTGAAATTAGTGGGAACATCGAATCCCTACAGTGCAGAAGGAGGTAATTCGGCCCATCAATTCTGCACTGACAACTCAGGCCCTATCCCTGTCCCTATCCCTGTAACCCTTTGCATTTACCCTAGCTAATTTCCCTCACACTAAGGGGCAATTCAGCATGGCCAATCCACCCGCACATCTTTGGAGAAACCAGTTTGCATGGTGAGATAAGCAGCCTCAGAAGTTCTGAAGGCTTTTCTTTTCGAGCTTTCCTGTTGGGAGATTAAGGCCTCACAGTCTATCCTCTTTCTAACGGAGCCAACGTGGGGGAACGTCTCGCAAGGTGTTCGGGACACTTCAATGTGAAACGGCAAATCAGTGGAGGCATCAGTTGAGGCAAAGATCTATCTGAGCTGGTAGCAAGAAACCCATGTAGACACAGGGAAAATGTCCGAACTCCATATAGTCACCCAAAGCTGGAATCTGAACCCTGGTCCCTGGCACTGTGAGGCAGCAGTGCTAACCACTGTGCTGCCGTGCCGCTCTCATCCCCTCAAAATGTTGTAACACAACATTTCTGGTTCTGCAAGGCTGATTGTTGTCTCCGATGCTAGGTAGTTTAGACAACTGCAGGGACCAAGCAGGTAAGCAGTCTATTGATGGTGTAGTTTGCTACCAGCTCAGATAGATCTTTGCCTCAACAGATGCCTCCACTGATTTGCCGTTTCACATTGAAGTGTCCCGAACAACTTGCGAGACATTCGCCCAAGTGTTGGCTCCGTTAGAAAGAGGATAGACTGTGGGGTCATAACCTCCCAAGAGGAAAGCTCGAAAAGAAAAGCCTTCAGAACTTCTGATTTGAGGCTCTCAAAGTTCACATTGGGAATATAGGAAGACAATTTCACCTTCAGTTAACAACTCCGATAACAGATTAACTGGTTGCTCATCTCACCATGCAAACTGGTTTCTCCATTTGTCTGCAAAGCTTCCATTCCAAAAGCTCGTGTTTGGGATGTCTCTGGTTGTGAAAATTAATATAAAAACACAAGGTCTTCCCTGACATTGCTGATATGTAGGTAAAACAGCGGCTCCTTTTTGCAGAGTGAGACCCTTTAAACTGCAATGGGATGGGAGGGCAGTTTGGGCTTATCTTCTAAACTCCAGCAAGTATGAGAGGGGATCTGATCGAGGTATATAAAGTACTAAATGGAATTGATATGGTAAATGTAGACCATGTTTTCCCCTTGTGGGGCAACCTAGAACAAGAGGTCGCAGGTATAGGTTGAGAGGCGGTAGATTTAAAACTGAAATGAGGAAGGAACTACTCGCAGAGGGTGGTGAATTTGTGGCACTCGCTGTCCCATAGCGAGGTGGAGTCTGAATCAGTAAATGGTTGCAAGGAGAAGATAGATAGATTTCTGTTAAATAAACGGGTTAAAGGGATATGGGGAACAGGTGGGGAGGTGGATTTGAGACCAGGGAGAGATCAGCCGTGATCTGATTGAATGGCGGAGCAGGCTCGAAGGGCTGAACTTACCGACTTCTGCTTCTAATCCCTGTGTTCCTAAAACTGGTTAATTTACTTTGGTCTTAGTAGAGGGAGGGATGTTAGCCAGACTATTGAAAAACTCGCTACTCTTTGGAAACAAGGTCTTCAACGTATTTATCACCTTCAACAGTGCATCTCAGGATACTGGATGTCACCCTTTGATTGTGAGCTTAAGTCCAGGAGTAGGGATTGAACTCTGACTTTAAGATTTAGAAATCAGTTTGAGCCAAGCTGATACATGCCCTCCTGAAAGCTGGAGGGAAGGGGCTTATGTGCCCCAATCGATTTTTGTATGGGTAATGTCCCCAACAGTTACCCACCTTCTCAACTCTTTCCAGAGTGGAGTTGACCGAGAATAATTTTTTTGGCAGTAGCACTGACTAGTACACACATGCAGTTGAAGGGAAGGCCTCACATTCTTTCTGTTTTAAATCTTGTTTGGTTTCTTGCTTACTTAGAATCTTTGTTTTCAATTATTGGTTTCAAAGATAGATTCAAAGAATGCCGTCAACACCACGAATCTGAAGTTAAAAAGTGAACAGTCAGTCAGCAGCTGAAAGAAAATGGGTGGGACCCATCATGAGAAGAATTTCAAGGTGTGGTTTGCACAAAGCCTCACCTTGTTGCGACCTATAAAAGTGAGATTGGTGAAGGAATCTCATTTTAATACAATCCATGATTCATCACCAAATTTTGAGTTAAGTCTGTACTTGCTGTTGAACTGCTTCGCTGAGTCATGCACATAGAACCATAGAACCATAGAAAATTACAGCTCAGAAACAGGCCCTTTGGCCCTTCTTGTCTGTGCCGAACCATTTTATGCCTAGTCCCACTGACCTACACTTGGACCATATCCCTCCACACCCCTCTCATCCATGAACCCGTCCAAGTTTTTCTTAAATGTTAAAAGTGACCCCGCATTTACCACTTTATCCGGCAGCTCATTCCACACTCCCACCACTCTCTGTGTGAAGAAGCCCCCCCTAATATTCCCTTTAAACTTTTCTCCTTTCACCCTTAACCCATGCCCTCTGGTTTTTTTCTTCCCTAGCCTCAGCGGAAAAAGCCTGCTTGCATTCACTCTATCTATACCCATCAAAATCTTATACACCTCTATCAAATCTCCCCTCAATCTTCTACGCTCCAGGGAATAAAGTCCCAACGTATTCAATCTCTCTCTGTAACTCAGCTTCTCAAGTCCCGGCAACATCCTTGTGAACCTTCTCTGCACTCTTTCAATCTTATTTACATCCTTCCTGTAACTAGGTGACCAAAACTGTACACAATACTCCAAATTCGGCCTCACCAATGCCTTATATAACCTTACCATAACACTCCAACTTTTATACTCGATACTCCGATTTATAAAGGCCAATGTACCAAAGGCACTCTTTACGACCCTATCCACCTGTGACGTCACTTTTAGGGAATTCTGTACCTGTATTCCCAGATCCCTCTGTTCAACTGCACTCTTCAGAGTCCTACCATTTACCCTGTACGTTCTACTTTGATTTGTCCTTCCAAAGTGCAATATCTCACACTTGTCTGCGTTAAATTCCATTTGCCATTTTTCAGCCCATTTTTCTAGTTGGTCCAAATCCCTCTGCAAGCTTTGAAAACCTTCCTCACTGTCCACTACATCTCCAATCTTTGTATCATCAGCAAACTTGCTGATCCAATTTACCACATTATCATCCAGATCATTGATATAGATGACAAACATCTACTGTGAATATCTATCATATCTGATATATTCAGGGCTACTACTTCTTACCATAGAATCTCTACAGTGCAGAAAGAGGCCATTCGGCCCATCGATCTGAACTGACTCGCCAAAAGAGCATTTTACCCAGGCCCAACCCACCCCTCGCCCCCATTCCCATAACTCCACGCATTAACCACGGCCAATCCACCTAACCTGCATATCTTTGGAGTGCGGGAGGAAACTGGAGCACCCGGAGGAAACCCACGCAGACACGGGGAGAATGTGCAGACTCCACGCAGACAGTTACCCGAGGCTGGAATCGAACTCGGGTCCCTGGCGCTGTGAGACAGCAGTGCCAACCACTGTGCCACCATTTAGTTAGTCTCTTAAATCTAGAACGAGAGGTCACAGGTATAGGTGGAGAGGCTGCAGATTTAAAACTGAGATGAGGAGGAACGACTTGTTGCAGAGGGTGGTGAATTTGTGGAACTCGCTGCCCCATAGCGTGGGTGGTGCCCATCTGCTTTTCAAAATTTTGCTTTCTGCATTATTTTCTTCTCCCGTACCTGCTTGATGTTTTTAACCATGTAATAGCTTGCCAACTAAGAGGAGAGGTCTTCATTCAGGTCACTGCAGACATCGCCTATTGAAGGGCAAGCACTCGTAAACATCACGGGGATAGTTTTAGTCACAGGAACCTACTTCTCTTTTGGAATTCTTTGGCCAGCTTTGCAATGGATACAAATTTGGCTCTTGTATATATTGGACAGTTGCCTAGACATGTTAAAACAAGAGTTCCCTTCCCACACCAATGACGAGTTGCTGATTGCTTTGGCACATTATTCATTGGAGGCAGGTGCGTACGGCGGGATGGAAGCATGAGTCACCTGAGGTCATCCTCCAGCATTACCTAGCGCCTGGTTGGAAACATTAAATGAAATTGTGGTGATGACTGCCCTATCAGCCAGTTCTCAATGAATGTGGTCTGAGAGCAATAAGAGTAGATGCTTTTTAGAGAGAGTCTTAAAATCTCTGCTGTATATTGGCTGGTTTATTATGAATAAGGATGTACAATCTGGTAGAATCATTGAATCCCTACAGTGCAGAAGGAGGCCATTCGGCCCACCGAGTCTGCACCAACAACAATCCTACATAGGCCCTACCTCCATAACCCCACATGTTTACCCCCCTAATCCCTCGTACCTACACAAGTCGGGACATTAAAAGGTAATTCAGCATGCACCTACTCTGCACATCTTTGGACTGTGGGAGGAAACTGGAGCAGCCGGAGGAAACCCACACATACATGGGGAGAATGTGCAAACTCCACACAGACAGTCACCCAAGGACGGAATTGAACCCGGGTCCCTGGAGCTGTGAGGCAGCAGTGCTAACCAGTGTGCCACCGATCATGCCTTGGACCGCTCGGCCATCCTGACTCCCTTTTAAGTATTAAGAGTCAGCTCAGAGATTTGATCATTGCTGATTGATTGGTTATTTTCTCGGTCCCTGCTTTTCATGTTTAAATTAATTGTAGAATAGAAAGTGTTTCCTCACAAACAGGCATCTTTCTTTGACACAACAGTTTAAAAACTGAATTTGGGAAAAGTCAGCAATTTAAAGATCTGTCACAAAGTTCCTATTGGAAGCAATAACCTGCGGCTAAAGGGATCAGGGGGTATGGAGAGAAAGCAGGAGTGTGATACTGAAAGTGCATGATCAGCAATAATCATACTGAATGGTGGAGCAGGCTCGAAGGGCCGAATGGCCTCCTCCTGCGCCTATTTTCTATATGTCTATGTCTTTCTGTTTCAGAAGATGCTCAAGCCCATTTGTTTTTAGATTCATCACCCCCCCCCCATTACTGACCACAAGAATATGATTAACAATCCAACGTGGAATTTGGACAATATGGTCATATTATGCAGTATCTTGGGTGTGTATTTGAAGTTCAGCAAAGAATGTTGAATTTCTCTCAGCTGTATTACCACAGTAGATATTTGTTTTACAGGGCGTCAGGCCAACAGACTGCCTGTTCCAAATGGAGTTCATCTTGGGCAACCTTGTGCCAAAATCAAGATTAGTCTTGGTTATGGTTAAATGTGTCTCTGCTTAAGAGTGGAAAATTCTAACTTCTGCATGTTAGAGCCCGTTCTGATCCAATTGAGTTAGACATAAAGTCAGGCAGTGTGATAGAAATGGGAGGGACTGAATCAGTGCAAATCTGGAAGGATTTGGCCTACCTGAGCTTAGGCTAAGGAAGGAAACCATGGCAACAGCATCGACGTCTCTACCCGACAGAAAGTATTTAGTTATTGAATTAAACCTATAATTTTTTGCAAAATACTCCAGTGTAAACATGACTCAGCGTGGGATGCTGGTTGAGGGGGGGTTTAAGATGAACTGCTGGAAAATCTCAGCAGGCCCGGCAGCATCTGTAAGGGGAGAAAAGAGCTGATGTTTCGAAGCTTTGACAAAGGGTCATCTGGACTCGAAACGTCTGCTCTTTCCTCCCCTTACAGGTGCTGCCAGACCTGCTGAGATTTTCCAGCATCTTCTCTTTTGGTTTCAGATACCAGCATCTGCAGTAATTTGATTTTATTTAAGATGCACTGCGTTGTGCAGGAATAAATCATGTAGAATATGAGTCCCAATTTTAATTCCTGGTTCCGTAGGTAATTAACTTATCTCTGGGGCAATGCCAGCTGATGCCCTGAGGTGAGTAGGAAAACCAGCCATTATTAGGATTGCCAACTCTGGGTGTGTTTTTCGGAGGTTCCACCACGTAACCTAATGGGACTCCTCAGCTAGAAACCTCACTGCAGCTTGTGGCAAACTGATCTTTAGTTTCCCAGAATCAATAGGGACAGTTGCATTGGACGATACACTGTTTTTATGAAGACCATTCCCTTCTGCTATTTTGGCTTCCTCCATTCTCCACCTGTGGTCGTTGTGCTGAGTGCAAGTGGAGATGGTTCACTGTCCCATGTGTACGTCTGACTCTACGCACCAAGTAGGATATGCTATGTATAAACCTGCCAGTTTGGTTCATTCTGCAAGATACAGTGGGTTAGTGATGCACTGCACTGCATGAGCAATGGAAATGCAATGCACTGGGGGTTAATGTGGGATTGACTTTGGCAGATCCTTGGTAACAGGTTTCCCTGACTTCCTTTTCAATTATTGAGCATGAGGGATGCTTGAGGAATATCAGATCAGAGATGAATGATCAAACTTTAATTTCTTGAATCTGTCTCTTTTGACTGGAACATTAACCTGGAGTAGAGCAGTGTTCATGAGCAACTATACGTTTGCAGACAAATATGTATAAATTACATAGAAGCACATTCATATGTTACCTAGGCACTATTTAATGTAGGCGATGGGAGTCTTCCCCCGAGAGTCCGAGTTGCCCCTTTTCTGGAAGGACTGCAGCATTAAGTGGCAATCGGGCATCTAAACTGGACAGCAGTGGTCCTTCCCCCGAACCAAGAACCCAGAGGGCGGAGATTTGGCTGGCCAATCAGAATATAGCATCTCTTTATTGGGGTGGGGGGTAATTGGGGAGAGAGTTGGCAGCAGGGTAGCTGTCAGCAGGGTGCCGCCCTTCCTCCCCCACTTCCCAAATCAGGCACCTGGTGCCTTTGAGTCATAGAATCCCTACAGTGTAGAACGTGGTCATTTGGCCCATTTGAGTCAGCACTGACTCCCACCCAGGCCCAATCCCCAAAGCCTCGCGTATTCGCCCCGCTAATCCCCCTAACCTACACATCTTGGGACACTAAGGGGTAATTTAGCACGGCCATTCCACCTAATCCAGACACCTTGGGACACTAAGGAACAAATACGTTTGGCCAATCCGCTTAACCTGCACATCTTTGGAGTATGGGAGGAAACCGGAACATCTGGAGGAAACCCACGCAGACACCACACAGACGGTGGAATTGAACCTTGGTCCATGGCGCAGTGAGGCAGCAGTGCTAACCACTGTGCCACTCTATATATTTGAATGAAGAATGCCTATTAAAAATCCCCCAACACCAAACTGTCCACAGCAAGTGCATGAAATTCTGCTCCATGGCTTGAAAAGAAGTCTTCACTCTCTGG